>NW_026000082.1:42668015-42678691 GCF_001458135.2 Marmota marmota marmota
CTCAGGGCAAGGAAGGTGAGCGTGTGAGGCCGGACCCTGCCCGGCGCCGGGACCCCTAGACCCCTGCTCCTCCTGGAGCCGCGCGTACTCTAATGCGCACAACTTTGGAAACCGACCAGGTGCTGCCCAGTCTCGGCGCGCTGGCGTCCGGAGGGCGCGCGAGCTGCGATCGGGACGAGCCTGGGGCTCCTCACCGGGATTATAGGGGCTATGGAGACTAAGGGGTTTCGGCTCCGGCGCGCGGGACTTGGAGGCCTCGGAGAAAGGGACGCAGTGCCAGTGCGGGCCACGCGGTTGCAACCGGCTTCAGGAACGCGTCCCGGCGGGGGGGCGCGGGGGTCCCATGGAGAAGCGGGTGTCTAGGGAGCCTTTCCGTGGGATCAACTTCTTAGTGGCTTGAATTCACTTAACTCACTTGTCCCGATTTTGCGGAGAGGGCATCTGTGGAGGCCCGGTTTGGGGGGAGGGGGCTCCTCCACGGGCCGGGGGGGCCCTAGCCGTAGGTCCTGCTTCTTGAGATTTTCTGTATGCTCCGTTTTGCCTCCAGTCCCAGCAGTGAGCCCGGGGAGAGGCTGGGGTCACTCCTTACCACGCACGCCCTTCTCTCCTTTCCCAAACCGCACTCCGAACTCCAGGACAGGTCAGGGGAGCTGGGAGAGAAGACAGGAAGTCCCAAAGTCAAGTGTTCTGAGTAAGGGGTGACTCAGAACGAGGAAATGCGGCAGGTGGGGGCGCGGTCTCCCAAGGTGTGGAGCCGTCACCCCAGAGCCACCAGGGAACCTGGACTCACGGGGGTGGGGGATTGAATCACCCACCTCCGCCCCAGCGTTTGTGAGCCGCGCTGGGTGAGGGGCCGCAGACTTTGTCCTGGGCGGGGCAGGTGTGTGGATGGGGGCGTTGTCTCTCAGCTAGGGTCGCTGAAAGGATGGGGGCTCCTGCCCTTGACCGAGGACCTTCCTGTCCACCCAGCCGCGATCGGCTGCCGTTCCCAGCAGAGAAAACAAGTTTTCCTCGCCTGCCAAGGCTGAGCGCGGCTCCCACAGGCTCCACCAGGGGAAGCCCGGGAGGAAATCCTGGGCCTGTGAGAAGTTGCCTTGAGCCCTGCGGTCGCTCCTCCTCCAAACTGGAGGTTTTGCTCTTCCACGTTGGGAGGATAAAGAGGACCGAGCAGCGCTCTAGGGGGCCGGTGGTTGGGTGTTTGGGGGTCACATCCCGTTCCAGTCCCTAGGGCAGACATGAACTCTGGTCGCAGCTCAGAGCTCTAGCGGAGTGCTTGGCAGGGATTTCTGCGACCCTCAATACGCCCTCTCTTGTGATCCTCCCCCTTCCAGGGGGACTGTGGTTGGAGGGAAGGGGAGAGACAGCTGGAATCAGTACCGGCCTCTCTCCAGGCTGCCAGCGGGTGGGGGGATTAAACTGTTGTTTTGGGCCCCAACCCCCAGCCACCCCTGGGGGAGCTTGGAACTCCCTTCCTTGCCCTCTGCCTCTGTATGTGTCTCTCCCTGCCTATGCCACTAGCCCAGAGCCCCATTACCACCCCACATAAGATGGAGGGGAAAGGACAGCATACTGTACTGGGGTGGGGGACTGAGAGCAGCTTCCTGGGGTGCTGTGCCTATGTGGGATGGAGCGGGGGTCAACACCCGGCTGGCAGCTGCTGGTTTTGGTTTCCTTTCTTTTTTTTCTTTTTGGTGCTGGGGATTGGACCCAGGGCCTTGTGCATGTGAGGCAAGCGCTCTACCATTAAGCTGGGTCCCCAGCCCTGGATTCATTTATTTGGGATTCACGCTGGATGCACTGTGTCTGCCCTGGGGAGGTTTGGAGAGAGCTAGGAGGCCCCCCGGGCCTGTCCACCCAAGCTGCTCTGATTCTCTTTCTTTCTTGCCCCCACCCTTGCATTTGGAGGCCCAGGTGGAGCCTGCTAGGTCCTCTCTTCCACATCCATTGAGTTAACCCTCCTTTACAGATGGGGAAACTGAGGGAAGCCTGATGCTTGCCAACCAGGGCCCTCTGCACAGAGGGTCAGACCCCAGCACCTGGGCAAGAATCTCTCACCTTGCTCTTGGTGGATTTTGCTGGAAAGCTAGCATAACCCAGGATCCTGGTGGCCAGGGTTGTTGACCTGGAGTGTTGCCCATAGGAAGGGGGCCAAGCAATGCCTAGGGCCTGGGGAGTCCTGGGCTTCTTAATTCTGTTGGGGCCCTGTCTGCTCTTTGTCTACCCTTTGACTCCCTCCCTATTTTTCTTCCAGGACCCTAGCCTCCTGCTTTCTTAGGCTTTAGGGGTGAGCAGGGAGAGGGCAATGGGGGAGTGGGTGTTAAGTACTGCATTTGTAGGAAAATAAGTAAAGCAATATGGACCCAGGGTGGCATTGACAGAGGAACTTCAGGTAGAGGAAGGCGGTTCTTCCGGGGGGTGTTAGTGGGGGGATAGAGGATAAATGGGTAAGGCCCCAACTGGGCCAACCTCTCAGTGAAACTCTAGGGGGCTAAAGAGCTCCTAGACTCCCCACTAGAAGGCCAGCTCATGGCCTGGGGGAGCTCAGGGAACCCAGCCAGCTCTAAACTATGGGCTGGGCTCCCCTTATTCCTGGTGGTTGGTTCTAGGGAATTTCCTGGGAGGGGGCTGGGGCTGGAAGCCTCTGGGGAGGCTCCTTCCTGGTGAAGGCTTCTTTTCTTCTCAGATTGATCCCTGAGATACTTCTAGAGCCCGACCCAGGTTGGAAGGGGCGGGGCTTCTGTGCCAGGTTAACCCTTCAGAGCCATGATCTCACTCCCTGGGTGCAGACTGCAGGTTCCTGCCCACTGAGTGTGTGTGTGTGTGTGTGTGTGTGTGCGCCCCAGGAGCACCCACCTTGTCTTCCTACCTACCCAGTTGGAGTCAGGAGCCCCCAGATTCCTTCCTGTATAGCTAGGACATTCCACTTGCTAGTGGAGTCACTGACTTTCCAAACCTGGGCCCTGGACATGTCTGAACAAATCCCTGTCCCTCCCCCTGCCCCCGCCTGTGCCATGGGGCTTGGTGCCACATGGATTTCCTCTTCCCTGTCTGGACTGCTGGACCCTTCCTAGAGAGATTTGAACAAGGTCAGCGGTCAGGGTGTCAGGGCCTCATACCAAGCTTCCAGCCTGCAGGACAGAGGGGGCAGGCTAACCTCAGAGGAGGGCTTGCTATTTATTTATTATAACATCATTACTTTTTGTGGTATTGGGGATTGAATCCAGGGGTGCTTTACCACTGAGCTATATCCTCAGCTCCTTTTTTTTCAAAAATTTGAGACAGGATCTAACTAAGTTCCCCAGGCTTGGCTCAAACTTGCCATCCTCCTGCCTCAGCCTCCTGAGTGGCTGGAATTACAAGGTGCACTCACAATGCCTGGTGGCCTTTTTAATTTTATATTGTTATCCTTTCATTACCTCTGGGGATAGAACCCAGGGCCTTGCACTGTGCTTTACTGCTAAGCTACTCCCAGCCCAAGGAAGAGGTTTTCAGCTGCCCTCAGGGCCTCCAGGCGTTCAACTCACCTCTCATCTTTCCAAACAGGTGACCTGGCTTGCAGCCTGCCTGGTCTCCCAGGCTCAGGGCTGGAGGAGGCCAGATCCTCAGGATTCCCCGCTGCAAGTGTCCTTGGTCCCTTCCCTTCCACCTTAGGCCTTACCTTCCAGTACATGGCACTTGTATAGGTTCTAAGCCTCAGTTTCCCCAATCTCCTTGCCCTCTATTGAGGGTGGCCCTTGGTGACACTACCTGGACTTTATTTAGAAATAGAGAAGGGACAGTGACTTGGATCTTGGCTTCAGCCACTGACTCTGGCGCAGAACCAGGGGGTGCTCCCGGGAGGTGCTCCCGGGAGGTGCTCCCGGGCAGGGCCGGCTCTAGGGAAGCCCCTAGCAGTGGGTCCCTCTGCCTGGCCCTGGCACCTGGTCCCTCTGGGCCTGGAAGTCCCCCACCAGGGTTCTCCTTCTGGCACTCCTGGCCGTGGCAACAGGAGCAACTTTCCCAGGGCGGGGACCTCAGCAGCTGTGTGTACCTTGGGGCCCCTCCTAGAGGCCCCTGTGGGCTCAGGGCTTTACCCCGCCTGCACTGTGGCTTTTGTGGTGGGAAGATCCATTTCCAGCCCCTCCCCTCCCCCAGAGCAGTTTCCACCTGTTAACAGTGCTCTCTTGGGGTGCCAGGAGACACGTGTGTTCATGCATGTGGGCTTGTGTGTGCTGTGTGGCCTGGGCTGGGTCTGGGAATTTTATGCTGGAGGATGTCATAGAAGCAGACACCAGTGTCCCCAAGGCCCACGTGTGTGAAGTGCTGCCTGGGGGCCTTGTTCAAGGAAGCAGAGGGGCTGGCCGGGTGTTACTTAATACCCCTGCCCACCCCTGGCTCTGCCCAGCTGCTGCTCTCCAGCTGGGTTGAGTCCCTGTCTGCCTGAGAGGACAGCAGGGCTTGCAGCCCTGGCCTGGGAGAGAGGAGGCCCAGTCCTGACCCCGGCCTGCTGTGTGACCTCCACAGCCCTGTCCCTTCTCAGGTCAAGGCCCCTTTGGGTTCCTGGGAGGCCTCTCCCCTTTTCTGCCATGGTCTTTCTCTCCCCTGGAGACGCCCCCGTGCTCACGGCTCCCTCCCCTCTCTCCTGCAGTTGTCCTGTTGGATTTTGAGGCAGCAAAAGGAGAACTTGGCTGGCTCACACATCCCTATGGCAAAGGGGTAAGTAAGCCAGCGGGGCTGGGCCCGGTGTGAGAGCTGGGCTCTGGGTCCCTGGGATCAGGGAGGATGGGGCCTGGCTGGACTCAGCCGCTGGGCCAGGCTTCAAGCTCGTGTTGCTTCTTGCATCCGACAGCTCAAGGCTGGCTGGGGTGGGAAGGTAGGGCAGGGCCGGGAGGTGGGGGCTCTGGGGAGACGCTGAGGGGCTAGCAGAGCAGGACCCTTGGATGCCCCAGAAGGGCTGATGACCTGAGGGAATGTTTGGCTTCCTCCATCTGCCTCTGGGGAGGGAAAGAGTTGACAACTCCCCCATCTTGAAGATCGCAGATGAGGAGGTGAGGGGTGAAGGAGGAGGGCTCCCCACAACTCCAGGGACAGGGAGCAATTTGCCTTCTGCCTGTCCTGCCTCTCTGCTGCCCCTCTTTGACCAAGATTGATGGCCCAGAGGCTAGGGTCCCTTCCCCAGTTTTGCTTGTGAACTTTCCTGTGATATTTTTTTTGGGTACCAGGGATTTAACTCAGGTGCACTCAACCACTGAACCACATCCCCAGCCAAATTTTGAATTTTTATTAGAGACAAGGTCTCGCAAAGTTGCTTAGCACCTTGCTGTTGCTGAGGCTGGCTCAGTGATCCTCCTCTCTCAGCCTCCCGAGCTAGTGGGATTACAGATGTGTGCTGCTGTGCCCGGCTGCCCTGTCATCTTGGGGCAGATGCTGGTGCTGCTCTTGAGGGACCCCGTTTCCTCCTCTGTACAGTGGATTCCTGCTGAATTTGTCCTGGTGCCCTGAGTGGGCAGGGGGATTCAGGGGGCTCCTTGGCACAGTTCCTACAGCTGGTTTCATCTGTGACCTGGGTAACTGTCCCAGGCATAGCTCCAGCAAGGAGCTCCCGGGAGGTGCTCCCGGGCAGGGCCGGCTCTAGGGAAGCCCCTGGCGGTGGGTCCCCCTGCCTGGCCCTGGGGTGTAGCTCTGAGTGGATTTCTAGGGTCCTGGAGTGTGCAGCCGGGAGGCAGAGCCTCTAAGCCAGCCCAGTCGTAACAGAATGGGAAACAGCCTAAGGGCCTCGGGGCCTTGGCCAGTGCCACCCAGTGCTGGCCCGGCCTCTGTTCTCGTCCGCTCTGCTTTTATTCATTTACTCACTCAGTCACTCCCTGAGCACCTGCTCTGTGCCACAGAGGCCCTGGGGATAGAGATGAATTAGATGCAGTCCCTGCTCCAAGGAGCTCAGAGTATAGCTTGGAGCTAGGGTGGGCGTCACTGTGTGCCAGGTGCTATGACAAAGGAGACATGGAGACTGTAGGAACCAGAGAGAGGGGCTTGGCCCAGCCTGGGAGGGCTTCCTGGAAAAGGCTGCGCTCTGTTCTGAGGAGGGAGGAATGCATGTTGATCTGTTCCAGGGCTGAGATCAGGATGAGGGAGCTCACCTACTGCCTGATCCCACCCTCTCCCTGCCACTCACACACATGGACCCCCCCCCACCAGTGACCAGTGACAAATAGCAGTGATCAGGCAATGAAGGCTACCACGCCAAGTGCCGTGTTGGGCATTTTGTAGACATTCTGTCATTTATCCTCACAGCAGCCCTGTGAGTTTTGGGGTCTTGCACCCCATTATATAGATGGGGACATTGAGTCTCAGAGAGCTTAAGTGACCTGCCTGAAGTCACACAGAGCCCCATATTCCACCCTGGGCTCATGATCTCAGGTTCAGCACCCTGACATTAGGGTCAGAAAGGCCAAGGGTGGGCTGGGGATGTGGCTCAAGCAGTAGCGTGCTTGCCTGGCATGCGTGGGTTCGATCCTCAGCACCACATACAAACAAAGATGTTGTGTCCGCCAAAAACTAAAAAATAAATATTTAAAAAAAAAAAAAAGAAAAAAAAAAAAGAAAGGCCAAGGGTGAGATCCTGGCCGGAGGGCTCCTGGGTGCTGCTCTCCAGGCCACAATACCACCTCCCCCACCCTGCTCTGCCACCTGGGCCTCAGTTTCCCGCTGGTGCCACCCACACTGACCTGTTGACCCCCCACAGTGGGACCTGATGCAGAGCATAATGGACGACAAGCCCATCTACATGTACTCCGTGTGCAACGTGGTGGCCGGCGACCAGGACAACTGGCTACGCACCAACTGGGTGTACCGCGGCGAGGCGGAGCGCATCTTCATCGAGCTCAAGTTCACGGTGCGCGACTGCAACAGCTTCCCCGGTGGCGCCAGCTCCTGCAAGGAGACCTTCAACCTCTACTACGCCGAGTCGGACGTGGACTACGGCACCAACTTCCAGAAGCGCCAGTTCACCAAGATCGACACCATCGCGCCCGATGAGATCACGGTCAGCAGCGACTTCGAGGCGCGCAACGTGAAGCTGAACGTGGAGGAGCGCTCCGTGGGGCCGCTCAGACGCAAGGGCTTCTACCTGGCCTTCCAGGACATCGGTGCCTGCGTGGCTCTGCTGTCTGTCCGCGTCTACTACAAGAAGTGTCCCGAGCTGCTGCAGGGCCTGGCTCGCTTCCCCGAGACCATCGCAGGTTCCGAGGCACCCTCCCTGGCCACCGTGGCCGGCACCTGCGTGGACCACGCTGTGGTGCCGCCAGGGGGCGAAGAGCCCCGCATGCACTGCGCGGTGGATGGAGAGTGGCTGGTGCCCATTGGGCAGTGCCTGTGCCAGGAGGGCTACGAGAAGGTGGAGGACGCCTGTCAGGGTGAGTGGTGGTCCTGGTGTCAGGGGAGGGGGACGTGCGGGGGTTCTCTTGTGGAACTTGGACGGCCTTTGTGTACAGCAGTTTCCTTATTTATGGTTAGGCTAACTTAACGATCAAGAATGAATGAATTGAAGCCAGGCGCGGTGGCATAGGCCTGGAATCCCAGCGGCTTGGGAGGCTGAGGCGGGAGGATCAAAACTTCAAAGCCAGCCTCAGCAAAAAGTGAGGTGTTAAGCAACTCAGTGAGGCCCTGTCTCTAAATAAAATACAAAATAGGGCTGGGGATGGGGCTCAGTGGCCCCTGAATTCAATCCACCCACACCCCCGCCAGTCCCCCCCCCAAAAAAAAGAATGAATGAATCGAGAAAGGATCCTAGAGAAAGAAAGTCTAGCTTCAAATCCCAGCTTTCCGTTTAGCTTGTGTGACTTCAGGCTGTTTGCTTAACCTGTCTGTGCCTGGGTTTCGTCCTATGTAAAATGGAGATGATTCTAGTATCTCTCTTGTAGGGTGGTTATGATAATCAAATGACTTAATACTCATAAAGTGCTTAGGTCAGTGCCTGACACATACTTTTAAGCATAGCTGTTATTCTTGGCTGTTCCCACGAATAGTTCCTGAGTATCTGCTCTGCATCAGCCCTGTGAAATAGTCCCAGGAATTAGTTCACTTCTGTCGGTTATTCCCTGTGTGTCCTTTAGGCAAGTCACTTAACCTCTCTGGGCCTCAGACTCCTCTTTGATAATTAGAGGTAATTGAATTGGACCCAGGGTTTGCATTAGACTCACCTGAGGAGTTTTTGACGCAGGCTTGTGTGGAAGGAACAGTGGAGGGGGACACGGGGTCTGCCCTTCTCACCTGATCCTGCCCAGGCCACAAACACAGATGAGCCTAGAAAAGGGACCAGTTAATTCAGATTCTGGGAACTGGGCTTGTGCATCAGTGAGCTCAGGGAGGCTACGGCTTGGCAGGGCCAGGCCTGTGACAGCGGAAATCTACACCCAGGTGAACTTTCAATGGATGACGCCTTCTGGAAGTAGCTGTGGGGCAGGGCATTTGAGGAATGCGGGTGACCTTTGCAAGGCCCACTCATCCTTCTCTCTCACTGAGATAAGCTAGGTGTTGAGAAATCAGCTTCGTCCCTGCACATCCCCGCTAGTACCTCCGGTGCTAGTACCTCCGGTAAACCTCGTCTCAGCTCCTGCCTTGAGTTTCCCATGAGTTAGATGAAAGACTTCAACATCACGCGCAGAGTGGATGCTTGGTTTCTAGCATGGAACTTGTACCCATGAAAGCAGCTGAAGTGTTGGGGGACCTCAGAGCCCTTCCTGAGAGGGTCCACATACTCCTCAAGGCCAAACCTCAGAATCTTGCTTAACCCAGCCTGAAAAGTCCTGGGTGACAAGTTCCTAGGAGTCATTCGCGTGTGGTGTGTGCGGTCTCTGCTTCGGCCCTTCTCATCTCCCCCTTGTCCTCCCAGCTCCCCTCTGCTGACGGCCCCCTTCCCCAGGCGGCCCCTGTTTAGGTGACCTCAAATGCTCACTCTCAGCTCCAGACAATGACTGTGAGGTGGGGGGGCACCCGTTGGGCGCAGGCTCCTCCCACATGACATCCTCGCACAAGAATGCGGGGGTGGGGGTGAGGGGCAGCTGAAAACTTTCCACAGCCTGTGATTCAGGCCCCGCAGAGATAAGTGGAAGGGTGGGGGGGTCTCTCCAGGCGCCTCCCCTTCTCTGGAGGTGGGGATCAGGGTCCTGGCAGGCCTTGTGTGTGAAGAGCTGAGCAGGCCCCTGGTTGGGAGGGCCAGTTCCCTAGAAGGACATTTCACTTAGTTGGAGGGACCCTCCCCAATTGCCAGCCACCTATTGCCGTGGTTCTTCCTCCTTGTGATCCCTGCCCAAATCGGTTCCCCTGTGGCTGGGAATCCCCAGCCTGGCTCCACACTTAAAGCAGCTGCCTGACCGTGGCGCCGGAAACAGGGATGGTGACCACCAGAGACAAGTGCTTTCTGAGCCCTTTCTCTGCACCTCCTCTCTGTGCAGAGGTGCTGTTCTCCCTCCCATCAAATGGATGAGCAGCCTGAGGCTCAGAGAGGCCAAGAGGCCCGCCTGGAGTCACAGAGCTAGGAGGTGGCTGCCTCAGGATTTGAATCCTGGCAGCCAGGCTGCAGGAGGGTCAGGAAGTGGGGTGGGAAATGGGCAGTTCCTTTGGAATCCCTGATTCAGCTCCTGGCCCCTGGACAGTCCTGGTGCACGGGACTGGGGGCTTGGAAGGGGAAGTGGAGGAGGCGGGGTCTCCCCTCTGCTTGACCCTTTGTGGGCCCGTGGCCCAGATTCTCCCCCTGGGGCTTCTGTTGAGGATAAACAAGCCCACTGTGTGCAGGGTCTGGGCCGAGATAATATGGGGGGGGGCATGGTGTGCCAAGGCCACCTGGCACCTTGTCCAGGTCACTTGGCCTCTCCCCAGGAAGCCGAGAGGATCCTGGAAAGTGTTAAGTGGGCAGTAGCCAGTGGGAGGCACCTCCCAGGTGCCTCTTACGGACAGGTGGGCACACTGCCCAGCCAGCTCCAGCAGCTATGTCAGGAATGAGCCACTTCCCTCCAGCCTCACCTTGGGGGGCTCTGGGCAGGCAGAGAGTGGGGAAGGGTGTGAGGAGCCACTGGGGGACAGGGGACAGAGAACCAGCGGGCCCAGGACCAGCTGCCCCCAAAGCCCAGGCTCCCAGACCCCACCCTGAGTCCTTAAAGGCAAGCTCCAGAGCAGATCACAGAGCCCCAGGCCCCACCCCAGGGGCTGGCACAGAAGTGCCCTCTGAGTATTTAGTACACAAATAATAAAAATTAAATAATTGTTGTGAACCAAGCTCTGCTCTAAGAGTCTTAAAGATAATAGTTTGTTCAATCTTTTCAATCGTCATTATCATACCCAATTCACACATGAGAAAACTGAGGCCCAGAGAGGCTAAGTAACTTGCCCACGGTCACAGAGCTTGGAAGTGGCTCCAGAGACAGTGTTTTCAACTTCTTGTTCTGCTGCCTATCTCTGGAACGCAGCTGAGCCCTGGGTGGCTGTCCTCTGCCACCTGGACAGGCTCCCCCAGGGCACAGCCACCACCCCTGGGACTCACCTGTCTGGTTGATGCTGACACTGGCCGTGCGGAAGCTGCGGCTGGTCACAAGGTCCGAGACACCATTGCGGGCCTCGACGGCAAAGGTGTAGTTCATGTGGGGCTCCAGGTCGCTGACTGTCACGCTGGTCCGAGTCAGCGCGTGGGGGGGCTCTGAGTA
>NW_026000082.1:42678709-42682510 GCF_001458135.2 Marmota marmota marmota
GCTCACTGATGCACAAGCCCAGTTCCCAGAATCTGAATTAACTGGTCCCTTTTCTAGGCTCATCTGTGTTTGTGGCCTGGGCAGGATCAGGTGAGAAGGGCAGACCCCTGGTCCCCCTCCACTGTTCCTTCCACACAAGCCTGCGTCAAAAACTCCTCAGGTGAGTCTAATGCAAACCCTGGGTCCAATTCAATTACCTCTAATTATCAAAGAGGATCCTAATATGTGCAGAAATGATTTCAAATGACACGCGAAAGCCAGGCTGTGAATTCCCCTGGAAACGAAAGATGTTTATCTGTGTCGTCACGTATCCCAGCACCCAGCTCTGTGCCAGGCTCCTAGGACGCGCTCCTTTCTGTTTGGTAAACATGAGATTGAGTAACAGATGCCCTGATGGGGCCTACGGGGGCCAGCAGTGGGGCAGTCTGGGAGGCGGTGTAGGGAAGCTGAAGCTGGGTATTGAAGGGTGCATAGGAGTTTGTTGGTCGCCCAAGGAACGGTGGGTGGTGTGATTCTCTCCCCATTCGCCTGCCCAGGATGCCAGGTTGGAGGCTCACCGGTGTTCTACTCTGGGACCCCCCAAGCACTGGCAAACTCCTGACAAGCCTGGGGAGATCCCGGTCTTCCGGGGTTGGAGGAGGGGCAGCACATTCTCATCAGGCAAGCACATGCCCCGTTGACGCCGCCGCCTCTCCACTGCATTATCTGGCACATCCGCAGCGGAAATCTCTCCAAATTCCCTCTTTCCTGCCGGCAGCAGGCAGGCCACCCCCAGGCTCTGGAGCCAGGGAATGGAACCCATCTCTTCCCCCACTTCCTCCTCTTGGCCTCCGGTGAGGGGCTTGAGAGCACAGGGTGGCCAGTGGGGGCAGGTGGGGGCTTGCAGGTGTCTGGGGCCCTGGGTGGAACTGACCCTGAGCCATGGGGCTTGTGGTGCACTCGATGGCAGGTGATCCAGGGCTGGGAAGGGGTGACTGTGGTTCCAGGGGCTGGACATGCTGCCCCAGGCCTCTACTCTGCTGGACCTGGACCAAGGGCCAGCACTTACCTGGAAGGCAGGTGCCTCAGTGGACAAGTCAGGGCATTTGTGGGAGTTGCAACCCCAGGATAGAGACAGCTTAGCTTCTGGGAGTCTCATTTTTTAAACTTGGAAGATTTGGCGGAAAAGAGAGCTATTTATATGTGGTGGGGAGGATGGAAAGTATACATGGATTTCTTAAATCCAACAGGAGATTTTGAAAGACATTTGGGAGGCCACATTAGCTAACCCCCCAGCCCCCCAGCAGGGAGTCTATGCTCTTCCACACGCAGATGTGCCCAGTTGGAGGGGATCTGAAATGAGTCCTGGATTTTTCTGGCTGTCAAAGCAGGTCAGGGCTCGACTCCTCTCTCTTTGGGCTTATTGCAAAGTGTTGATTTTTTTTTCTTTTCTCTTTTTTTTCCTGAGCTAAATGTTTTATTTATTTTTTCTTTCTTTCTTTATTTGTGCATTACAATTCTTAATTCACCTTTATACCACAATTGCTCAAATTGGTGTTGATTTCTCTTAACTCCAAGTGGAGGCGTTCCTGGGCAGGGAGGCGGGGAGGAGAGAGGTCAAAGCCAGGCATCCTGGGTTTACATTTGGATTTCGTATCTTGATAGCTTGGAGACCTTGGGCAAGTTGTTCTGCCTCTGAGCAGCACTTTTCTCACCTGAAGAATGGGGTGCGTGTTGGTGGCCGTGGTAACAGGTGTATTGTGAGGACTGATGGATGCGAGGTGCTTGGCCCAGACCCTGCACACAGTGGGCGATTCATGAATGCTCACTGTCCTGGGGGTTCCCAGCTTTGCAGAGATCAGGCATCGTTTCTGGGCCTCCATGGCCCGGCTGCGTGTCCCCAGCCCCCTGGTGCCCAAACTCTCAGCCTGTGCTTAGGCAGAGGGGATAGGAGAGGCTGTTCGTGTGGTCCCCAGGCCAAGGTGGCTGTGGCTGGGCTGCCTCAAGGGATGGCCAAGGGCTGGGTGCAGCCCAGTTCCGGTTGGACTTGGAAGTCACAGTCTAAGAACTTACGGAGCTTCTGCCCCCTGCCTCTGTTCCCCTGCCTGTCTCTGCTCACACAGGGCACGTGCAAAGGGGGCGCGGCCCCACTCTGCAGCCCAAGGGCGAGCTGCCTGGGATGCTCAGAGGTGCCCGTAGGCCAAGTCGCCCCATTTCTTTTCTGCAGTACTGGGAATTGAACCCAGGGCTTCGCACGTGATAGCCAAGAGCGCGTCACCTCAAGCAGGCCAGGACGCTTGACACTGGCTTCCCTGGAAGGGTTGTCCTTAGGCCATTACAGGCCAGGCTGCCCCAGATCTTAGGGAGCCTCTGTCCAAGAATTTTTCCTGACAGCGCAGATCCGGCTGTCAATCACTTCCAACATCAGCCCTCCAGTGGCTTCCATTTCCCCACTTCTTGGCCCAGCATTCAGGGTCACTCTTGAGTGCTCTGTAGTCTGCTGCTCATTCCATTTGTGTCCACAGAGCTGCTCGCACCTTCTCTATTGGGCATGTCCTTTCACAACCTAACTCCCTCCCACAGTATCTCTGTACTGCGGACTCCTATGCAGCCTCTAAACCCTAGCTGGAGTGTCCCCTCTGAGATTCCTCAGATTCCTGACCTAGGTCATTTCCCTTCTCTGTCCCATTAGCTCACCTCTTTATTATGGACATCATCACATGCTCCCAGAGCTGGGGGACGGCTTTGTTTTCATCCCAGGTCCATGCTCAGCCTGGGGTCAGGCCTCTGGGAGCGCTGGATAGGCGTGGCACCTAGGGTGGAAGTGTCTGCGGATAGGCGAAGGGTGGTATTGTAGGGGTGTGGGGGGAGGTCTCCGGGCGACCCCCCCACTCTGGTCCCTTCCGCATCCACCCAAGCCCCTGACAGTGGGCTATGTCTGAGCTGCTTCCTGCCTGTGGGGTCAGGAGGGGGCTTGGGGCAGGGACAGGAGAGGGCAGTGGGAGGAAGAAGCCCTCGATCAGGTGCAGGAGCCCCCGGCCAGCTGGGCCAGGATGGAGGCGCCACTGGGGGAGGAAGAGCTGCTTCCTGGCTGCCCTGTGAGCGGTGGAAATGACTCGGCCCTGGAAACAGGTCCAGGGAAACGCGAGGGGCTGGCCTCCCTGCTTCCTGGTGGGCCGCCCCGGAACGGGCAAGGTGGCCGGGCCCTGGGTCGGGGGAGCCCCTGAGGAGTGGCATCCTGAGCCGTGGAGGCCGGCTGGTCAGGGGGGTGGGGGTCACGGTCCGTCAACTGACACGATGGAGAAGCGGATGCAGTTGCTTCCCTCGTCAGCTCGGAGCTGCCTGGTGGCCGGCGGGCGGTGACCGTCTGGTTGTGCCTATCAGGGATGACGAGGCGGGCGGGCAGTGTGCTGTGAGGTGCTGAGCCAGCACGTGGCAGGGTTCTTAGGGCGCCGCCATGGACCTTGGATGCCAGCACAGGGTGTGGCACCTCCTGAGTTGGTGGGGACTGTGCCAAGGTTTGGGGACACAGGCCAGGATCCTGCTAGTGTCCCCTGCGCCGGGTGCTGGCACATTTCTTCTCATCCAAAGACATTTTGAGAAAACAGGTCCGCGGAGGAGGGGTGGAGGGGGACCCATGGGGAGGGACACCTCCGGTTGATGTCCTTGTGCCCTCTGTCCCTGTGCCATCAGCCTGTTCACCAGGATTCTTCAAGCCCGAAGCCTCCGAGAGACCCTGCTTGCCGTGCCCGGCACACACGCTGCCGTCCCCCGAAGGTGCCAGCTCCTGCGAGTGCGAGGAGGGCTACTTCCGGGCGCCCG
>NW_026000082.1:42683333-42757267 GCF_001458135.2 Marmota marmota marmota
CATCAGCCCCGGTCATCCCGGCCCGCCCGCCCTCCGCCCCCCACTACCTCACAGCCGTGGGCATGGGCGCCAACGTGGAGCTGCGGTGGACACCACCCCAGGACAGCGGGGGCCGCGACGACATCGTCTACAGTGTCACCTGTGAACAGTGCTGGCCGGAGACCGGCCAGTGCGGGCCCTGCGAGGCCAGCGTGCGCTACTCAGAGCCCCCCCACGCGCTGACTCGGACCAGCGTGACAGTCAGCGACCTGGAGCCCCACATGAACTACACCTTTGCCGTCGAGGCCCGCAATGGTGTCTCGGACCTTGTGACCAGCCGCAGCTTCCGCACGGCCAGTGTCAGCATCAACCAGACAGGTGAGTCCCAGGGGTGGTGGCTGTGCCCTGGGGGAGCCTGTCCAGGTGGCAGAGGACAGCCACCCAGGGCTCAGCTGCGTTCCAGAGATAGGCAGCAGAACAAGAAGTTGAAAACACTGTCTCTGGAGCCACTTCCAAGCTCTGTGACCGTGGGCAAGTTACTTAGCCTCTCTGGGCCTCAGTTTTCTCATGTGTGAATTGGGTATGATAATGACGATTGAAAAGATTGAACAAACTATTATCTTTAAGACTCTTAGAGCAGAGCTTGGTTCACAACAATTATTTAATTTTTATTATTTGTGTACTAAATACTCAGAGGGCACTTCTGTGCCAGCCCCTGGGGTGGGGCCTGGGGCTCTGTGATCTGCTCTGGAGCTTGCCTTTAAGGACTCAGGGTGGGGTCTGGGAGCCTGGGCTTTGGGGGCAGCTGGTCCTGGGCCCGCTGGTTCTCTGTCCCCTGTCCCCCAGTGGCTCCTCACACCCTTCCCCACTCTCTGCCTGCCCAGAGCCCCCCAAGGTGAGGCTGGAGGGCCGCAGCACCACGTCACTCAGCGTCACCTGGAGCATCCCCCCGCCACAACAGAGCCGAGTGTGGAAGTATGAGGTCACCTACCGCAAGAAGGTAACCCACTGAGGGTCCGCGCTAGGACGGGGTGGGCTGGTCACGTAGATGTCCACACCCACGCCATCTGGAGGGACTCCCCTCTGCAGCTGGGAAGCAGGTCTGGGGTCTCCCAGGGCGGCTCAGCAGAGATGTGTAGACGTGCTCTAGATCCTGGAAACAGCGGTCAGGGAGGGAAGGCCTCCGGGATCAGCCGGCTGGACGGTGTCTCGGGGTGCTGAGCAGAGGTCCTGCAGTGGCCTCATTGCCTGCTCCCTGCCACCCACAGGGGGACTCCAACAGCTACAACGTGCGCCGCACTGAGGGCTTCTCTGTGACCCTGGATGACCTGGTTCCTGACACCATCTACCTGGTCCAGGTGCAGGCGCTGACGCAGGAGGGCCAGGGTGCTGGTAGCAAGGTGCATGAGTTCCAGACGCTGTGTGAGTCGGGGGCCCCGGGCACGTGCCAGACTAAGGCTCTGAAACCGAGCCATCGGGACATGGGGTGGGGGTGGATCCAAGAGGCGAGAAACTCGTGTCTCCTGGTCAGCTGGAGCCTGGGACAGCCCTGCATGGGCTGTCTCCCGGTGGGAGAGGGCAAAATTGAGGTTGGGGCGTAGAGGACCAGGGAGGTGCATTCAGGCTGTGGGCTCTGGCGTTGGAGACCTGAGTTCAGATTGTGCACCACGGACAGAGCCAGAGCTGAGTCCCTGCCACGAGGCCCCGGGGAGGCCCCGAGCTGGCTGTCCATGGGAGGGAAGAACATGTCCTCAAGGGCCTCAGGATTACTCTTGCGGCCAGCACATAGAGACCCCGGGTGTCCTAGGTGCCTGCAGTGGTCTTGGGTGCAGCAGGGGAGTTTGCATGATTTGAGTGGGGGGGCCCCCTGTCATCAGCTGGTCTTTCCTGCAGCCACAGAAGGTTCTAGCAACATGGCAGTGATTAGCGGTGTGGCTGTTGGCGTCTTCTTGCTTCTGGTGCTGGCAGGAATCGGCTTCTTCATCCACCGCAGGTTGGTCAGAGCCCACACCCAGGTCCCCGAAGGCTGGGGGAGGATTCAGGGCAGGAACCTCAGTTTCCTCCTCTGAGGAGTGGGGCTGAGGCTAATCTAGTCCAGTGCCTTGCAGTCCCCAGCTCCTGGGTGACGTGAAGGTGTGCCGAGCCAGACACGCCAGGCAGGTGCCTGGCACCACAGGGGCTCAGGACATGGTGGGTAGCCGCCCTGCAGGAGGCCTGGCAGCCCTGATGAGAGAAGCCCTTGTTATGGCCACTTATGGGGCCATTATGGGGCGTGGATCCCAAAGTGTGAGTCCCGACTGGCTCATTTCCTCCGGTTCCCCACGCCCAGTGCCCGCAGGGGGCTCCCCCGGCCCGGGCAGGCCTCTCTGACCTTGTGTATCTGGGTCCCTGTGGGTTCTTTCAGGAGGAGGAGTCTGCGCGCTCGCCAGTCCTCAGAGGACGTCTACTTCTCCAAGTCAGGTGAGATGCAGCCCACCCCGTGCCGGCCTGTCCCCTCCCCGGGACACCCCCTCAGCTCTGTGCAGAGCTGAGGGCAGCCAGAACGTCCTAGGGCTCTGGGTGGGCACAGAGGCATCATCCGGCAGCTCTCAGGGCTCTTCCAGAAGGCCTGTGCCCCAGGCCTGGCCTGTCCCCCAGGTCCCTGGTCACGTGGCTTCTCCCTTCTCCTTTAGGGACTTGGCCTCCCGGGCGTTCTGTGACCCCGCCCCTTCTCTCCCCTTCCAGAACAGCTGAAGCCCCTGAAGACGTACGTGGACCCTCACACATATGAAGACCCCAATCAGGCTGTGCTCAAGTTCACCACCGAGATCCACCCGTCCTGTGTCACCCGGCAGAAGGTGATCGGAGCAGGTCAGCTGGCACACCTGTCACCAGGGGAGGCGGGCAATGGGTGATTCGGGTGGGGCCATTTGGCACCCAGGCTGACCAGGAGGTCCCCTACCTTGCCCACCCACAGGAGAGTTTGGGGAGGTGTACAAGGGGACCCTGAAGGCGTCCTCGGGGAAGAAAGAGGTGCCCGTGGCCATCAAGACCCTGAAGGCAGGCTACACAGAGAAGCAGCGCGTGGACTTCCTGAGCGAGGCCAGCATCATGGGCCAGTTCAGCCACCACAACATCATCCGTCTGGAGGGCGTGGTCTCTAAATGTGAGACTTGGGGGACCCTAGGGGCCTGACACAGGGTGGGGGCAGAGGGACTGCCTCAGGGCCACCCGACCCTAGCCGTGCCCACCTGGCCCACACATCTGGCCTGCCTGCCTCTCACCCCTGTGCCCACACCCCGCAGACAAACCCATGATGATCATCACGGAGTACATGGAGAACGGGGCCCTCGACAAGTTCCTCCGGGTAAGGACATGGGCAGTGGCGGGCGAGGATGCTGAGCCGGGGTGCGGGGGGTGCCCTGGTGGCTCAGGGCCACATGGGAGCTGAGGGCCTGTGCCTGGGCAGGAGAAGGACGGCGAGTTCAGCGTGCTGCAGCTGGTGGGCATGCTGCGGGGCATCGCATCGGGCATGAAGTACCTGGCCAACATGAACTACGTCCACCGCGACCTGGCCGCCCGCAACATCCTGGTCAACAGCAACCTGGTCTGCAAGGTGTCCGACTTTGGCCTGTCCCGCGTGCTGGAGGATGACCCCGAGGCCACCTACACCACCAGTGTGAGCTGGGAGAGGGGCCGTCACTGTGGGGGCTGGGGGGGCGGGGGTGAAGCAGCCTTCACGCTGCCCCAGAGGCCTGGCCAGAGGGACAGCGGTGACTGGGCCTGTCCTCTGCAGGGCGGCAAGATCCCGATCCGGTGGACGGCCCCTGAGGCCATCTCCTACCGCAAGTTCACCTCGGCCAGCGACGTGTGGAGCTACGGCATTGTCATGTGGGAGGTCATGGCCTACGGCGAGCGGCCCTACTGGGAGCTGTCCAACCACGAGGTGGGGGCCCTTCCCAGGCTGAATGGACCCCAACCCTCTGGATGTTCCCAAATCCTAGGGCCCAGGCAGAGGAGGGAGGCTGGGGCTGTGCCAGGGCTCATGCTGGGCGCCAGGCCCTGGTCCCTGCCTACAGTCCAGTGGGTACAGAGCCGAGGAAGCAGGAAGTGGGGGTGTGTGCACACGTGTGTGTGTGAGAGGGTGCACGTGTGTTTGCGTGTGTGTGTGTCCCGGTGCCTGGTTTCTGACCCAGGCATGAGGAGGAGGAGCACCCCCGCCAAGGGAAGTCCAGAGGGAGGCTGGGCCGCAGAGGCCACAGTGTGGCTGCCCTATGGGACCTTGCTGGGGAGCCGGATCTGCGGTTCCTTCCTCCAGGAGCCAGCCCCTGCGCCTGGCCCGTCCCTTCCTATCTCTGTGCCAGGGACGGGGGCAGGGGGTCTGTGCCCCAGGCTGCGGTGGCTTCCTGCCATGGCCACCCTGACCCTCCTTTGCCACCCAGGTGATGAAAGCCATCAACGATGGCTTCCGGCTGCCCACACCCATGGATTGCCCCTCAGCCATCTATCAGCTCATGATGCAGTGCTGGCAGCAGGACCGTGCCCGGCGCCCCAAGTTCGCCGACATTGTCAGCATCCTCGACAAGCTCATCCGCGCCCCTGACTCCCTCAAGACCCTGGCTGACTTCGACCCCCGGTGAGTCCCATGCCCTTTGCCCGTGGTGACCCCCAACTTCACTCCTGGGGACTCCTGAGCCACTTGGGTGTAGTGGGCAGCTGGGGGGAGTCAGGGGCAGCAAGGAGGGCTCAGGAGGTACGCTTGGGCTTCCCTTGGGCTAGACGGGGTTGTCTCTGGTGAGTACCAGCCTCCTTGATGCCGTGTGCACCCCTCAGCGCCCAGCATGCTTTACCTCCTGGGGACAGGGTCCTGTAATGATCCCCTTTGTGTAGATGAGGAAACTGAGACCGCGATTAAATATCTTTTGTGGCTGGCAAGTGGCCAGGCTGGGGTTGTGACTCCAGGACCCTGAATCTCTGCCCCTTACGCTTTGTGATTTGGGGCTCCTGACGGTGGTCTTGTTGGTAGGATCAGGGGAACCACAGTAGAGACAGCTGTGGACCGACCACTACCGATGTGCCACCGTCTCCTAGAACCCAGACTGGCTGGGCTTCCCTATTGCCCAGATGAGGAAACCTGCTCAGGCAGCTGTGTGAGCTGCCCAGATTAGGGGGCAGCAGGGCTGGGGCCTGGGACAGGCTGGGTGCTGCAGCCTCTCACCTGCACGCGGGCGGTTCCCCTTCCAGGGTGTCCATCCGGCTGCCCAGCACCAGCGGCTCAGAGGGGGTGCCCTTCCGCACGGTGTCCGAGTGGCTGGAGTCCATCAAGATGCAGCAGTACACAGAGCACTTCATGGCAGCTGGCTACAATGCCATCGAGAAGGTGGTACAGATGACCAGCGAGTGAGTAGCACCCACGGCCCCGCCTCCCTCCTGGAGGCTGCCCGGACACCCTATCCACATCCTCACCCTCCCGCCCACCTCCCTTGCTGCTTCTGTCTCTCCCTGGGGGGGAGGGGCTGGGCAGGAAGAGCAGAACAGGCTGGCTGCCAGTGGTTCTGGGGTCCACCCTCCACGCCCACCCTTCCTGCCTCTTTCTCCAGAAAGGGAAAATAACAGTTAATGTCACAATAGCATAGCCACTAGCGGCGGGCTGACTGCAGGCCAGCTCTGGGATGGAGCCGTTGGACCCAGTCCTTACTAGGACGAGGCAGTAGGGCCTATCCACGTCTCCGCCAGACAGAAGAGATAGGTACAAGAGAAAGTTCCTGCCAGCGGCTCCCGGGCACTGTCCCCATATGGTGGCTCTCAGCCCTGCAGAGGCTTGCCAGTCCTGGGTCTGCCCTCTGTCTGGCTGCCCCTCCGGACTCTCCTGCCCCCTGCACTCCAGCACCATGACTTCCCAGCACAGCCTTGGCAGGGCCACCTCTTCCGGTCCCTGCAGGGAGAGGACATTATGCTCTTAGCCTTCTGTGCCTCTAAAAATAGTAGTGGGTCCCAACAGCTCTGATTGTGCAGCGTCCAAGGTCTCATCAAGAACAGACCCTGGCCCGGGAGGTTTTGGGAACCACTTGGAGGGGATGACCTGGCCTCCCACAGTTCTGGATCACAGAAGTCCTGGGACTTGGGTCTCTGCATGAATATTCTCTAGGGCTTCTGGAAGCTGCTCAGTGGGGCTTCCAGCCTGCTGGCTGTGTCCTGCCCCAGGGGGACGTCCTGCAGTGGGAATCAGGCAGGGACAGAGCTAACCAGAGGGAGGTGCAGAGACATGGGAAGGAGACACAGGTCCCTGGGTCTCTCTCACTGCCAGCCAAGGGCAGGCACACACTTGGGCTCTGTGGTCACCCCTGGGTTCAAGTCCCATCTCTCCCTCTTCCTAATCACCTTGATCCTATTAAGTCCACTTTGACCTGGGTGGCCATTTCCTGCTGTGGGGCCTGCATGGGTCTGAGGTGGGTGGACATGCCCAGCACCTAGTGAGGGCTTAGCTGGGGTCTCCTTGTCCACGTCTCCCTGGCTTTCTGCCTGTAGACCATGGTCAAATAAATACCCAGGTTCCCGAGCTCTCTCCTCCCTGGGAACCTGGGCCAGGCCCCTTGGCCCCTCCAGGGGTCCCCCTGGAGGACAGCACAGCTTCTCTCCTGGTGACCAGAGCGGAGGGCGAGAAGTCCTTACAGGAAACACATGTTCTTAGAAACGTCCCGAAATAGCCTGGGGTGCTCCTGGCCAATTCCTTTCCCACGAGCAGGGACAGGGCTCTCTGGGATGGACAGAGGCCGTGTGCTCACGTGTGTGTGTGTGGTTTGGAAGGAACTGGATAAAGCAGGGACTCAGCCGGCACCCCGTCCTCCCGCCAGCCTGCCGGGGTACTGGGCCCGCGGGACTCACAGCCGCGCAGACTCCCCAAGGAGATGGGGATCTCAACACAATTTTACAAATCTGCAGTGTGTTGTGTCCACGGCGTAGACCTCACGGGAGCTGGTGGCAGGGGCACGGGGCCCTGGCCTGGTGGGCTCGCGCTTTGGCTTCCTGTCCCTGGCCCCCGCCTCTCTGCTCCCTCGGCCCCTCCCCGGGGCCTGCTGCTCGCTCCTGCCCGAGTTTCTGGCTAGACGAGGAGTGATGGGACAGGTGGGTGTTGTACACGCCCCCAAATTGCCCAGCCTGACAGCAGGTCCTGCCCAGTGTCAAGGCGACAGTGAGCAGTGCCCTGTGTGTGGCCGGGCCACAGGCCACAGCCCCGGGACAGGCTCTGCAGGAGGAACAGCACAGGGAGAGTGGTTGAGTGACTTGCAGGCGCCGGGGGCCATTCCTCGTGTCCCCCTCCTAGACTCAGAGCCACATGCCATAGATGTGCATTGGGTAGGTGGCCTGGGAGTTTCCTGGCCAGAGCTGGCATTACGAGTGCTCAGGAGGTGGCCCAGCAAGGTGTCACCTTGCTCCGTTCAGGAAGCTGGTGGAGGGCTGCCCAGCATCGGGGACCCCCGCTGGCAGGACAGGCTCGGGGCGTCTGCCGTGGGTCACTAGCTGGTCCCAGTGCCTTGCTCTGTTCGCGGTTAGGAAAGGAAGGAGGAGGGGCTGGGCTGCTCTCAGGAGAGGCTCGCTGACCCTCCCTTTTTACATGTAAAGACCCAGGACAGACCCACCCGGGGCTTCTGCCTCCCAAATGGGGTCAGAGACCACTCAGCCCCCGGGAGATGAGCCTGCGCTGCTCTGATGGAGGAGAGGAGCCCGAGATGGGCTGGGCAGTGGCTCCATCCTCACAAAAAGCACTCATCTGCTCATTCTGTGCTCAGCAGGTCCTCCCTGAGGACCTGGCATGTGCCAGGACCCCTGGAGGGGCGGTATGGGGGTGCCAGCCTCCGTACGTGTCTAGGAGCTCACAGATTCTGGTGGTTCTTAGAGTGTCAGTGTCATCTGGGACCCACATGCAGACTTCAGCACTTTAGCTACCCAGGATCCTGACTTTTCTCAATAAGTGCTTTTCCAGCATCCACACTATAACACCTCTAGGGGTGGGAAAGTGCTCCTAGCTATGTAGGTTTAAAGTGTCATTCAGGTGGTAGGTTTGGAAGTTGTCCTTAAAATCTAACTTCTGGCTTTCTTGCTGCAGCATGAGCAGCCACCTCCCTCACCTGGGTCTGCCCTTCCCTGCTCAGCACTTCTCAGAGGGGAGCCTGTGGGAAAGTCATGTCTCCGGAATTGCAAATAGGAGCTTGCACCATATAATTAGCTTCGTTTACAGCCAAGAGACGGCTGTAAAATCCTGGGTGTTTTCATGGGTTTGGGCTGGCGGGTGAGGAGAGCAGGGGAGAAAACTCCCAAAGTTAGCAATAAACGTCCTGTTGCGGGTTGCCGGGAGCCTAAGTGGTTTTACAAGGGGATGGCGGGCGTGACCAGGGAGAGGCAGGAGCCTGCACCTCTCTCGGGTGGGAGGGGAGGCCGGCACTCCTGGGAACAGCTTCCCACCTGGCACTGAAGCTGCGCCCTCTGCTGTCCCTGGGGTCTCCCGCCTGCCATCGGGCACTGCCATCCCCTTTAACAGGGGAGGGAATCAGGGTGCACACCAGGGAAGACACCGGCCTCAGGCGACCTGGTCACTCTGTCCGTCAGAGCTTTAATGCTGATGGTCCTTCAGCAAGTATATCCTGAGCCCTTCCTCAGCTGCCTGAGGGGAACTTGAAATGAGGCGATGGACAGATAGGAAGAGACCTTGAGCGGAGGAGGGCTTTGTGCAATGGCCTTCGAGGGTCCCTGGAAACCAGTCACCTGGCGGTGGCCTCCTGCCACCTAGAGAAGGGGCCTCGGCTCCCCACTGGTTAATACCCAGCTCTTTATCACTAGAGAGCTGTGTGACCTTGGGCAAGTCACTCCACTTCTCTGAGCTTCAATTCCTAAATCGGCAATAGGGAGCTAAAACGAGCACCTACCTCAGAGATAATTGTGAAGTTTGATTAGATTAAAAACAGGCAGAGTGGGCACTTCAGTCATTTTCGTAACTTTGGTGATGATAGGCCATCTTAGACCCTCTCAGGATCTCTTCGGGCCTCCCTGACAGGAACTCTGTCTCCCACAGGTCCCCTGGTTCTGCTCCTTGTTTCCCCTACCCTCCCTGCCCTGTCCACCTCCCTCCGCAGCTCTGGCCCCTAACTCTCCCTCTCCCTCCCCCTGCCTGCCCGCAGAGACATTAAGAGGATCGGGGTGCGGCTGCCTGGCCACCAGAAACGCATTGCCTACAGCCTACTGGGACTCAAGGACCAGGTGAACGCCGTGGGGATCCCCATCTGAGCCGCGGCCTGGTGCACCCTCGGCCGAGAGTACTTGAAGGATCCAAATGGCCCCCCTGCCGGCTCTGCAGTTGACCACCAGGGACCTTATTTATTTCTAGTTGTTCTTATTGATGCCCCCCTGAGGACTCTGCTGGGGGGTCATGGAGGACATCCTGCCCTGAACTGATGAGACCCTCGGGGATGCTGGCTGCAGCCCCGTCCCCAGTGAGGGACACGGCCCAGCACTTAGCAGGCACCATCAAGTTCCCAGCATGCCCCCGGGCAAGCCCCACCGAGACCTCGGACATCCACGAGGGACATTCCAAACTGACCCCCACTTTGCCTCCTCCCACCTGGTAGAAGCCACCTTGGGAGATGGGGGTCAGCCCTGGCCACGTGAACAGGTGGCCGCCTCGAGCCCCACCCCTCGCTGTACAAGGGCAGACCTTGAACTTGGCTGGGTGAGAGCCACAGTGGTGCTCCGTCCCTCGGGCCTTCTGCAGACCCCAGGCCCTGTCCTCAGCCCTAACAGGCCAATCTCTTGCTCTCCTGGGCCCTTTCGGGACGCTTGGTTGTGTTGAGGTTTTTTAAATCTATATTTTGTACTTCACGGAGAGAGTGCGCGTGTGGCAGGGGCCCTGCAGGGCTGGGGGCAGAGCGGGCCTGGTGGACGCGGCGGGCGCCCATGCTGCAGGAGGTTCCTGCCGGCCGCCCGTCCACCCCGTCTCCCGCCCTCTAGACGACATTCCCACATTGTCAGTGTTAATGACCTTGTTTTGTTGGATATTTTTTGAAACCTTAATTTATTATTTTTTTTATATTTATTGTTAGAAAATGACTTATTTCTGCTCTGGAATAAAGTTGCAGATGTTCAAACCGATCTTGGCTCTCGGCCTTGGGAGCGGGCTGGGGATCCAGAGGCCTCCTGTGTGGGGTGTCGGGCAAGGGCTCCCCACTAACCCCGGGTGTTTAGACAGAGCTTCTTGCGTAAGGCAGGCATGTCGTGTCACTGGGAACGGGGGTGGGTGGGAGGTGGGCAAGGGGCCAGGGAGCAGGCCCTGCCAAGCCCGGCCTCCATGCCAGCAGGCCTCAGTCACCTTTGATCTCCAGGCTTTGGCCGGGCCAGGCAGGCACTAGGCAGGCGCGCAGTGGGGGCAGCTGCCGGCCTCCCTCCCACACGGCTCCACGGAGTTGTTGGAAGAGATTCTTCAGCGGCGCTCAGAGGTTTACAGAAGTTTTTCACAGGTTTTGTCTTGTCGGAGCTTCAGCGACCTGTGACGGGTTTTGTGGGTGGCCCCATTCTACAGGAGAGGCAAACTGAGGCCGAGCCCAGTGAACAGGCTTGCCCCAAGGCCACACAGCAAGTGAGGGGCAGAGGCCAGATCTGAGATGCTTTTCTCACAGAGGGGACCAAGGGATGCTGGCCGGGGCCTCGTCCCCTGCAGAAGACACAGCAGAGTCTTTGGACTTTCCCAACTGACCTCCCCCTTGCCTTCTCCCACCCACTAGAGCCACCTTGGGAGATGGGGGTCAGCCCTGGCCGTGTGAAGAGGGCACCTCAATCCCCCAATCCCAGTCCCAACCTCTCCCCGCTGCACCCGGCTGCTGCCCTGCGGGTCAGAGGCTGTGGGAAGCAGAGCTCGGGAAGGTGTTGAACACAGGCCACCAGGGAAGGGCCAGGCGCACGGAGACGATCTGGAGGAAGGCTTCCCGAAGGAGGCAGCCCCAGGGCTGAGGCTGAGGGACTGGGAGGGATCGGCCAGCGAGGCCGTGGGCGGGGCGAGGCTGGCAGGGCAGGTGCGGGGCGTGCAGCCAGGGTTGTGCAAGGGACCCGCCGGCAGCCTGGTGTTCTGAAGTCGTGACACGGGTTCTGCCGAATTCGCCAAGGTCTTGCAGGGCAGGTCCAGGAGTGGGATTTTGCTTGAGGGTAATAGGGAGCCATTGCAGCCTTTAAGCAGCACGTGGCAGGATTCCCGTCCCTGGTAGAGGCAGCATCGACTCAGCCTGGAGTCGTGGGGGACAGGACAGATGCTGCTTGCCCTGGGGTGGCAAGGCCTGCACTGCCCAGCTCCCTGCTGGGTGAGACTTTCCTGGGTAGGGTGGGGCTGGGGCTGGGCAGGGTGAGAGAGGTCAGGGCAGCTGGCCTTCCTCCCCTCTCACTAGTGCTGGGCCACCAGGTGGGCTGGCATGGTGCTCAGCAGAACTTCCTGGGGCCTCACCCTTGCCTGGCCTGGTTCAGGTAGCCACTCTACCTCTGGCTGGACCAGGGCCACAGAGCTGTTGGTCCAGCAGGGGGTCAGCCCGTTCCTGAAGCCACCAGGCTGCTGAGCTCATCCCCACTGGTGAGCAGGCACGGTCGAGGAAGGGCTGGGCCTGGCGAGTCCCGTGCTCCCTCCCGCTCCCTCACAGCCCTGCTGGACCTGAGGCCCTCCGTGGGGCCTGGGAGCCCGCACAAGCCTAGAGGCCACAGACGGACCCTGGACTCAAAGGCAGCTCTCTCTAGTTCCCCAGAGACCCCACAACTGGCTAAAAGGGAAACTTAATTTTTAAATTGAAGCAAACTAAGCTGTGTCCCCTAGAAGGCCGGAATGCACTGACACCCCTCTAATAACATGCACACCCAGCCCCAGACCTGGGCTCCTCCACACGCTTCTCCAACAGACGGAACCAGGCCCCCTGGGAGAGATGGCCGAGCCCGGGGCGAAGCACGCCCAAGGACCTGGGAGACTGAGGCTGGAGCAAGTTCCAGAGCCTGTCTCCAAATAAAAACAAGGAAGGGCTGAGGATGTAGCTCAGTGGTGGGGCACCCCGGGTTCCATGGCTCAATCCCCAGGACTGCAAAAAAGAAAGTCTGTAAGTACAGCAAGGGTTAAAATTTTTTTAAAAAATGGAAAAAGTAACTTCACAGCAGCGAAACCCAGCCAGCAGCTCGTGACCAAGTGATCCAAGTTCCCCCGTCACGAGTGAAAAAGCAAACAAGCCACCGAGGGCAGAAGGAGCCTGTGCCCGGGGCAAGATCGGGCATCAGCAAGCACCTGCCCAGGTCAGCTGGGCCCGACACTGCACCCAAGGGCTTGGCCTAGATCCTTTCATGACCCTCCAGGGCTGCAGCGGCTGGCTGAGCTTGCCAGGGCCACCAGCCCATGGGCAGCAGGAGGGAGCCCAAGTCAAGCCCTGGCGGTGCTGATCCAGCCCTTCGCCCCGCGCCACAGAGGCCTGGCTACACAGCTGGCCGCCGGCCTCCCTCGGCACCCAGGACCGGACACTGCCCTCCCTCCTGTCATGGGTGCCTCGCTAGCGGAGGTATGGGAATCACTAGTTCTGGGGACACTGAGGCCACACTGCCACAGACCCCAGACACCCGGAGTGTCTGTCCCTCTGTTCCTTCCCTCTGGTCACCTCCTGCTCTGTGCCAGGCCAGGCAGTGAGCCACAGAGTCGCATGAAGCCGCTCTCTGTCCACATGAGTCCAGTGGGGGCCACGGAGGCAGAAGAGGAGCCGGTGGAACAGAAACTGGGGGGTGCACCTGACCCAATCTGGAGGGTCCAGGCAGCTTCTTCGAGGAAGTTCCGTCCCAGACCAAGTGGGAGGCTGTCAGATGAGGGGACAGGGAATGTCAGGAGGAGGTTGGCCCTGCCTGATTCCAGGTCTGTGGGTAGGCCCCAGCCTCCCCTTCACACCTGGGAGGTGACCGGGACAGCCCCCCTCTGCCTCCACACTGGCTCTAGACCACCAGCCCTGCCACCAGCCGCCTCGGTCTTCCCGGCTGGGAAATGGGCCTGCAGCCTGCTGCCCTCCTGGGCTCTGAGCTGCAGGGCCTTGCAGTTAGGGCCCAGCAAAACCCTGACAGAGACAAAGGCAGCAATTAGAGAGCTCTGGGAGGGGACTCGCCCCTCCCTCCAGCCTCCCATCTGGGTACAAGTCAAAACAGTTTCGCCCGGAACCGGCCTTCGACTACCCAATTAATTAGCAAATCCTAGAGGAACCGGCCTGCTCTCTGCCCTTCCTCCCCACTCACACCCCCCAGCCCTGGCTGTGGCCCAGGATCTAGGATGGGCCCCGTGAGCCATAAACAGGAGCCTGAGGAGCACCTACTTGGAAAGCGCTTGGATCTGCAGCTCGGGCCTCTGGGCTGCACCCAGGCTGCGCATGACACTGATCACTCGTTCCCCGATGCAGTTGGCCCCGCAATAAATATTTGCTCAATAAACAGATAAATAAAAAGGGAGAAGGACTGGCTAGGCTTGACCTGAAATCCTGGTGGTGCCCCAGGGAAGATTATTCCATGTCCGACCAGGTTTGGGGCAGGACTACCTGTGGGGCAGGTGGCTCAGCTCCTGCTGGCTGACTGGAACCACAGAAACAGAGAAGCCATCAAACATTTCTGAGCACCTACTATGTGCCAGTCACTGAGCCAGGCCTGAGACTCTTGTTTTTTTGGTACCAGGGTTTGAACCTAGGGGCACTTAACCCTGAGCCTCATCCCCAGCCCTTTTTATATATTTTATTTAGAGTCAGGGTCTCACTGAGTTGCTGAGGCTGGCCTTAACCTTGCAGTCCTTCAGCCTCAGCCTCCCAAGCCTCTGGGCTTATCGGTGTGCACCATGGTGCCTGGCTTCATGTTGTCTTATTGAAGGTTTGTAGCCCTGCAAGGCATGGATTTATTCCCATTATTAGATGGGAACACTGAGGCTCAGCAAGGTTACAGTCATCAGACAAGGACCAGCTCATCTCACCGCCTAACACGAAGGGGCAATTAGAAGCCTTGGGGGTTTAAGATCCAGTGGAAAGAGCCTGAGGCTGAAAAAGAAAGTTTTTTTTTTTTGTGTGTGTATGTGTGTGTGTGTGTGGTGGGGGCAGGTCCTGAGGTTTGAACCCAGGAGCACTGCCCTGCCAGAACTTCTTATTTATATATATATATATATATATATTTTTTTTGCATTTTAAGACTGCATCGCACTAAGCTGCTGAGGCTGGCTTCAAACCTGCGGTTCTCCTGCCTCGGCCTCCCCACAGCTGGGATTCCAGGGGTGCACCACCACACCCGGCTCCGATTCTATGGGGCGTCCTCTGTCCCTGGCTCTGGGGCCCTGCATGTGCCCAGGCCGCTGTGGTCTCAGCGGGTCCTTCTGTAACATGGAGGCCTGGAGGAGTCCCTCCTGGCTGGGATAACCACCCGCTGCCGGCTCCCACTCTGGCGTCCTCTCTGGGGCAGCGGGCCCACTCCCGCCATCTGGGTCTGGCTCTCCCCTCCACACCCCATGAGCCAGCCTCCGCTGCGGAGCTGGCCAGGCTGCTGGGAAGCGGCCGCCGCACCCCACCCGGCCCAGGACGGCCCCTCGCCCTCGCCGGGCCCATTCCAGCAGCCTCATCACATTCCCCAGCGGGAGCCGGGACGGACGGCGCAGTTTCCACACTGGTCTGGCAGCGCCAGGCAGCCTGGGGACGGCTGGGTGAGGGGCCGGCCTTCCCCCAGGGCTGGGGGCCCAGGGGCATCTGAGCAACCGCAGGTCTGGGCTCAGGTGGTCGCAGCCCTGGGACAGGCCTCCTCTGCATCCACAGCGGCTGTCCCCTCGATTTTACCCCGATACCCCGCCCGCCCCTCCCTCCCCCCTGTTCTCCATCCCTGGCCCTCCCAGGCCCCCCTCTCCTGTTCCCGCCTGTGGAAACCACAGCCACCTGCAGAACCCCTCGGACCCCTTGTCCTCTGAGACCTTTCCAGAAATCTCTGCTACCAGACCCCATACCCAAGCTGTCTGCCTGTCCCCACTGCCCTCTAAGTGAAAGTGGCTTTCTCTTCCCGCCTCTATGGGGCTGCAGCCTCTGCCCAGCCTGTCCTTCAGGGCCACTCCCAGGCCTGAGCCACCAAGCATGCAGGTGTCCCGGCCACGCCCCCACGACCCCATCCCAGCCCTCTGTCCCGCCCCCAGGTTGGGCGTCTGGGAATGTCCATTGTGACAGCCCCTGACATCACAGTGGGGGGCAGTATGATGTCACAGGGCCCCATTGTGGCTGCGCAGGGGGGCCCCCTACCAGAGGCCCGCTCTGCCCCCGCCCAATCCTATTAAGCCAGCCAGGCTGCGACAAAGGCAGGGGCTGGGGTCTTAACCGTGTCTGAGGGAGGGGATGGCAGAGGTTGTGCATTCCAGAGCTGGCAGGCCCCCCAGCGGGGCCTCCAGGTCAGAGTGAGGCCCTGCTGCCACCACCAGGGGCCATCTCCAGTCCCCAGCCCTCTTCCCACGTGAGGGGACAACAGAGATAAAGAACTCCCGGCTGAGCTGCCTTCCATGCCAGTCACCCTAGGCTGAGGAGGAGGCTGCTGGTCACCCTAGGCCTGAGGAGGAGGCTGCCAGCAGAGCCTGCACCGGGTCCCCCACATCCCCTGTAGGATGAGGAGGCTACCCCAGGGGACTCCCAGGGTCATTCAGGAGGAGACAAAATGTCACTGGAAGCCAGGCAGAGAAGGCAAAGGTGCCCAAAGGATGGCCTGGGGGGCCAGCTGAGGGCACATACAGGGACAGGCACAGAGGGGCCTGCCTGGTCACCCAGGGTACTAATGAGCACTTATTAGACACCTACTGAGCGCTACGCCCTTTGATCTTATAAGCCTGAAAAGTGGTGGGGGTACAGACCTGGTGGATGGGCACTCAAATTCCCAAGTTTGGGGACAGAAGGGCAGCTGCTCTTCTCCCAGATGTCCCTGAGTCTCCCCACAGCTGGGAGGAGGGGGCAGGACTTGCGGAGGCTGGAGCTTTGGGGTCAGGGCTGAGGAAGTCCCTTGGCTGAGCTTCCCTTTCTCAGTGGACCTCCCCCAGGGTTGTCACGAGGCTGACAGAGGCAGCGTGAAAGTGGGAGCCCCGGGCTGTCACCTGCCCTCCCTGACTTGGCCCCCAGCTTGTCGGGGTATTTCCTCAGTCTGGGCACCGCCACCCCAACCTCCCGCCCTCCCTGGGCTCCAGGCTGAGCCCCGCCCCGCTGCCACCTGTACCTTTGCTGCCCCTATCTAGGCCCTCAGCTGGAGGGCAGCATGGCCGGCAGGGGACACCCAGCTCGGGGCAGGCAGAGGCTTCGACAGAGGCCTGGTGCACCCGTCGCGGGTTTCTGCATCCCTGGCAGAGTGCCCAGGCATACAGGGAGGCCGGGGGTGACTCAGCTCCGGGCAACAAAGTCCCCTTTCTCCCTGGTCAGAGGAATGCTGCGCACCCCTCCTGCCCCTGCCTCGATCGTATCTGCTCCCCGGACCTGGACCCCAGGCTTTTCTCCGAGGAACTCAGGCTGTGGCCACGACGCAGCCTGGCTCTTCACTGGGCGGGGTGCCACCCTCGCCCCTCACAGTGCCTCCTCCCCACCTGGATACCCACACGCCCGCCCCCAGACTGACACAAGCTCAAGGTGGTAGCCCCAATCCATGCAGAATCCAAAGCTGTCTAGGACAAAGGTGTCCCCAGCCAGCTGTGAAGGACAGGCCACTGAGCCCTAGGTGTGCAGCGACGTCTCAACCTCTGCTTCTCCTGTGTCTTTGTGCTTGACATTTTGCTTTGCCCCAACTTGGCAAAGCAAAATGTCACAGCCCACTCAGGCCTGCCGCATAATTTGGATTGGTATCAGTTGTGAAATTCCAGGGTCTGAGACCCTCGCTCCACTGGGCCCTTCATCCTTACCAAGGAACGTGCAGAGGCCCAGAGGATGGGGTGCCCAAGGCCACAGAGCCTGGCAGGGAGGGACGAAATGTGGAGTGGGGCTGGTGACGTCACCCAGAGCTCTGGGGGGGGGCCTCACCATCCCCTGAGCCCAGCCAGGGACTGGAGGAGACCCGGTCTCTGCACAGATGGTGCTCCCTTTGCACAGATGCTAACACTGAGGCCCAGAGGAGAGGCCCAGGGGACACAGCAAGGAGCACAACAGGAATTTAAGCTCCACCCCTGGGGCCCCATGGATGGGAGGGACAGTCAGAGAGGCTGAGCCTCCAGATCTCCTGGTCACCATGCCCCCAGCGCATCCCCAGGCCTCGGCCGCAGGCGGGTGCTCATGCCCAGGCTGCTGCCCTGGTCTTGACCCCTGGGTGGGAGCTGCCCCTCCTGCCACATCCCTGGCCAGACTCTGCCCAGACACCTCAGGAATGCAGGGGGAGGGGTACTCAGTGAAGATGGGGGTCCAGGGAGGAGAGAACAAAGGAGCCACATGTCGGGGCTCCCCTGTCCCTGGGCTGGGCCACAGCTGGCAGAGGGAGGCCAAGAGGTCGCTCAGACGGGTACCCCCTTGGTGCTGTGTGACCCTGGGGATGCAGTTGCCCATCTCTGAGTTCTTGGGATGCAAAATGGAGTTCCAGAGCCGGGGAGCAAGGCAGGGGAGCTGCTGGGGCTCTGAGGTTGAGGCTTTTGGCAGAGGTAGGGAGAGGCGGGGGCCGGCAGCGCTCTCCTCGCCTCCTCCTGAAGCCTCAGGAATCGCCTTAATTACAGCGTCAGCCTCGCTGCGCTTCCTGCCATAAACCCAGGAATCTAAATTAGAAGGCAGAGGGCCGGCTCCCCGTCCTGCCGACCCCCCAAGTCTGCTGGGAAGCTCTCCTGGAGACAGACCGCCAGTGGGGGGCTGACTGCAGAGGTCCCAGGCCCAGACTCAGGGGGCCCCAGGGGTCAGAGGAGGGCAGGGGGCTGTTTGCAGATTCCCTGTGGCTGTCCTGGGCCAGACTGGGGGCAAGACTCCTGTCCACAGGGGAAACCGAGGCACGCACCCAGGTCTCCCAGGGCGAGGGGTCTCCAGCTCCCAGCCGGGGTTGGCCACCTTTGCAGAAGGAGGGGGGGGACAGAGGAGGTGGCGGGCCCACCTGGAGAGAGGGGGCAGGGCTCCTGCCCAGGTCAGCCCCTCTGCCCTGAGAGAGACGGGAGGCAGGAGGACGGCGAGGGGTCCTCTGCTCCTGGGCAGTGGTCAGGCGGGGTGGGGACAGGGCCTCCTCGATGGAGGGAGCCTCCCTGGGCACAGGTCTGGTCCACGTGTGCGTGTGTCCCTGTGTTTGTGTGAGCTCACATACGCGGGCCGTGTGTGCGGGGAGCGTGTGCAAGTGGGAAGTGAGGTCATGTGGGCAGGAGGCGCTGAGCGCGTCCAAACCACTGGAGCCGCTGGGGAGAGACAGCCTGGCCCAGGGAGGGGGGACCCGGGCAGAGAGGGGAGCCGGGGACAGGGCGGCCAGCCAGCCAGGGGGGTGGCGCATGCCTGGGTGGGCAGTGGGAAGACAGGAGGGACCCAGAGAACAGAGGTGGGCAGGACGGGCCAGCGCTCTGAGGGGAAGGGGCTGTTCAGTCCCGGGCTCCCCTCCCCCTCCCCTGAGTGGGGGCCGAGGGCAGCTCTCCAAGGCTGGCTTTTCTGGTCGGTGGCTCTGTGACCACCCTCCCCTAAGGCAATTTTTGGAGGGCCTCTTGCACATGCCAGGGGGCCATCTAGGGAAGGCCCCGTGGGAGGCCAGATCATGGAGAGGAGGGGAGGCAGGGTCCTAGGGACCCCAAGGGGCCATGATGGCTGCGGGGGAAGGCTGGGCCCACTGGGACCTCCCCCAACACCCGGCTCCTGACAGAGGCCTGGAGGGCTACTGGCCACATTCTCCTTCACCCGGTGGTTTTCAGCCAGCAGCAATTTTGCCCTGCCCCCAGGGGACATTTGTCTCTGCCTGGAGACCTTCTTGTCATAATTGGGGGTGAGGATAGAGGCCAAGGTCCTTTGACAAACCAGTGAGCTTGCCTGTCTCCTGTCCCAACCAGGCGGCTTCATTCCTGCCTCAGGGCCTTTGCCCTCGCTGTTCCCCTGCCTGGAGTACTCTGTTCACAGATTGTCACACAGCTACCTCCTCATGGGGGGGGGGGGCGTCTCTCAACTGTCACCTGCTCAGAGAAGTTTTCTCTGACACCCCCACCCCTCTGCACTCTGTCACAAACCTCAACTCCTTCCTTCCCAGCACTCACCAGGCCATTGAGAGGATCTTGTTTCTGTATTTGGATTCTTATTTGCAGTTTGGCTGTGTGAGCCCCAGGAGGGCTGGGGACTTGTCCGCCACTTGCTCAGAAGGCAAGATTGAGAGGTCACTCAGAACAGCCAGAAAATGCTGCTGAGAACACTTTGCAATGAATACTTTCCTGTTATGCCCATCTCACCGGTGGAGAAAGTGAGGTTCAGAGATGTCAAGTGACTTGCCCAAAGTGACACAGCTAGTGGATGCCTGAGTTAGAATTGAAACTCAGGCAGGTGGGCTCCCCGGCTCACTCTCCTGACACATGCCCCCCTCTTTATAAGTGTCAGCTGGACGTGTGCATGACCTGATCACCAGGAAGCATGTCCCAGCAGCCCAGTCCCCGTTTCTCCCTCTCCCTGAGAAAGCCTCCCCAACCCAGGTCTTGGATGCTGCTGCCAACAGAGCCCCAACTTCCAGAAAGGAGGAGGGGCCCTTCCAACTCAGGCCAGCAGACACACAGGCCCTTCTTGGCAGACTCGGGTGCAGGGTCCGTTACCAGGGGGGAGCCCCAAGTCTTAGTCACCACGCTGGGGCTGCAGCTGCTGCCCTGAGTCACTGTTGACTGTCCCTGGATGTGCCAGCCCTGCGCCTCCTGCAAATCGGAGCTGAGCAGGAGGGGGACACACTTGGGGACAGGAGGAGGTGCCCCCTCCCCTTGCTGCCTGGCAGGGCCAGGTGGGCTGGGCCCTGGGCTGAGTCCGAGGGTTGTGCTGCACTGTGATCCAGGGACCCAGAGCAGCTAAGGAGGGTCCCACCTGCCCGCCGCTGGCAGCCCTAGTGAAGAGCTGAAGGCAGGAGAGCGTCACGGCAGGGGGGGTGTCACAAGGAAGGGGGGGACTTGTCTATGGGGGTGACAGAGGAACTTGGAAGTCTGTCCAGGGCTCTTTGCTGCTCAGATTCCCAATCAGGAAGCCCCTGCTGGGCCTGGGCCCATCGCCCACTCCTCCTCCATACCTTGCGCCCCTCCGCCAGGCCACTGTTCACCACTACACCCCCAGCTGCACAGCCCTGCCCCAGGCTCCCCGAACTCCTTTCCCCGGCCTTCTCCTAACTTCTATGGGGCCAGTCAAGTAACAGCCAAGGCCTGGGGTCTGCCGAGGACAGGTCCTGGCTCATCCATTCAAGTGTGGTGGCTTAGTCTCAGATGCTAGGCCCATGTGGCTGAGCTAAGGGTCACTTCACCACTTACCAGCTGTGTGGCCTTGGGCAGGTTTCGTCACATCTCTGTTTTATCTTTTTTTTTTTTTTTTTGCGGTGTTGGGAATTGAACCCACGGCCTCACACATGCTAGGCAAGCACTTTACCATTAAGCTACACCCCAAGACCTTTCATCAGGTCTCTGAACCCCTAAATTTGCAACAGTTAAAAGAGCAAGATAAACAGGGGATACAGTAAGAAGGGGCTTTGGAAGGTTCACGAGGACCAGGATCAGAGCATGTGTGGCACTTTGCCCTGCTCGGGGTGCACAGCAAGTGTTCTTATTCTCTGTGAAAACTTCCCTGAGGTCCCTCCAACACCCAGAGGAAGGACAGGCCTCTAAGGTCTAGGAAATCAAGTCCTGGCTCCTAATAGCAACCCCAGCCCCCAAGCCCCCTGAAGCTACCTCCTATGGGGGGTGGGGGGGCACTTGGGAGGCCCCTGTCCTGGCTCCAGGCCTGATGGGTGCTGGGTCACATGGGACCTGGGCACATCCTCCCCCACTCTCAGGCTCCTCTCCAGACAATGACCAATGATCTCAGAGCAGCAGGATGTGGGGAGACAGGGTTTGAATCTCGACTCGGCCTCCTGACAGACCTCAGGTAAGCGGCCTCCCTCGCTCAGTTTTCATCTGTGAATTGGAAAAGTAGCCCCTGCCTGTAGGGATGTGGGGGGACAAGTGTCCCCACAAGAAGGTGCTTAGAAGACTCCGGCTGCATGGTTAGCGCTCAACACACCTTAGCTGGAGTTTCTTAGCATTATTTCTGAGGGTCTTCACATACATAATCTTTAAATATTAATATATTAATATTTGATTTTTAAATATAGAGCTGGGGATGTAACTCAGTGGTAGAGCAGAGCACTGCCTAGCATAGTCTAATTCTAGAATATTCCATCCTCCCAAACTGCATTGTCACCCCTCACCCCTAGCAATCACTAAGCCATTCTCTGTTGTCCTTAACAACACCTGTCACTGTCTTTCTTCTTGGTGTAGCCACCTTAGCCATCTTTCTGTGGCTTTAATTTATATTTTCCGGATGACTAATGATATTGACTCATTTGGGGATGCTATAACAAAAGTGCCGTAGACCTGCGGGCCTGGCACAGAAATCCAGAGAGCATTTCTCATACTTCTGGAGGCTGGAAGTCGGAGATGAGGGTGCCGGCATGACTGGATTCTGATAAGAACTTCCCTCCTGACACAGATGGCTATCTCCTTGCTGTATTCTCAGTGGTAGAGAAAAAAGAGGGAGCTAGGAGTGGGGTAGGGAAAGAGGGAGAAAACTCTCTTGTATCTTATGACATGAATCTCCTTCCTGAGGCCTCCACCCTCGTTTTGAGTTAATGGTTACTGGGGTATATGGTGTGAGGTAGAGGGACAATTTCATTATTTCACAATGTAAAGGTCCAGTTGTCCCAGCATAATGTGTTGAAAACTCTGCCCCCACACTGACTTCTCTTAGTACCCTTGTCAAAATTCAAATGAGCACAAACACGTGGGTTTATTTCTGAACTCTAAGTTACATTCTTTGGGTCTATTTGTCTGTCTAAAGGTTGGTCCGGCACAGTCTTGATTATTGTAGCTTTGCATTAAGTCTTGGAATCATGGGGCTGAGGCTGTAGCTCAGTGGCAGAACACTTGCCTCTCATGTGTGAGTCACTGGGTTCGATCCTCAGCACCACAGAAAAACAAATAAATAAAATAAAGGTAATCTATCTATCTGTCTATCTATCTTGGAATCAGGAGCTATGAGCCTTCAAATTTGTTCTTTTCCTGATTCTTTTTGCTATTAGGGGTTCCTTCTATCTCCATGTGGAATTTTAGGATCAGCTAGACCACGAGGATCTGTAAGCCTGTGATTCTTATGTTTTTTTTTTAAACACCTTTCAAAGGCCATAATGTCTGATAATTCCTGTATCAGAACTCATCATGGTCAACCTCTGTTGTCTTTTGTTTGTGCTGATTCTTGCTCATGGGGTCTTGTCTCCTTGTATGCCTGGTTATCTTTGTGCTCTGCTCACCACATCTGAAAATAATTTATGAGAATCATATGAGGCCTCAGATGCTGTCACTCCCCTTTAGACAAGTTTTTTGTTCATGTCTACCAGATACCTGGGGTCATTACTAATCCAAGGCCCTTTAATTCATGTTCAGGGGCTGAATTTCTTGAATCACCCATGTGACTGGGCTCAAGGTTTGGTTCACCTTTATTCAAGGACATTTTGATTTAAAGGTGACATAGAGTACTGGATTCCTCATCTTTTCTTCCTTCTTTTTTCCTTTTTCTTTTCTTTTTTGTGGTGCTGGGGGTTGAACCTGGGCCTCATCCATGTTAACCAGGTACTCCACCACTGAGCACCCTGGGTCCCCGGGTTCACCTTTTACCCTCCTTCTCTCACCCCTGCCCCATGAGGACATCACAACCACAGGTTGGTTTCAAAGCTGTTTCTTTCCTGTTGGCAAATGCTCCAGGGAAAATGTGGTCTTGCACACTGGACATTTCCCCTGGATTCTTGCCTTCTGAATTCTGGTTAGAATATTCTTTGCTAGAAAATTCTTTGCTACCTTGTTTTTTTAAATATTTATTTTTTTTAGTTATTGGACACAATATCTGTATTTTATTTTTATGGGGTGCTGAGGATTGAACCCAGTGCCTCATGCATGCTAGGCAAGCGCTCTACCTCTGAGCCACAACCCCAGCGCCTCTTGTTACCTTGTTAAGTTTTGTTTTTGTTTTGAGACATGATCTCACTGTGTTGCCCTGGCTGGTCTTGAATTCCTGGACTCAAGTGATCCTCTTGCCTCAGCCTCTCAAGTAGCTGGGAACTACACGCGGGCACCACTGTGCCTGGCTTCTACCTACTGAACTGTTCAGTGGTCTTAAGAAGATGAATTTTTTTTTTTTTTTCAAAAAATTGATCTAGGGATTGGAGTTGTCCTTAGCAGGATCTAAGTCCCAGCCTTACTTGAAGTAGAAGTCTCTCAGAGCCATCATTTCCCACTGGTTCTCCTCATCTTTGCCAGGCTCTGCCTAGACCAGGGCAACCCCCTTCCTACTTGTCTCAGGCACCCCAATCTCCAAATCTTGCTCAGAGCGTTGCCACCAAAACCTTTCCAACTTAAGGTTCTTTGCTTTCAGCTCTGGCCTCTAAAGTTCTCATCTCCATCACTGTGATCACTCATCATCAAACATTTATGTGGCACCCACTGTATGCCAGGCTCATCCCAGGCAGTGGGGATTCAGGGGTGAACAAGACAGGCTGCTGCTAACCCTGGAGGAAGGTCACAGACAGTGACTTACCACTCAGTGTGTTCAAATTTGGGAGGGAGGGGCAGAGAGAGCCATAGGTACATCCAAGATCCAACCAGGGGAGGCTTCTTGGAGGAAGTGACATTAAGATGAGGCTTGATGGACGGAATCTCCAAGCAAAGGGGATATGGCGGGGAGGGACTTCCGGGCAGAGGGGAGAGGCATTTGGGAGGGGGATGTGGAAGGGCCTGGAAGGGTGAATCTGAATAGAGTGTGAGGAGAGGGCACTGAAGGACCCACAGGCTTTCTGGATTCTCTCTTCCCTCCTGAAGATGGGCTGCAGGGAAAGAAAAGGATTCTTCTTTTGAAAGGTCACCTGTTGGCTCACACCTCAGTCCCCAGCTCTGCTTCCTTCCTCTCCTCCCGCCTGGGGCAGAGAGGAGAATGCCACATCCCCAGTCACCAGACAGCAGGATTTAGAGCTGAATGAAGCTACAGAGACCTTCTTCCTCAACTGCCACCGCCTCCTCCCTAGGAGCCCCGAGGCCCTGTGGGCCCTACCCGGGCCACCTCCGGCTCCGTCCTGACCATCCTGTTTGGCTTGGATGTGGTCCCTGATCCAGGGAGCGAGGAGGAACGGGGCTGGAAGGACACAGAGCCTGAGCCCGAAGCTTTCCACTGGTCACGAGCAACACGGCTCCCTACCCAGCCAGGGCTCTAGTGACCGGGGACATATGGAATCCCCCAGATGCTCACCTGCGCCTCAGGTCAGCCCTGTGTCTGTTCTAGAAGGTGAAGACTGGATTAACCCTCAGGGAACCAGGGTAGAGAGCGGGAGACCAGAAGGTTTCTGCCCTGCCTGAACCTGAGGATTTCAGGCAAGGGAGAGAGCGGGCCCAGGTGGGCAAGTCCCTTCAACCTTTCACCCGCCTCGGCCTCACCCACCCATTGTCCTGATGGATAAACTGAGGAGCAGGCTACATGGCAAATGAGAGGCAGAGGCAAGCGCAGGGCCCAGGGCTTCTGGCCCAAGCACTCGTTCCCTTTCTCCGTCTCCTCCTGCAGGTGCCAACGCCCTACCACGGGGCTGGGGCGGAGAGGACAGCGGACGGGGCCAGCAGGTGCTGCAGGACCATCAAGCAGCGAACATTCTTTCTCCAGCCACGGGGCTGGAAACAGGCCTCCTGGGGACAGATGGAGCTGAAGGCTCCTGGGGACAGATGGAGTGAAGGCTCCCCTCTGGCCCCGTCGTGCCTCCCGGGGGCTGATACTTTGGGGCTGCCTCACTGCTGTGGCTCCAGAGGCATCAATGAAATGGGCTGAACAAACCGAGTCTTGTTCAGTTGTGAGACTTCGTGCAGGGTCCCAGCCAAGGGCCACCAGAGTCACCTGCCTGAGCGCAGTGGGGGTTTATTGGCGGTTGGAACGGAGGAACGTGCACACCTGGGAAGCCGGGGACCATCTGCGCACAGGGTCCTAGGAAGGACTGGAAAAACGGGGGCTTGTTCTGGGTGCTTCCGGGAGGATGCCAGGAGACGGAGCCTTTGTCTCAGGCGTGTGCTCACAAAGCGGAGGCGATTCTGTGATGGGGGATCTTAGTGGCTTTGAAGTGAATGGGTGCTGAAGCTGCTGTCACTCAGGCAACGAAGATAGAGGACATTGGGTCGAGTTTGTGGTTTGGAGGGTGTTGGTTTTTTTGTCTGTATTCAGACATGATGGCAGCGTGCTCTCGATGTTTTGTCTTGATCCATCCTGGTCACAGAGTGGCCCTGTCTGACATCAGTGACTGAAATCACTTCCGTGTGGCAGGATGACACCCAGGCCTGGCTGGGAGGGCCGGGCTGGGTCCTGTGTCAGGGGCTGCTTCTTGCAGCCTCCATTGGAAAGGAAAGGTCGGGAGCTCTGGGAAGCTGGCCACATGGTGCAGGGTGCCCTCGAGGGCAGACGCCAGCCGTGCCTCCTGGGTGGGTCCCAGGGCTGCAGAGGAGGCTCAGCCGAGGACCCGGAACCCAAGAACTTCTGACACCAGATCTGGGTTCCAATCCTGGGCTCCTGACCTTGTGCAGGTCACATCTGCTTTCAGCTTCATCCTCTCAACAAATGCCAGGGACGCCAGCTACATGCCTGGGGTCAGGGACCTGGGGCCGGTGACTTAACTCTCTGTGGCTTAGTTTATCCCCCTGGAAAATACGAATACTGTTGGTACCTAAGGGACATTAGTGCCTGTCTCCTTGGATTGCTGTGAGAGCAAATGAATAACCAGAGCTGGGCACCTGCCTTCTGCACCTCCCAGAAGCCTCTGAGCGGCCCTGACCACCTCTGCCTCGTGGGTCCCTTGTTAGGAGAGAAGCAGCAGGAACGCCTTCCAGGTTTGGCCTGCTCCGGAGAGCAAGTTCCCTGCCCCGCTGCCCAGGGACCTGAGACCCCAGCTGGGTCCCACACAGGCCTGGGCTGCACGAAGCAGGCTCAGGGCTCCTGGTGTCCTGGCCCCCCGCCTGCACTTTAAGCTGATCCCTGAGACCGGACCACATGACGCAGCCAGGAGAGGACCCCAAATTTTGGAATGGCCCTGCTGGCAGCCAAACCCCCAATGCCACCCAGGCACTAGCCCACCAGAGTGGGTGCATGCTGCCCACTCCTGGGGCTCCATCCACCCTGTGGGTACCGGGCTTGGGCCTCTGCCGTTGATGCTCTGTGAGTCTCAAACCTTCTCCAGAGCGTCGAGTGTAGCCCTGTGCAGCCGCTGGGGCCCGGGGAGGCAGAAAGGGCAGCAGGGCTGCGGGGGTGGAAGCGGGCATGTGCCATCCTGCCTGCTGCAGGCGTGGAGGAGGGGGTGGTGACAGAGGAGGGTGTGAGACCAGCACAGAAGGAAGCCTGTCTGCTGGAGGTGCGGGGGGAGCCCCCTTACATGGGCTTGAGCAGCGAGAGTGGCCAGGAGCTCCACGGGGGGTGTGCACGGGTGCACGCACATGGGTGTGTATTTGTGTAGGTAGCACTTGGGCAGAAGGGTGGGAGCATACTCATGTGTGTGTGTGTGATGCCCCTACCTCAGTGGGTGGGTCTGAATTTAGGATTCACACTGGCCTGGGGTTGATTCCCAGTAGAGCTCTTTTCTCGCTGTGTGGACTCAACCAGGCGCTTGCCCTCTCTGAGCCTCATCCGTCCATTACACAAGTTCACCCTAAGGTATTGCCATGTGCTGGGGCACATAAGGCAGAAGAGGTCCAAGCCCCCCCAACACTGGAGGCCTAGCGTCGGTTTCCCCATCTTTAATTGGAGGTACCAGGGCACTGGGGCATGGGGTCAAGAGCCCGGTAGAGATCTGTTTTCTTTTCCCTTCAGGAAACCTTGGGGCTGCAGACCTTCCTTCCCAGGGACACAGTTCTCAGCTGGTGGCAGCAGGGGACAAAAGCACGCTCAGGGCATGATCCAGCTCCACCTGCCCCTGCTCTGCTGGGCTCCGGGGTCCTGGAGGCGTCTGTGTACGGAACTGAGATGGGGCTTGGCCTTTCCAAGAGCCTGGAGCTTCCCCAGCGCCGGCCAGGAAGAGAAGGGAAGGGCGGGGTCTGGAAGACAAAGATTCTCTGTGGCCCCAGCGGTCACCCCCGCACACGCCCAGCGTGGGCTCAGGTGTGGGATGGCAACTCCTCCGACAAGTTGGGACACCCTCTTCCCCGGGGCGGGGCTTCCTTGGGACGGGGCTGGGGCCGGCCGCGGAGGCGCCTGCCAACTTCCCACTGGGCTGCTGTTTACACCCAAACCATGAGCTGCCTCTGGGCCCCATGGCCCGCTCACCTGGCCAGGTGTGCTTGGACAGGCTGCCGGCTTCTGCCTGGCTCCAGCCAGCGTTCGAGGCCCTGGCCCTGCTGGGTTGGGCACCAGAGGTGTGGCTGGAGGAGGAGGACTCCGGTCCCTCTTGGGAGCCAGCTGACTAGGTCCCACCTGGGCCCTGGCAGCCCCTCTGCGTGGGAGGCCTCAGTTCCCCTCAGGGCAGGCTGGCAGAGTGCCAGGGCACCCAGGGCCAGAGAGGACCCTGCCCTGGAGAGAAGCACTGTGAGCTCTCCTCCCACAGCCGTGGGCAGGATGGGGTACACGAGAGGGACTGCCCTCTGCCGTCCCAGAAGGCAGCTGGACAGGAAGCGGGCTGTGGCTAAGGCAGAAGGGAGTCGGGTTAGACCATGGAGTCCCTGCAGCCCCAGCATGGGTGCTGGCCAGAAAGGGGTCTCCTGGGTACTGGCACCATCCCTCTCAGGGCCTGCCCTTGGTAAGGGGGGGGGAAGGCCAGGAGAGATGGGAGGAGGGATGGGAGTCCTCTCCCTCAAGCCAAATGAGGGGCAGGTGGATTCTGCACCCACCACCCACCCCTTTCCTCCCCTACTGGAGAGAAAACAGCTTTGGGGGTTAGAACAGCAGGGTGGTCATGAACGAGCCCCTTCACCTCCCCGAACCTCAGTCTCCCCCTTCTGCATGATGGGTGGGTTGTATCTGCCTCCCAGGGCGGTGTCAGAGCAGAGTGTCCCTGGGCTGCCAGACATTCTAGATCTTATACGCCACTCACCCCACACAGGGTCTTTCTCTCTCTTTTCCCTGTAGCAGTGGGGGTTGAACGCAGGAGCAACCAACCACTGAGATACATCCACAGCTCTTTTTTTAATATTTATTTTTTAGTTATAGGTGGAACCAATATCTTTATTTTATTTTTATGTGGTGCTGCGGCTCGAACCCAGTGCCTCATGCATGGTAGGCAGCGCTCTACCACTGAGCCACAACCTCAGCCCCACAGTTTTTTTTTTTTTTTTTTTTTTTTTGAGACAGGGTCTCACCAAGCTGCTGAGGCTGGCCTTGAACTTGAAATCCTCCTCCCTCAGCCTCCCAAGTGGCTGGGTTACAGGCGTGTGCCACCTTGCCTGCCTTAGCATCTCTTATTCTTGCCACCAGTCCTCTGAGGCAGGACTTTAGAGCTCCCTTTTAGAGATGGGACCCGAGGGCCTTGGAGAGTCCGGGAGCCCTGGGTTGGCAGGAGCTCTCTGTGTCGTGAACGTTGTCTTTCTCAAAAAGCAGGCAGTTGAGGCAAAATCCCCGGCTGTGGCGGCAGGAGACGGGACAGCTGAGCTCGGGTTGCGGCTGCCGCTCGGGGCAGTTCTCGTAATCGAGGCAGGGTGTTCTCTTCTGGTTTTCTTCCCAAGTTTCATTTCCTTAAGCAATGGGTCACAGTGAGCCTCCACTGATAAGGCCGTGGGAACACAGGTGTCCGGGTCCCCAGCTGAGGCTCTGCCCAACAATGCCTGCCCTCCTGTTTCTTTTCCTCTTTCCCTCATCCTCTGGGCCTCCATCCCACCTTCTTCCCCCTCCCGCCTCCCAGACCCCCTGCTGATGTCTAAGGCCTTCCTTAGAAGGTGGGGGTCCCAGACCCCCTCCTCTCTGGCCTGGTCTTTACCCCCCTAGCTTTGGCCTCCGAGCCTCCAGTCTGGTCCCTTCCGTGGCCTCATCGGACCCCCTTCTGCACTGTGCTGTCCCCTTCAATGGCTCCCCTTTGGCTCCTGGCTGCTCTGACATTCAGCACCCTCCCTGGGGTCCCTGGCCTAACGGGGACCTGCAGGGCCTTGTCCTCCCAGCCAGTTTCCTGGCCCCAAGTCAGCTCTGGATGCAGAGGGGAGGCGGCCATGGCTCCAGGAGGCCTGAGGGACTCACCTGGCTCCAGGAGGCAAGGCAGCTCCGCAGGGGCTCAGCCTCTTAGCTCTGGGCTTTGGCCCTGCAGGTACCAGCTCCCTGGGAGCCAAGCAGCCCGTGGGCAGGGCTGAGCCTTCCTCCCACCTGGATGCCCGCTGAATCCCCATACGCCTGAGCCAATGAGTGGCAGGCGTCCCACACGGATCACCCCAGAGGCCACGTGTGCCCACTGGCTTCGCTGCCCACCCGCATGCCCACGGCTCCTCAGAGAGGCCACATGTCAGGGAAGCAGCCAGCCAGCCAGCTGCCCCCTCAGGCAGGTTTGGGGCACAGGGCCCCGAAGCCTCCTCCCAGCACCATCCGGGGGAAGGCCAGCCCTGGGCCACTTCCCCTTCTCCAGCAGGGCGGCCTCCACCCTCTGCCCACCCCAGCAGGTTGTTTTCCGGGCACTGATCCTGACTCAGCCTCCAGGGAGGGCCAGTCACGTAGCCAAACTCGTTCCTCTGTTCCTCTTCTCCGCTGCCCAGGGTGCTGAGCGCAGCGGTTTCCTGCTGGGGAGAGTACAATGGAGCCTACCCCAAGGGACCCGCCCTGGGGAGGCGCCAGCCCAGCCATCTCAGAGCGCTGTGTGACCCAGAACAGGGCCCACACCCTCTCTGAGCCTGGAGTTTCCCTCATGAGAAGTGAGGGGGAAGACAGGTCAGTAACAGCAAATGCTCCCAAGCACTCAGTGTGCGCCGAGCCCAGCAAACCCACAGCCCGGTCCACCGGGAAGTGGAGACGGTGAGGTTAACTCACTTGGTCACAGCTGAATCTCCCTTTTTGGTCCCAGATCTCTGAGCTTCTTCACAGCCTCCCGCTCAGCAAGCTTCTCTCTCCCTGTCCCACCCAGCGGCCCTGTCCCCCTCTGGAGGAAGTGTCCCCAGGTGCATATTAGATTTTAGGGCCTCGCAGCCCAGGTTGGTGAGGACAGGAAAGGTTAGGGAACTGCAGGGAGAGGGAGGGGCTGTGAGGAGGGCCAAGGTCAAGGGAGAGGGTCCCAGGCTGAGAATGAGCTCAGGCCCATCCAGAGGAAGCCAGAGTGTGGACAAGCCCCGGCCAGGGAGCCTCTTCCCTGCCCGGCTCCTGCCCCCCATTCCACCCCCTCAGCCTTGGAAGTCTGGCCCTTGTTTCCAAGTTGGAAGGGGCTCTATGACCCAGGGCCGGGGATCCAGGGCCTGACCCTCATGGCAGCCTCACTGTGGGGACATTTCCCCAGACACACATGAGCAGCCCAGACCCCAGCACACCAGTGTGCCAGGGTCCCCAGAGGAAGTCCTGCTGGGGGCACTGAAGAGGTTTCCAGGTGAAAACTGGGGGGGACAACAAGAAAACATCCTTCTTCTGACTCAGGGGGTCCCCTAGGGCTGGGGGAAGGGGAAGTGACCACTGTCCCCAGAGCCACACCTCCCTGCTCTTCATGTTCCCTGTTAACATGGCTCGTGCCCTCCACCCGCAGCCTCCAGGATCAGAGGCTCACCCCTACTCCTGCTCAGCCCTGGCCTCCACCTGGCCCCAGCCAGGCCCAGGAATGTCACCAAAGCTCAAGGTCCCCAGAGTCACCAGCCCCAGGTGAAACCCCCATCATCACCCCATCCTGAGCGTACTGAGCCGCAGTGGCGAGTTCCATTCTAACAGAACTTGGAATCCCAGCACTCGGCCCCCAGAGCCTCAGACTGCCCAGTGCACGGTGTCCCCAGCTGGTGGTGAGGATCAGAGGAGATGCACACAGGGGTCCCTCACCCAGGTGCAGGAACCGGGGAACTTTTAGTCTTAACTGAACCCAGTTCCCCGCCCCCATCCTGCTCCTGGAACATCCTGATGCCCACCTGCAGAGGTCCTCCCCACCTCAGTCAGGACCCGGCTGGAACCCGCTTCCTCCTGCCTCCTTGGCTCCACCCCGTTGGCTTCTGTCCTTCCAGCAGGCCTCAAAGCCCTGCTGAGGGGGGTCACCACCTGCCTGGGGCGGTCCAGCTCCTTACCAGACGTGGGGGTCAGGACCTTGGGGAGGGTTCTGATGTGCTCCCAGGGGCCCCAGTGCCTACTGTCCCCCCTCCAGAAAGGAGCACTCTCCCCTCAGGTGAGTCCTGGGGCCCCTCTGTCAGTGCCCCTGACCCGCCTGGCTGCCCCTCCACACTCCCGCTGACCACTGGCCGTGCTATTCTCCCCTCCCACCTGCCTACTCCAGGGCTGGGAGGCTGGGCAGGGCAGGGCAGGGCAGGGCAGGGGAGGCCAGCCGGGCTGTTTGTTTTGGGGGTTTCCTCTTAGACTGGTTTCCCAAACAATGGGCCCAGTGGCGGCTGTGGGGACAGAGCCAGCTCCAGCCCCTTGTGGGCCAAGGAGATTTCAGCAGCGGGTATCTAATTCCTTCCAGAACTGGGCTGTCTTAGGGAAGCTTTCAAACCCTATGACATAGGGGCTTTTCCCCCATTTTATAGAGGAGACTGAGGCTCAGAGAGGCCCCAGGGCACATGGCAGAGGAGGCTCCTGTCAGTGGAAGGTGACTCTGCAGAAGAGCCAGATGGGGACAGCACCAGTGTGTGGCCACCCTCTCCTCCTTCAAACTCCCTTCCCCACTCCACGACCACCCCTCCTGCCTCCAGCCTGTGCTCCCCTCCCCCAAACCTCTCAGCCTGTGCCCCTCTCTCATCTCTAGGTGGCCTCCTTCCCAGCCCTGTCCTCACCACACTCCCCAAGTGGCACGCCCCTGGTGGCCTCCACTGCCAACATTTAGACCACTGACATAAGGAGCTTGCAGGGTCAGGCCCTGTTCTGAGGGGCATTACCCGGGATCAGCTCTGTAGTCCTCACGACAGTTCTGGGGTTTCTGGGGTACAGACTGTTAGTATTATTCTCATTTTATAGGTGAGGAGAAGCCCAGAGAGGTGAAGTAACTTGCCCAAGGTGGCAGAGCCAGCATTCGAAGCCAGGCAGTGTGGCCCTGGAGCCCACAGCCCTGACCGCCTGTGTTTCCCTCTGGATTTCCAGTCCAGCCCTCTGGCCTGAGCTTTAGGTGAGCCATCTCTCCTCAATTTCCTGTGGGCTCCCAGGGCAAGGGGTCACTATGCCTGCCTAGCGCCCACCCTAGTCCCCATCTCACTGAGTTAGGACCCCCCACCACCACCACTTGGTAGGGGCACCTTAGCATCCCTGTCCTTCACAACTGTGTCCCCACAGCTTGTGCTGTAGGCTTGGTACCTCGCCCCAGGGCCTCCACAAGGTGTTCCTGGAGGAACCAAGGGGTTCCAGCTCAGGATCTGGCCCAGGCTCCCCCTCATAGTGCCCCCTGCTGGTCAGACAAAACACTGCCAGAGCCCGCCAGAGCCCATGCTTGATGGGATCTCCAGGGTAATAACCCCCTGAGTTTATAGGGCTCCTTTTTCTCCACTGAGCTCAAAGCACTTTCCCATCTGTGATCTCCACGGCCTGGGACCAGGCCCAGGAGTGTGGGAGGACCCAGCATTCATCTCCCCATTTTACAGAGACAAACCAAGGCCTGGAGGGGGGGTGCGGCGAGCCCCAGCCTGCCACTGGCAAATCTCACAGATCTATTTATTCAATCCTCTCGGTTACAGATGGACACACCGAGGCCCAGTGGGCACAGGCTTGCCCACACGAGTCCTGGGCTAGAAACCTGGCGTCCTAAATACCATCGGGGGCTTTCCCATGACAGATCTACCTGCAGGGACATGGAAGAAGGTGGAGCCTGTTCATCAAACATGATGAGCTGTTGTCCTATTTGTAAAAAGAAATGTACCTCCTGCTCCTGCCCACCTCCAGGAGGCGGCAGGCTGGGAAGCACTGGCGACCCCCGGGAGGTCAGGGGAAGTGTTGATAGGATGGAGCCTTGGCCCAAACTTCAGATTCCAGCAGAACCCTTGGCCCTGCCTGGCCCAAACACCACTCAGCCCCACTGGACCTTCAGAGGGGCCAGCTGTTGAGTGCTGCCCACACCCTGCCCTGGCTGGCCTGCCGAGGGTATTAAGGGTGGGAGGTGAGAAGAAACCAGTCTCACCCTAGGTCTCCATTCCTGCCCCCAGAGTCCCCCTCCCCCCCGCCACTTCTCATGATTTGTTGGTTTATTTATTAATTTATTCCACCAGCTTGTTAATTCCTATCCCTCTGCCAGATTCCAAGCAAGCACTGGCAAACCTTTTCTGTAAAAGGGGAGAGAGTAGATATTTTCTGCTTTAATGGTCAGACCATCGCTGCTTCAACTTCTGTGTAAGGGGCAGAACAGCCATAACAATAGGCAAACAAATGAGCATGGGTGTGTTTAAATAAAACTTTATTTGAAAAATGGTCATTGGGTCATAGCTTACCAACACCAGCTTCAGTCTCCAGACAGATGGACCGTAACTGTTAGTCTCGGCTGTCTCCCATTGTTGGACATGGGGCACCTTGCAGGTGTGGCTTCAGTCTGTCTTTAGAGTAGGAAGGCGTGGATGAGGGGCAAGACACACAGACCTCTGTGGGTAGAGCTCACAGCACAGGTGTGTGTGGCGTGGCCTGATGGGGGGAGTGCACGGCTTGTGCAAACATCGAGAGACAGGAATAGGGAGCTGCCACCTGTCAGGCCCATGGTTATCAGGCTTGGACTCACCTGAGCATCCAAGATGGGAAGGACTCTGACCTGACATGTGACTCCAGCTAGAAGCCCCCAATCTCAAGCCCAAAGCCAAGAGTGGGCATGTTCCAAGGTCAGCCTGTGGCTTTCTCAGCCCAGGGGCCCGAGCCCAGGCCCCTGGGAACCCCAGGAAGGGCCAGGTCTGCAGAAGTAGCCCTTAGCATCTGAGCCTCCAGATTGGAGCAGGGAGTCCCCTGGTTCTGGGGTTCCAGGCCCAGGTCCACTCCTAACATTTGTGCAATGAGAGGCAGGACCAGGAGGTGTCTAGGTTTAAGGGTGCTGTTCACCTATGTGGAGGCTTCGGGCCATTAAGAAAGACCTCCCTCTGGGCGAATGCAGCCTTGAAGTGCCACCTTGCTGCTAAGGAAAAGGGGCTTCTTTCTGGGGTAGACACAGCCCTGGGGCATATTAGAACTCAGGGCTTGGTGACCAGGGCACTGGGAGGGTTTCAGTTCCCTGCCCTCGGCTGAGCACCTGAGCCCTGGCTGGATCCGAGTTGCCAGCGTGGTACTTTCTGGGTTTGTGGCCTAGGAAGGAAAGTTAAGACAGCTCAGAATGACACTGTCTCAGGCTGCCCCATGGTGGCCACTCTCTGCATGACACTCACAGCTCTGATGAGCTTGGCTTGGCCTCTGGACCTTGCCTCCTGCCTGCACGGACCCCGAGGTCCTCTGAGTCCTGTCAGGAAGCAGCCGCTGTGAAGCATGGGTATTTCATTGTTTCGGAGCTGAGGATTGAACCCAGGGCCTCATGCTTGCTAAGCAAGTTCTTTACCACTGAGCCTCATCTCCAGCTGTGGGTCAGGCTTTTTAGGGATGGGCTCAGTGGGTCTCTTTCCTTCAGAGGCTGGGGGCTTCCCCAGGGTGGGCACTGGTCTCCCCAGTATCCCAGGGCCCAGTCCAGTGATTGTGTCTTTTCCAGCAAACTTGGAGATCCCTGGGGGCGCTGTCTCCTGCATCACACTAAGTTGATTTTCTCTCTGTCCTCCTAGTCCAGCGGACTTCTGGGGGTGAAGGTGGAGACCATCTGACCTGCAAGTCTGGTTGGCAGGCCTCAGGCCTGAGCTGGGAGCTGACAGTAGGCACATCCTGAGGCCAGCCTGGAGCCTTCCTTCTCAGGCCTCCTGGAGAGCAATTGAACTCTGGTCCCCAGGACCCCCAGGCAGGGCCAGGCCACCAGAAAAACAGAGAAGTCCACCGGGAAACCCCCACAGGCCCCGCCCCCAGAGACAGGGGGCTTCACATCATGGGGCTTCCTGGGGCTCTGTGACAGCCACAGCCCGTCCCCAGGTTCCTCCCTCCTCCCACCTCCAGCCACTGCCTGAGCTGGTCTCTGCCTGAGGTCCTGTCCCTGCTGGTCCAAGTCTCGCTCATCCTTCAGCTCTGTGCCACCACCCCGGATGCTCCCCACCTGGGAAGGTCAGGGCTTTCCTGTGCTCTCGGGGGCTCTTCCCAGGCACTTCCAGGGCTGTGGTCTCTGTGCATGCTGGTCATCACGGGACCGACGGCAGCCTCCTCCATCAGAACCTTAAACTCCAGGGAGCGGGGACCTGTGTGCCGCACCCACGGGGCTGCCTCAGCACCAGACAGGACTCTGCTCGTGATGCCCAGGGAGCTTCTGCTTCTTGAATGAAAGGCTGAGTCAGTCTGGGCCGGAGCCACTGTCCAGATGGGGGCCTGGGCCAGTCTGTCAACACACACCTCCCGAGCAGCTGCTATGGATGGTCCAGCCTCAGGGTCCAAACCCAGGAGCCAGGCGCCCAGCCACTCTTCCTGCTGGTCAAGCTCTGTCTTTTCTAAGGGATGCCTGAGCCCCAGGAAGGCCAGCCCCTGTCCACCGCCTCAGCCTCTCCCGCTAGTCCCCCATATATCACCTGTGCCAGTCCCCTGATTGTCCCCAAACATCTCTGCCTCCAAACCTTGGTTTGGAGCTCTCCACCATCTCTGCCTGGCAACATCCACCCCACCTTTAACATCCTGGTGCAGGATCACAGTAGCCTTGAAACCGTCCGTTTCAAGGCCTTGGCAGAAGCCACTCACGTACTCAGAGGGAAGTAATAGCACACACACTGACCCCGAGTTATTTACATACATGGTCCCCACACGCCCCCAGGGCTGCCCGGCAGCCGCTGGTCTGATCTGGTGCTGTGGGGCTCCCACTGGTGCATGTCCCTCTGATCAAGGCTGCAGCCCCTCCCCTTCACGCTCCAGCACCCAAAGCAGCCGGGGACTCAGGGCTGATGAGCATCCGCTGATGAACAGGAGCAAGTGGGACACACGTGGGAGGGGGGCCTCCCTGGATCCCCAAAACCATGACAGGAGAGGGGGTTGAGGTGTGAAGGGCACGGCCTGGTGGTCCTTCCCAGGAGTGACTGTGGCAAGGAGGGGACTGGGGTGAGCAGTGGACGGTCACAGGGCAGATGGGCCGTGGGCTGAGCTGGGAAGGACAGCCCGCCCCAGGGAGGACAGCACACATCTTGGAGCTGTCTGGACTTCGTCCGCTTCAGCAGAATTCCAAGGACTGGGAAGGTGAATGTGAATGCACAAGGAAGAGCTCCCTGCCCCCCACATGGCCCAGTCTCAGGCTGGCACCTGTGGGGGAGGGGTGCTGACCAGCAGGAGCCCTGGGTTCTAGTCCCCACTCTGCCATTGATTTGCTGTGTGACCTTGGGCAAACCCCCGCCCCTCTCTGACAGCCAGTCTGTACAATGAGAGGACTGAGTCAGCACGGAACTGGCGGGCAGGAAGCTGGACGCTAGGGAGCCAGAGATAACAGAAGCCCCCATCCCACCTGACAGGGCCTGTGGTGAGCCAGGAATCCTGGCTAGGGTCTCTGCTCACCTTATCCTCCGATCCCTGTCTCAGACTGAAGGGGGCACAACAGGGACCCCAGGAAGCCCCTCCCCTGTGAGGTACCTGTCCTCTCTGCAGGGGTCCCGCTCTGTCCCCTCTCCCCCAGAGCTGTCAGACTGCCAGCGGGAGCCTCGGCAGCTGTGTCCAGCGTCCCGCATCATGGTGAGTCAGAGCCGTCCTCCACGCCAGATCCAGTCACTCCGAGACAGGACTAAGAAGGACACTTCTGCGTCCTCAGTCCTGGGACCCAGAGCCTGGCCACAAGCACAGCCATCTTCCCTCCTCCACACAAGGGCAGAAACACCCCTTGCATGTCACCCGGGCATCCAGATGTGACAAGACTGTCCCTTCAGAGCTGCCTCGAGGAGGCCAGACTTGAAGGGCAGAGTGTGGGGGGCTCCTAGCACCTGTGCTGAACAGAGCAACTGCCCGTGGAGAGTTCTCACTCACCCTGGCACAGAGTAGGTGCTTTGCACATATCCCCTGAATGGAGGAATTCAGGCTCCCGAGGGGATGTGGGAAGGTATGCGAGGTAATGAGGCTTGTGCTGCCGTCAGGACTACAGCCCTCCCCCGTCACCCGAGGATACGGGAACCCAAGGATGCTCCAGTACCTTACATAACGCACGTAGTATTTGCATGTGTCCTGCCGTACACCCTCCATCACATCATCTCCACATCACTGGCGATACCGGGGACAATACAAACGCTCTGGGAAGAGTTGTTAGACTGTATCTGTTACAGAATACGACAAGGAAAAAATCTGTATATAGTACAGAGGAGATTTTTGATTTTGGATATTTTTTTCAATTTGCTGTTGTTTGAGTCCACAAAGAAGCAGAACCCATGGATTCAAAGGGCTGACTGTATTTATTTTTAGCCTTAAGTACCTACTATATGTCAGTCATTTTGTGGGCATTATCTCACTAGCCCTTAAAGCTATCCTATGAGATGTGGGTTTGTGTGTGTGTGTGTGTGTGTGTGTGTGTGTCGGGGGGTACTGGGAATTTAACATGAGGGTGCTGCACTACTGAGCAACATCCCAGATATATATATATATACACACATACATATATATATATACATATACACACACATATGTGTATATATGTATATATATGTGTGTGTGTGTGTGTGTGTATATATATATATATAATATATATATATATATATATATATAAATATAGTTTTACTTCTTTTTTAAAAAGAAATATTTTGGGCTGGAGATATGGCTCAAGCGGTACCGTGCTCGCCTGGCATGCACGGGGCACTGGGTTCGATCCTCAGCACCACATAAAAATTAAATAAGATGTTGTGCCCACCGAAAACTAAAAAATAAATAAAAAAATATTTTGTTTTACTTGTAGGTGGACACAATACCTTTGTTTTATTTTTAAATAAAACTGAGGATCAAACTTAGGGCTCTCTAGATGAGCGCTCTACTGCTGAGCCACAACTCCAGCCCCCCAGCCCTTTATATTTCTTAATTTTTTTAAATTTATTTTTTAGTTGTATTTGGACACAATACCTTTATTTTATTTAATTTTACAGGGTGCTAAGGATTGAACCCAGGGCCTTACAAGTGCTAGGCAAGCATTCTACCACTGAGCCACAACCCCAGCCCAATACATTTTTTGATTTTGAGACAAGGTCTCACTAAGTTGCTGAATTTGGGATCCTCCTACCTCAGGCTCTCAGATTACAGGCATGTGCCACTGTGACCACCATGAAGTGAGATTCTTTGGGGACAGTTACCAGAGATCGAACTCAGGGACACTCAACCACTAAGCCACATGCCCAACCCTATTTTGTACTTCATTTGAAGACAAGGTCTCACTTTAGTTTGTTTTTTTTTTTTTTAATATTTACTTTTTAGTTGTAGTTGGACACAATACCTCTACTTTATTTACTTATTTTTATGTGGTGCTGAGGATGGAACCCAGGGCTTCATGCGAGCCAGGCTAGCACTCTACCACTCAGCCCCAGCCCCAGCCCTGCACTTTAGTTGTTTAGTGCCTCACTGTTACTGAGGCTAGCTTTGGACTCACAATCCTTCTACCTCAACCTCCTGAGCCACTGGGATTACAGGCGTGCACCACCACACCCCCGCATGAAGTGAGATTTTTAACCTCCAATTAACAGGTGGAAAAAACTAAGGTTCTGGGAGATGGAGTGTCACACTCAGCTTGTGTGAGCTGAGCCCTGAATTCAGAGCCAGGTCTGCTAACACTGGCGCCAGGCACAAAACCCAGACTTTACCTGGCAGAGGGAACCCAGCCTAGAGAAAGGGAGCAAGGCCAATTCCCACTCCAATCCCAGCTCAACTGACCACTACCATGGCAGCCCAGCTTCTGCACTGCAGGAGACCCTAGTCCCACCCCAGGCCCCTGCCACCAACCTTATCCATCTTGCAGGTCTGTCTTTAGTGACCCCACTGCCTAGCCTGGAAAGCACACAAGGACAGTTCCCTGCCTGGTTTACAGGTGGGTACAGGATGGAGCCAGATGAGTATATGAAGGTGGGTGTCTCAGTCACTGAGGCGCTGATTGCCCTTTGGCTAAGAGATCTCCAATCACCTTCCCCAGGGGCCAGTGCATGTGTGTGTGTAAATGTGTGTGCAACTGTGACTGTGCACAAGGACAAGGATGTGTGAGTGGTGGGGACGTACACGTGGAGCGCGTTCTTGCGTAGGGGAGTGTGAATGAAGGTGCGCGTGATCGGATCCTACCGCCGCGGCTCCCACAGAGGCCACCCAGGGCGCAGACAGGGACCTGTGCCTCCGTGTACTCTGCCCTAGATAAGCCGGGAGAGGCGGCCCAGCCTTCTTCAGCCAGAGTCCTTGTCCAGCCGCGAGGCCACCAGTGCCCTCTCCCTGCCCTCTGCACCCCCATCCCGGCCCCGCGACCCCCAGATGAGGAGTTGGGATGAAGAGGCGCAGGTCCTCGAAGCTAGGGGCTCGGGCGAGGCACGTGACTTCTGTGAGCCTCGGGTCTGACTCCGCGAGACGCCAGGAATGGAAAGCGTTCTTGGGCGCAGCTCCGGGAGCCTGGTCATTGTCGTTAAATGAGTGTTGTTGACTTGGAGCCCTCGCTCCGGAAGCCTCCCTGCCCCGCGCCCCTCCCCTGACCTTCAGCTGCGGACACCGGGCGGTGCGGCAGGGAGGCTTCCGGAGCGAGGGCTCCAAGTCAACAACACTCATTTAACGACAATNGGCCACTCGGAGGAACCTGGGACGGGGCCAGCCCTTCACGGACCAGCCGCACCCCCAGCGGACGCGGTGCCCATAGGGGACAGGATTTGGGAGGGGTGGGGACGGTGCGGAGAGAGCACGAGGAGGTCACTGCATCCCGGCCCCGCTTCGCACCTGGCAGGTGGTGAGAAGCAGGGTCCCCAGCCACGCTTTCCTCCCAGCAGCCACACACCCCCTGCCGCTGCCTGGGAGGGGAGGCAGGCTTCTGACTCCTCTTTAGAGATTTCCGGGCACCAGGAGAACTAGCAGACCCCCTCCCTGTCCTCAGACCCAGGCCTTCTTAGCCCACCCCACCCCAGCTCCTTCCTCCCCTCCTCGGGCCCCTGTCCCTGAACCCATTGGCTGGAAGGGTTAATGGTGAGGAACAGGTTATAAAGGAGGTCCCTCCCCCACCCGCATCCCTAACTCCTGGTTCCTGCCCCCTTCCTTGGTCAGGGGACAGGAACAGAGGGCAATTGATATTCCTAGTAACCGCTGGGCCTTTCTCTGGTCTCTGCCATGACACCCCAGCTCTCCCCAGAGTGGTGCCAGGGATCCACAGTGACCTGCCCTCATCTGGGGGCCCCCTGTCCTTGAGGGCTAGAGTCATGCATAGAGGCTAAGGGGGCAGGGTGGGCTTGGGAGCCTCCTTTCCCAACAAGCTGCTGAGCAAGATTGCAGGAAAAGGGACCAGGTGGAGCTCCCTGGCCCCCAGACCCTTCACCCCACAGTGGGACCAGGGGCAGGGCTGGGAGTGGGGGTGTCTTTGGCCTTGTCTCAAGCTCTACAGGCTGAGGCCACTTTGTCTGACCCCAATCACAAGTTGTTCCGGGGCTACCACCCCACCTGTCACCCCAGTAGCTTCTTCAGGTGCTTGGGGAGGAGCTAAGCAGGCCCTGGAGGGGCCCTCAACATCTGGGGGAGGCTGAGGAAGAAGCACAGTATCCCTTCTCCACCCTCCAGACTCTGAGGGGCTCTGCTCACTAGTTCATGGGACATTCAGGAAAGTGACTCAGGACGTCTCTGGAAGGTGGGATCACAAGTGGGGGAGAGGAAGGAGCAGCTGACTGTGTGGGGCTCGATCGCCCTTCACCAGGCTGATACCACCTACACCGTGCCAGGCGCTGTAGGGAACCCCATCGAGGGACCCAGCACAGCACCTGTTCTGTGGGGCCAGCGGCCGGGAGGGAGGAAAAGCGACCATCAGAGCAGAGTTGAAGGTTCTCTAGGAATCACAGCTCTTAGCGTCCCAGACGTCCCCACGGGATCTGACCATCTCCAGTGGGACCAGCCACAGATGAACTCATCTGTGCGCCGAGGACCCACTGAGCAGAGCCAGGGAGGAAGAGATGCCCGTCAAGGTCAGGCTGAGGCTGAGGCCTGAGTCCCCTGACCCGCACCTGGTGCTCCCCCCACAGCACCCTCTGCCAGGGTTGTGTGAGGTCACACTGGCTGAAGTGACCTTCTGCACCCTCCCTTTTGCATCACGGATTTCCTGAGTGCCACTCCCCATCTAGTTGTATATTCCAACCTTGTCCCTCTCCTGAGGGAATGAGCCACTTAAGAGTTTTGACACATACCCAGGCAAGTTGGATAGAGGAGGGGAACTAGAGAGACAGAGGGTGACCAGTGTTCCAAAGCCACTGAATGGAGGCCACCCCCTCCAATTGTCACTAATTGGGTGCTTACAGCTAACCAGGTACTACTCTGAAAATTTTAGGGACAAACAGCTAACCTGGGTTATATACTACCATAGTCCCCATTTTATAAATAGGAAAACTGAGGCAGAAGGCGGTTGAATGACTTGCCTAGGGCCAGGAAGCCAGGAAACAGCAAAGCCAGCTCCCTGGCACTCTGACTCCAGAGCCTCGGGGTCCTGAGTCTTGGCATTGCCCAGCTGTCCCTCGGCTCCTTGCTGGCACCTGTCCTATTCCCCTTGAGCTGCTGGCTGTGGGCCTGAGCCCCCGCAGCGGGTCTCCACACTGCACCAGTTGCTAAGAACATCTTCTAAGTGCCAAGGTCAGAAGTATAGCCTCAAGTGGAGGCCAGGGACCATGAACCTTGTACTGATGGCCACAGCGAGTCTGGCTTCCTCACACAATTGGCGCTGCTCAGGCCAGGCCCCACCTGAGAGAGCCATGCTGTGCAGCTGGTGGCTTCTGCCTCCCAACCTGCTAGGCTGGAGTCCCTGCCACTCCCTAGCTCTGTGATCCCAGCCAGTGTGTGTGCACCTCAGTGTTCTCATCTCTAAAATGGAAATGCAGCAGTGTTGTAGTTATGGATTGCTGGGGGCAGGGAGTGGCTTAATTCATGTAAAACACCGTTGCCAGGACCTGCCACGTGGTCGGCGCTCAGGAGTATTAGCTATTACGCCCATTTTTAATTTGTCTGAGCAGCTCTGTGCGCACAGCTAGCCCAGACCTTCCCGGCTGGACCGGGGAGCTGTAGAGGCAGAGCTCTGGCCTTCCTCTGTGGGAAGGAGCAGGGCTGGCCCTAAGGACAGGGCAGAAGTGATTGGGTCCAGTTTAAGGCAACAAACACAGTTTCCAGGAGCTTCTTTGTGTTCGTTACCTATTTTTAAGCTGTCGTTTGTTGGGAGTGTCTCCTGAGCCGCGCTGAGCCTTTGCTCTCCTGACCTAGTTAGTTCTCCTTCAACCCTGGGAGGGGGAAGTGGGGCTCAGAGACGTGCAGAGCCTTACCTCGGGTCACCCAGCCAGGGCATGGAGAGACCGATTGGAACCCAGGCTGTGAGGGGCTGGGAGCTGAGTGGGGAGCCCCTGCTTTTTGCTTTCTTGTGTCCCCCCATAGACAGGTACTCGGTGCTTAAAACCAACCTTCTGGAATAACTCAAATGGCTCACATTTGGCTGGGGCTCTGCCACCACTGCCATTATCAAACTGCCCATCCCGTGCCCTTGGCCCAGTAACCTTATCCCTCCTGTCCCTGTCCTCTCCCCCACACCAACTGGTCAGCCTTCTGGCCCCACCCTGGAGGTCACCAGTACACTGGGCACCAAGAGGCTTCAAGAGCAGAAATGGGAGAATGAGGATTTTCTTCTGGAAGGTCAGACATCCATTCCGTCTAAACGGAAGCACAGGCTCTAAGGGGGCCAGGCAGAGCCACCTACAATACCCACAGTCCCCAGTCCCTGTCCGGAAGGTCGTGGCATTGCTGGTGAGCAGCCTGGTACTGGGCACCGTGAGGAGAGGGCAGAGGGGACCTTGCCCTTTAGGTGCTCAGAGTGAGGAGCGAGATAGAGCCTTGGCTTTGGAGTAGTGAAATGGGGGAGGCGGGACACACACACACACTCACACACTCACACTCTCACACACGCACACACACTCACACACACACACACAGTGGCGTGAGGCCACTCCCTGGAGATCAGCCCTGCTTAGTGGCTGGAGAATGTGCTTTGGAGTTTCAGACTGGCCTAGGTTTGAGCCCAGCTCTGCCACTTGCCATCTGGTGAACTTGCATTAAGGCTTCTCTGAGCCTCAGTTTCCCCATCTGTGCAGTGGGCATGGTGGTGCCTGCTTTGTAGCATAGTTGTGAAGATTCAATGAGAGGTGACAGGGGAAGGCCTAGGACAGCACTTGGCGCAGTCGGCATGTGATCCACAGTGACCCGCTGCCAGACCTGGCCCTTTAGGGCTGCCCGTGAGGGAGGCACCTGATACAGGAGGCCCAGCTGCCCGGAGGAGGTGAGGCTGGAGCAGGGCGTCCCCGAGGCTGGTGCCAGCTGGTAGGGAAAGTGGGAAGGAGCTGGGCGTATGCGAGTCCTTGGTAGGAAGTGGAGAGGGACCCCCCTGAGCGTCTCGGAGCTGTCGTCATGGCTCAGGTGACTGGTAAACAAATGTCCCAGGGAGCAGAGGACACTCAGTCCACTTGAGACCCAGCATCTGCTAAGCTCCGCGACCTGCTCCCTGGGCAGGCGGTGACTCACCAGGCAGAGGCCAGGGACCCCGGGGCAAGTTCCACCCTGGGGTAGGACTAGACAAGTGGCTCGTGGTCCAGGAGAAACCGAGGGACAGGGATGGGGCAGCTGCCTCGAGAGAGCGCTTGCCGAAGCAGGAGCTCGGCCGAAGCCCCTGGGCCCACGTCTCGTCCCACAGATGAGAAGCCCAGGTGCCCGGGGGCAGCATGTGCCCAGCCCAGGGGCTGGCAGGGAGAGCGGGCAGCCCCTGAGAGCAGTGCCTCTGCCCCCCTTCTCCCAGAGCTGAGGACAGAGCTGCCCGTCACAGCTGGTGGCACGTGCCCGCAGGGGGGGCTGGAGGCGTGGCCTAGTGCATTTGGCCACAGGTGCCCTGAGGAGCCTGGAGGAGAGCCGGTGGCTGGCTGGGGAGTGGCAGCGTGGCTTTGGGCCCAGGTTGCTGTTTGAGCCCTCGCTGGGCTTCTGGGAAAGAGCAGGGCTGAGCATGGCACCCTGTGCCCTCCCGAGTGCAGAGCCCTGGGAGACTCTGGGAGCAGATGGCAAACCACGGTGACTAATAGGCTGGGACGCAGAGCCCCAGAGACCAGCTGCGGGCACTGGGTGACTCTGAGGAAGATGCCCGAGGGGTTGGGGCTGTGCTGCAAGCTCCCCCAGGGAACAAGCGGAGAAGGCCAGTACCGGAGCGTTGCAGCAAGAGGGGTTTAGGTTAAACATCAGGATGAACTGTCCAGGTGGTGAGACTGGAAATCTGATAGAGGACCTCAAGTAGGAAGGCCGTATGCGTCCTGGCTAAGTCGAGGGGAAGCTCTGGTTGAGGACAGAGGGATGGAGGAGGCATCTGGATGAGGGGGCTCTCCTTGAAGGATCAAGATGGCCCTCCATGTTGCTGAGGCAACCAGAGGCCTCTCATTCCTGTGGTGGGGGGAGGTGTGGGAGGAAGCAGATCCCAACGGGGCCTCAGACCTGGAGGTCAGGGAGAAAGAGAAGGATGACCCCCAGAGCTCCCTGGGGAAGGGAGGTAGTCACAAAAGCAGGAGCCAGCGTCCCTCGGGCTGCCCCAGCCCCCACCCCACATGAAACTCTGTGTTTTTCCAGTTGCTAGTGGCGGTGACGTGGCCCGGTCCCAGCTGGGCTAAGAGCAGCCTGTGATTTCACCCTAGGCTGCTTCATTACCTGATGTCTCCATGACAACCAGCCGTGACATCACGGGCCAAAGTCCTCTGGGGGAGAAAGTGACTTTTGCAGAGGCACCTGCCCCCCAGCTGAGGTGGGGGCAGGCAGGCTGGGGAGCTGGGAGCCGGAATCCCAAGGCCACCACCAACCATGGCACAGGCATGACCTTGTTCGAGTCATGTTTCTGCCAGGCCCAGCATCACCCCCAACCTGCTCTGAGCTGGCTCCCCTCTCCGCCAGCTGCACCCCTGCTCCGCAGCTAGAGGACTTACGGACAGCTTCAGGGGACAGCCAGGGGCCCTAGACATATCCCAGCACTCTCGAAGTTCCCAGGGACAGCCCGTAGCTGGGGCCACCCTGACCACAGCCTGGCAGAACCCCAACTTGCAATAACACGCAGCGTCTCTGCACCCTTACATGTGGCTGATTTCAGACTTCTGACTCATCAGAATAACTATTTTGCTTTTTTTTTTTTTGGTACCAGGGATTGAACCCAGGGGGGCTTAGCCACTAAACCGCATCCCATCCCTTTTTTGTATTTTATTTAGAGACAGGGTCTCACTGAGTTGCTGAGTGCCTTGCTGATCTCCTGAGGCTGGCTTTGAACTCTCAATCCTCCTGCCTCAGCCTCCCAAATTGCTGGGATTATAGGCATGTGCCACCACACCCAGCTGTAGTTTGCATTTTGACCCAGGGTGCCCACCATGAAAATTTTCGCTACATGAGTGTGCAGACACATACACGTATCCGTGTGATTCAAACAAAAACTTCAAGAAATAAGACTTAAGCCATCTCTGCCCTTGGCTCTGTTAATCTCTGCTCTATTCAATTCTGCTGTATTTGTTTTAAAAATAGACCTAGTTTGCTGGGCGCGGTGGCACACGCCTGTAATCCCCGCAGCTCGGGAGGCTGAGGCAGGAGGATCGTTAAGTTCAAGGTCAGCCTGGACAACTTAGCAACAATGTCTCAAAATAAAAATATTAAAAAAAAAATTAAAAAGGGCTGGGGATGTTGCTCAGTGGCAGATCATCCCTGGGTCCAATCCCCGGGACTGGAAAAAAAAATATTATATATATATAAAATCAGTGACGTGCATGACCTACTGAAGGATGCCTCCCTGCCCTCCAGAACATTATCTTTGTAGAGATGGAGACTCTGAAGCCCATCTAGCTCAGGGTCACACAGTCAGGACTGGGGACAAAGAGCAAGCTGAGCTGGGTGCTGCAGGATCCTGTGTATCCTCCCTGCCTTGACCTCCTTATGCCTCAGTCATGGGAAGTGGAGGCAGTTAGCCATGACCCTACCCTACCTTTCCTTTTCCGAGCCCCAGCCCCTGCCGGCCTCTCTCCGGCCTCTCCCCAGCCTCTTGGCGGCCCTTCACAGCCCTGGGCTGGTCTCGGCACCCGCTAGTCCCCTCTGCGTACTAAACCAGTGCAGCATGGGTGAAAGCAGGTGTCACTTCTGTGCTCACCTCCCCCCCCCCCCCCCAGGGCCGGCCACACTCTGTCCTCTGGGATCCCTTCCTCCACTAACACGCTGGGGTCTGGCCCGAGGGATTGGAGATCAGGACGTCTGGGTTGACCGGGGCTCTAGTGGTCTCTCTTGAGGAACGCTGGCTGGCTGTCGAGGCCCTGCGTGGCAGGCATCCAAATATTCCTGCCTTCCTCCTGGAAGTAGATATTTATTGAGTACCTGTTGTATGCCAGGCCCTATGGCAGGTGCTGAGGCTGTCATGGTGAATGAGATGGACAGAGTCCAGAGGAGCAAGACAGGCTGAAGGGATGGAAGGGCAGGTGTCGTGTCCAATAAGATGGTTTTGGCGGGGGATATTACTGAGGTCACAGCTTTTGAGCAAAGACCCAGATGGAACAAGAGAGTGAACCTGCGATCATCTGGGAGGAGAGTTCCAGATGGAGGGAGGGAAGAGCCAGTGCAAAGGCCCTGAGGCAGCAGCGTGCTGGGCCTCTCAGGAAAATGCAGGATCGTCAGCAGAATGGTCAGCATGGCCAGAGTGGAGAAGGGAGGGAAGTGGGAGACGAGGTGGGACAGGGTCCTCCAGGTTGCATGGGTGATTTCTTCAGGAGACATTGGAAGCAGGGGCTTCCTCTCCACAGGGCCCTGTCGTAGCAGATCTGCTCTGGTTAGTCCCCTGCACTGCAAGCAGCCCCCTTAGGGGATTCCAGCGAGACCCAGACATGGTATCTTCCTTGTTGTCTCCTGAACCTTGAAAAACTCCCAGTCCTGGCCATGCTGGGGAGGGAGGGCCGCTGGCTGCTCCCCTGCCTGCCCTGCCCCAGCCTCTGGTGGTCAGACATCTAGTGGGGGGTCTCCTCTGCAGGCATCTCACATTTCTGAGTGATTCTCTGGGACCCCCTCTTCTGGTACGTGGGTGAAATGGGCAGTCAGGTTTGGAGGAGGGGTGAGTGGCTGGGGCAGCAGAGTCTGCTGGCCCGTCAGAGGGAGGCTGTCCTCAAAACACGGGGTCCCCAGGGCCTCTCTGTGTCCAGTTTGGGATGCTAATAGACAGTTCCTGAAGGACAAGAACAGGCTCCCTCGACTGCCCACTTTACAGATAAGGAAGCAGAGACCAGGGAGGTAAAGTCACGGGGTAGTCCCATCAGTAGCAAAAGGCAGGTTAGGTTGACAGATGTTTGGGGCAATTCCTCAGAAGGTGACCCGGACGTGAGAATTTGGGTGCAGCTGATATATGAAGGGCAGGAGCAGGAGGGCGTGGTGTCAGGCCGTCCTGCAGGGGGCGCTGGAGAGTCAGTAAAGTGGAATTTCCCATCCCAGAGGAAGGAGCTGGGGTCCTGCCACTGATAGTCAATGGCTGAGGCCACACAGGAGTTGTCATGTGCTGCAACAAAATCTTTGGATCAAAGACAGATGGCATATATATTGGTGGTCCCAGAAGATGATAACAAAGCTGAAAAATTCCTATCACCTTGTGATATCAGAACATCATCCATCTTGGCCCAATGCATTGCCCCTGTGTGAGTGGGCGTGTGAACTAACGGATACATAGTAGCAATACAATAACTATGTGTAGCACATTGCCACAGTCTGGCTGGGCACAAAATCACGAGCCACCACACAGCTTGTAGATTCAAACAGCAACTCTTTATTCCCAAACTCACACCAGCCGTCTACAATCACGTTCTGGGGAAATCCACGTTCTCTGCCCAAATCCACCTCCACTGGGCTTCTATCTCCAAAATATACTCTGAATCCCGTGAGAACTCAAGGGGAACTCAGGCAGCAGGATACGCCCTATTCCCAGCAGGAATAATCTTAAACCTTAAACCTGGAACCTAAACTGGGAACGCCCTAAACACGATTATCTTAAACCGGGAACACCCTAATCCGCCTTGGTCCTTGAGCAAGGTCACCTACATTCAATGTCACTGCAACATGGGGTACGCTGGCAAGGAAATTGTCATACCTACTTGGCTAATGGCTCCCAGCAGCACATAATACTTCTTCTGATTTTTTTTGAGTTATAGATGGACACAATATCTGTATTTTATTGATTTATTTTTATGTGGTGCCAAGGATCCAACCCAGTGCCTCAAGCATGTGAGGGGAGTGCTCTACCACTGAGCTACAGCCCCAGCCCAGCACATAATACTTGATAATGATAATAAATGATGCTGTCACTCTCTTACGTATGTACTAGACTAACTTTTTATCTTTGGGGGGAGAATCGAGCCCAGGACTTGGCCCTCTACTGCTGAGCTCCACCCCCAGCCCATATCCGTGTTTCAGAGTGTACTCTACTTTTTCTTTTCTTCTTTTTTAAATGGTGCTGGGGATGGAACCCAGGACTCTGCTCAGCTGGGCAGCCCTGTCTCCCTGCACATCCAGCCCAGCAGACGCCTGCTTGTTAAAGGAGAGTCAACTGGTCCTTTGGTCTATCCAGAAGATGGCAGCTCTTTGCATGTTAGTCCCTGAGGACCCCTTAGTGGGATAAGATGATCCTGACCCTGGGCTCACGTGTATGTTTGTGTCTTAGGCTTGTTTTGTGTAATTACAGTGCTGGGGATAAAACCCAGGACCTAAGCATGCTAAACACACAGTCTACCACTGGGTTGCTCCCCCAGCCCTGTGTCTTAGTTTTTAAGAAAAGTTTTTAAAACTACAATGATAAATTTTAAAATAGAAGAAAACTTATAGAATAAGAACATAAAAACCACACACACACACACACACACACACACACACATTTTGCAGTGCTAGGGATTGAACCCAGGGTCGTGCACATACTAGGCAAGGGTTCTACCACAGAGCTTCATCCCAAGCCCTTTTTTATTGTTTTATTTTGAGACTGGGTCTCACTAACTTGCTGAGGCTGGTCTGGAACTTGCCATCCTCCTTCCTCCTGAGTGGCTAAGTGTGCTCGGGACATAAAGGCTACACAGTAGTGCACAGTAGCATCCTTGACCTTCACGAGCACTTCCTGACTCCAGGCAGCTGCCCGTCCTGCAAGCCCCACCCATGGCGAGTGGCAACGCAGGTGCACAGTTTTTACCTTTTACCCTGTATTCTTGCCGCACCTTTTCTGTGCTTAGATATGTTTAGGTAGAGGACACTTGGCACTGTGTCACTGTTGCCTACAGCGTTAGGTACACTAACACACCGTGCAGGTGTGCACCTAGAGTGTTGGCTACACCACTTATGGGGGTGTGTAGCTGCACCACTGAGGTTGGTGCAAGTACACTAATGTGTCCACAGGATGACAAAATCACTTAGCAACACTTTTCTCAGAACACCACTAGCCCAAGGGTAGCCTTCCCAGAGAGCCAGAGAAAGTGCCCACTGGGAGAAAAGTGCATGGGGACAAGGGGGCACAGAGGAGGAAGGGACCCAGAGACACCAGGTAGGACATCCACATTGTCCCCAACCCCAGTGACCTGCCTGGCCTGGGCTGTAACTTCCCTGTGCTTCTGGGTGGAGGGAGGACTGAGTCTTCCCAGAAGCCACAGTGAGGATGAGGATGGATGAATCTGGAACACACTGGCCAGAGAACCCAGAGGACTTCACAATGACTGGGTGATGTGGAGGGAGGAAAGGCAGGACAGAAAATCCCTCAGAAGGTTGGAAATTCAGACCAGAGCCCAAAGGAGGAGTCGGAGCTGGGACATGAGTATAGGCATCGTTAGGAGTGGTTTTTCTACTTCTGTGAAGAATGTTATTGGTATTTTAATAGAATTGAATGTGTAGGTTGCTTTGGGGAGTATGGACATTTTAACCATATTAATGCTTTCAATCCATGAACGTGGGATGTCTTTCCACTTGTTGTGTGTGTCCTCTTTGATGTTTTCCCACCAGTTTCTTGTAATTTCCATTGCAGAGATCATTCACTTCTTGCTTAAATTTATTCTTGGGTATTTTATTTATTATTTTTGCAGCTGCTGTGAATGAGGTGATTTCTTTCTCAGCAATTCTGTTATTGGTGTATAAAAAAGCTACTAATTTTTATGTGTGGATTTTGCATCCTGCAGCCTTACTGAGTTTGTTTATCATTTCAATCAATTTTTTTTTCTGTAGAGTTTTTAGATTTTTCTCTGTATGAAATCATGCCATCTGCGAGCAGAGATAATTTGACTTCCTCCTTTCCTACTGAGATGCCCTTTATTTCTTGCTTCTGCCTGATTTATTGCTCTATCTAGGGCTGTGCTTTTCTAAGTGTCTGCTTCTTATTTCCAGATCTGTTCACAAGTGCCCACAAAGACTGCCCCATGCCCCAGGGCACGGAGCCCGGGAACCCAGACCTGCCCTCCAGCCACCCACCCACCATTGTTCCAGACCATGTCACTGGCAAGGTAAGCGGTCACTCATCATCCCCCCATCTGCCTGCTCCCTGGTTCCTAGACTGACCCCCTGCAGATCCCCACAGAGAGCGAAAACCATTCCAAGCTCCTTTCCTTCCCTGCCCAACTCAGCTTCTTCCTGTGGCACTGGGCCCCTGCCCCTGAGGTTTGTTGTTCAGCCCAGGGAGGGTCTGGATTGACCTGGGCATCCAGAGACCGGGCCAGCCCTCTTTAGAAAAAACAACCTAAGGTCCTCCCACCCAGATTAACTCAGCCTTGCAGACAGCAGGGCCGCTACCTGCCTGTGACCCCTTCACAACCTGTACCACCTCTCAAGAATACAAGAGTGGAATTCTCAGTGCAGGTAGATGAGGAAGATGTGGTTAGGGAACCCAGTTCTGGTGCATAGTTTCCACCCCGCCCCCCAGATTGTGGCCTGAACTCCCAGTGGACACAGCTGCTTTTTTTCTTGAGCACCTACTGCATGAAGAGCATGATGCTGGGCACTTAGTGTCATGTCACTTATGCTTCACCACAACCTTGGGGGTGAATTTAGACTGCCACCTTCCACAGAAGAACAGAGGTTCTGAAGGTCAGGTCCCTAGTCCTCAGACACCCGGCTAGAAATGACAAAGTGGAGATCCACACCTGGGTCTGATCTATGGCCTATACCCGCCCCCTCTCCTCCCAGTGCCACTGTGGCTCTCCTCCTCTCTCTGCTGCCAGGTGACACCAGGGCATGATCCATGAGTGCAGACTCCACCTCATGGAGCACCAGAGGCCGACCCACACCCCCCCTGGGGAGCCAGGGCTCGGCCATCTTCTGGCAGGGTGTGCTGGGCCCTGCCTGACCCTCTTTCTCCTCTTGCTGTAGGACAAACAGATGGATTTCTGTTGGGATCCTTGGCAGGTCAGTGCACTTGCTGTCCCCAGTTTAGCCAGCCACAGCTGACACCGTCTGCACCTGCTGTGCCCAGCCCAGGCCCACATCCTGCTAGCCCTGGGTGGGGGGATAGGACCTCCCTGGCTGTACCTGCCCTCTCCCGGCCCACCACCCAAGGGCCTGGGGTGGGCTGCATGACGCGGTGGTGTGGGGACACCCTCTGGCGGCCTGCCCTCCTGCTGACTCCTCCCTGCTTCCTCCAGAGATGCTTCCAGACCACCAACGGCCACCTGTCCGACTCCAGGGCCTGCTCCGGCAACTACGGCGTGGCGGCCCTGGCCACCTCGTCCCTTGTGGGTAGGTTCCAGCCGCCTGCTCCTGCCCTTGGAGCTGGTAGGCTCCACCTCGTACATGAACTTGGGAAGGCCAGGCTGAACTGCCACTGGAGGACGGCGGCCCTTTGGATTCCTTGTTTTCCAAGCGCCGGGCTCCATGCTGGGCTCCGGGTGACCGGAGGGTTCCTGCTGCCAGGGGTTGAGTTGTTGGCTTCCGAAGACGCTCGAGGTTGGCCCAGATTTGGGGGATGTCTGTCTGGTGTGGTCTCCCTGCCTCTGTGCCACCTGCGTCTAGCGGAGCCTGGAATAGGATCCTGCGCTGAGGGGTCACCCTCCAGCCCGAAGGAGTGTGGGAGGCGGCCGGGGCTGCGGGGGCTGCTCAGCCTGGATGCGGTCCTGGGAGTCTCCCGCCAGCCCCCAGGGAGCTTGCAGCACCAAGTGCCCCTCAGAATTGGCAGCATTTGAGGCAAGGAGGCTGGCTGTATGTCCCCCACTGGCCAGTCCTGCGTGGCCCTGGGAGGACTCTGCCACCTCGCGGCCTCTCAGGTGGGGCAGCCCCAAGCCTCGGCGGCTCTCCAGAGGGAGAGCGGGTGTGAACCAAGACAGCGCACCGGAGGCACTGGGGTGGGCACGCAGCCTGGGGAGGGCGGGCTGCGCTGCTCCGGGTGGCACTGACCAGCCTTCCGGGCCAGCCCACCTGTCGGCCAGCTTCGCGCCCCCCACGCCTCAGGCCCCCCTTGCATGAGATCCCTCACGGCTCCCCGGAGCACCCTGCTGCCCACGCTCCCTGGAAACAGCTTCCCCTGGTACCTGTGAACCCCACTCCTCCAAACCCCTGACTGCCAGCACCCCGCCACCTGGGGACTCAGCTCTCCCGCTCTGCCTCACCTGGGCCTTTCCTGCCGCCCCAGGTCCCCATTTGCTTTGTGGCCACCTCTGTGGCTTCAGGAACACTGTGAACCCCAGGTCTGTGTTCTTGGCCGCGGGTCACGGAGACGCAGAGCCACCCCGCCAGCCCTGCCCCTCCGTCCACGCCTGAGAACCCCCTCCTCCCACCATCCCAGTGGCCTTTACTTTTTCTGGGTCCCTGCAGTGACCCCCCCCGGGGTGCCCTTGCCTTCACCCTTGAACCCTGATCCTCCAATCAGGAAGCTGGTCCTAAATAGCAGGGCCAACCGGTCCCTCTCCTGCTGCGGCCCCCGCTGCTGTGAGGACACCTGAGCCTCAGCCTGGCTCTCTAGGCCCAGCCTGGCCCCTGGGGGCTCCCATCTCCTGCTGTCCTAGTCCTGCGGTCATCCCCGGGTCTCCCCGTGGGGCTGGAATCACACCAGGCGCTTCCCGCCTCTCATCTCTGAAATAGCCCCAGCCTCGCCTCCACCTGCCCGGTCCCAACCTGCCTCCAAACTCCGGGCCATTCCTCCAGGAAGCCCTCCCTGCTCAACCACCCAGGCCTCGCTGTCAGCAGAGCTGAGAGCAGAATGCTCCCAGGAACTGTCCCTGGGTGGGCGGGGCGGGGGGACCCTGGGTAAGAAAGGAAGTGAAGTGGTGGCCACCTAAGAAAGAAGCGCTCAGTGGCCCACGTGTTCACTGGGAGGAGGACATTGGGGGGCAGGCATGTGAGTGGGTGGGGTCATGTGAGGTGGGGCCCAGCTTGGGAGGGCACAGGGCAGGCATGGGGCAGTGAGTGAGGCATGGGCCGGGCATGGGGAAGGCACAGGTGCAGCCACTGGGTTCTGTCTGGCATCGGGCTCGGGGGATGTGTGGCTGTGGGGTCCAGACCCCGGGGTGGGCCGAGGGTATTGGGGGTCTGGAGCTGGGCCTTGTGGGACAGCCATCAATTGCCCTCAATGACCCAGGGGTGGTGCAGAGCATCAAGGACCACATCACCAAGCCCACGGCCATGGCACGGGGCCGCGTGGCCCACCTCATCGAGTGGAAGGGCTGGAGTGCCCAGCAGTCGAGCTGGGAGCTGTCCCCAGCTGAGGACGAGCATTACTGCCGCCTCCCGGATGAGCTGCGAGAGGCTCGATTTGCTGCAGGTCAGCAGGGGACAGGGAGGAGACAGAGGTCACCACCAGGTGGCCACTGTCTGGGCAGGGAAAGTAGAGGCCTGGGGTGGGCAGGGCATGAAGTGGGCGTCCTTGGTCCCCTGGGCACGGCTGGCCAGCTCACAGGCCCTCTCTGGCTGGGAGGCCCTGCCCACCCCACCTGCGCCCCCAGTGAGCCCACCTCACTGTCCCCCAGGCGTTGCTGAGCAGTTTGCCATCACCGAGGCCACTCTGAGCGCCTGGTCTTCGCTGGACGATGAGGAGCTGCACCCCGACAGCAGCCCCCAGGACGCTGTCCAGCTCCAGGGTACAGCCCTCAGGGGCCGGGTGGGGAGGGAGGAGCAGAGCACAGGCCGTCCCCTGCCCTGGCACCAGCTGCAACGTGCGTGGCCTCCCCTTCCTCCCCTCAGCCTCGGTTTGTGCTATAGAATGGGACAGGGGGTCCTCGCTCTGCATTGGCCACGGCGTGCCCCGAGCAGAGGGACAGCCACTGCGATGTAAGAATCAGGCGTCTGCCACACTAGGCACTTCCTTAGTCTCCACCGCAGCCCTGGGGAGCAAATCCCATTGTCCCCACCCCAGAATAAGGAGACCGAGGCGCTACGAGGTCCAGAGGCTCACCCGAGGGTCACAGCTGGGAGTGTCCGAGCCAGGATCTGGAGCCGACCCCCAGGCACCCCCAAACACCTTTCTAGAACTCCGAGCGACTAGGGAGGGGGTCAGCGAACCTGGGTCCTGCATTAAGTCACCTCATCTGATCCTCCCTCTGACCCGGAGGGGAGCACTGGTTGTCCCAGTCCTCTGAGCCTGCTCTTAACTAGGAACTGGGCTCAGGGGTTTCGAGCTGTGAGACCAGTGGGTCTCGTGCCCTTGGACTCCCTCACAAGCCCAGAGAGGGCAAGCAGGGGACGCAGGCCTCAGCCGCCCCACACCCGTTTGGTTTTCCAGACCTGGAGAGCATCTACCTGCAGGACAGCCTTCTGAGCGTTCCCTCCCAGGACGACAGTCTTCTGGCCTTCTCTTCCCCCGGCCTCTCCACGGATGGCTGCCCCTCGCCCCAAGAGCCCCCCGTCACAGCTGCCAGTCCACCGTCCCCCAGCTCTGAACAGCAGTGTCAACAGCAGCTGTTGGGGTGCCTGGGGCCCGAGGGTGGGGCCCACCTGCAGGGCTCCCTGCCCTCGGTGAACAGCGGCTCCCTCTCTGAGGAGGACGAGGTGTTCTACAACTGAGGCTGACCCCTCTGCTCCAGCGTCTGCTCAGACCTCCACCTTGCCTGGCGGGCAGCCCAGGATCGCCGGGACCGTGGGGTCCAAGCTGGGCATCTCCTGACCCTCAGGGCAGGCCCGGGAGGTGCAGCAGGGATGAGGCCAGCACTCCTGTGGACCACTCTGTGCCTCTGCGGACCTGCCCAGCAGTGGAAGCCATGGTCTCCCTCTGTCTTCTGAACTTGGTCAGGTGGGCACCTTCCCTGCAGGCCTTCTGCCCTCAGTGAGCTCCAGGACTCTCAGCAGATGCCAGGGCAGCTGGCCCCAGGGAGACCACCATGAGAGGAACTACACGACCATATGGAGCCTGGGACCCCACCTGGAGCCTGGCTCAGCTCCTCCCTACTCCCTCTGTGCATCTCCCCCTGTCAAAGATGGGGTGGTCTCTACTGGTAGCTCGGCGCCCACTCCTCCGCTGTCTCCGGAGGGTCTGTTCCTTGCCCTCTGAGCCTGCTTCCTTGGTGTCCCCCCGACCCCGCCCCATCTCCCTCAACGTTCTCTGGTGACATTAAAGTGGTGGATTCACCCTGGATGAGCTTGGCTTGGTCTCTGCTCCTGTCGGCATGTCCTTGGGCCCTGTCTAGAGGAAGTAGGGAAGGAAACGTACCGCTGGTTGACCAGCAGCCTTCCACATGGGAGAGGCCCCGTGCAGGATGCCCCAGGCTCATGGACTCCCCAAGGACAAACCTAGGGGACCCCACTTGATCAGCCATGGCTCAGCCAAGGAAACTAGGGCTGGAGTGACAGTAATTGTGCAGAGTCCTGTTTATTCATGAGAACAAGCATCATAGGACCTGGGCGGGGGGTGGCTCTCTCCCCAGCATCTCTCTGCTGGGGAGTGGGGCACGAGGAGAAGACCAGGGATCCAGGCCTGCAAAACCCAGGCGGCCATCAGCAGCCTCAAGGGCTCACTCTGGGCTAGCACAGGGGAGCCAAGGGGCCAGCCCCGGGAGCAGGATGGATGGCCGCTCAGGAGCACCTCTATTTTTCTCAGGAGCTTCTGGTTGGGAACAGACAACCCCCAGAAAGCACAGGTGCCATCCCTTCATTCCTGAGCTTCATGACTACTCGCTGGGCACCCTGTGCCCCTCACGCTCGCAGCCCCATCCAGGGTGGGGTTTGTCCTTCAAGCAATAACTGCTGTTGGCCCCAGGATGGGACATAGCGGATGCAGGGCCTCTTCAGGGCTCCGTAGCGCTGCCTGCTCCACAAGGCACTGAGCTGGGCTGGAGGGGTGGGTGGGTTATGGTAGGGAAGAGAGGAAGGTCTCTGCCCAGCCTGGCATGGGGTAACTGGGTGGGCTCACTTCGGGGCAGGTGGATTTGTCAGGTTGGAAATCGCTTTCTTCAACTACAACAGAGAAAACAGGGTTTGGGGAGAAAGCACGTGGAGGAGGCTGAGAGTGGGGCCCTGGTGTGGTGACTCCCCTAGTGGTGGGTTCTTGGGCCAGCATCTGAGCTGCAGTCTCGTGGTTGTGCAGAGGGGTCCCTGCAGCCCAGAGCGGCAGGCCGGCTGTTAGGGGAAGCCAAGGCCCAGTGGCCACATTGGTTCAGGTATGGGGCTTATCAAAGTCTTGCGAGGCCCCCCAAACCTTGAATGGAAGGATGTTGGTGGCCCCCACCCCACATCGCCCTGCCCTTGAGACCCTGGTACCTCCACCCAGGATACGAAGCCCACAGCTCTGCCCCGCGACGTCACGAAGAGGGACTGAAGGTTCAACAGCTCAAAGAGGTTGTGCGTCTGGAGGGGAGGTTAGTAGGAAATGTTGGTGGGCAGAGGACCCTGTGCCAGGACCTGAGATGGGGGGCGGGCAGGCTGGGGAAGGAGGGATCTGGCCTGCAATATCTAATGTGACCACCAGGGGTCGCCAGAGTCCATGCAAGGAGCAGGGCAAGGCTCTGGTGGAAAGGTGGCCTTTACCAGCAGGGTCCCCCCCAGACCCCTGGTCTGCTCTGCTCTTCCCCTCCCCAGGCTCTGTCCTGAGTGGATACTACACAGGGAGCATGCGATGGACCTAAAATTAAAAGCCACCAGGCCCCACGTGACACTTAACCCCTCTCTCTACCCAGAGGCCTCTGCCCTGGCTGTGAGGGGCAGGCAGGCGGCACCTGCAGAGGAGGAACAGGCCCCGGGAGCAGAGAGCAGCCCAGCACAAGGGAGGGGCTGCCAACTGCTCCCTGTGTGCCCACCCCGCAGCCCGAGTCTGCCCACATTCTCTAATGCTCCCCGGTACCTGGTGCAGGGAAGTCTCTGGGGACAGCTGCAGGGTCACTGCTTCCATGGGGCAGCCCCCAGCCAAGATGTCCTGGAGACACCGCTGGAGATGGAGGACACACAGTTGGGCCCTGGGCCAGGCTCCCTCCCCAGGCTGCCATTCTCAGGCCACCTCTCGGGCAGGTCAGCTGGCCCCTCCCGTCACTACCCGCTGACCTCCCCGACTCATCCCTCCAGAGGACCTACCTGTTGTCCTGGAGCCCAGGATGGGGGGTTGGTCTGAAGGGCCTGCACCAGCGGGGCCCTCGGCACAATGCCCACCAGGATCTGAGACTCTAGCAAGCGGAGAGAGAGTCACAGAGAAGGAATTCTCCTTTACCAAGAATCTACAAGGTCAAGGACAGTGCTGCTGCGACCCATGTCACTGAGGGCATGGGGCAGCCTAGGTCTGCTATAACCCTGATTGCTCACTTTACAAAAGAGGAAACTGAGGCTTCGAGGCACAGAGAACCTCTTGTCCTGCCCAAGGTCACCCAGCTTCTGGCATGGGGATGCGGCAGCTCAGGTGGTTGGGGAAGGCTGCCGGGGGCCAGGAGGGTAGCAGGACTGGGCTTCCTTCTTGTTTCCCACAGGAGGTTCCACAGCCAGCTCAGCCAGGATAGGAGTGAACCCAGGGGGCCGCCATGTTCTGTGATCCTACTGTGTGCTGGGGGCTCGGCAAGCCTCTCTCTAGCCCTGGGTTATCATGGGAGTTTGCAGGTTTGCACGTGGGTTTTGAGGAGCGAGCTTGGTATTTTAATCTTGCGTCCAGTAAAATACAAACTCCAGGGCTGGGCTGGGTGTGCAGCTCAGGGCTAGAGCACCCACCTCGCGTGAGTGGGGCCTGGGTTCCTTCCCCAGCACCACAAGGAAAGAACTTGAACTAGAATTATAAGCACCCTCCCCCCCGTAATCAACAGAGCTGTTTCCTGGGTGGGCGTTGATTCTACCGCCTGGTCCCCTCTGCTTGGGACCTCCTTGCTTCCTGTGACTCAGTAGAAGAGATCTTTCAAGGAAAGCCTCTTGGCAGGGTCAGCCATGTGCAGCATCTTTAAATGGGATTCAGGCCTGTTCTGGAAGGTAGTGCCGAGGGTCTCCTTAGGGTTCGGAGGAGTGCCTGATATTTGGGTGATGACCTCTAGCAACCTTCTACCATAGTGATCCCCGTTTTCCAGACAAGGGTACTGACTTATGCAGCCACAGTTCTTGAGCTCATAAGTGGCCTCTTGAGGCAGCACACGGGGGACCCACATGGTTGTGCAGGTTGCTCACTGGCTCCAGATGCAGCCCAAAGGGCAATTAGGGACTAAATCCAGCTACGTCATGTGCACCTGGTCTCACTACACAGAGGGAACGTGTGGCTGGTAGTAGTCCTGATGGAGCAGGGCCACCCCTCCCCAACTTATCTTCACTTAGATACTGGACTTTCAAACAGGAAAGATGTCTGGTTCACTCCTTCCCTGAGATTCAGTTTCCGTGGAAGAGCCACCATTCATTTGTCTTTACAAACATGCTTTGTCACTGGGAGAAGGCACTCAGGTAGGGAATTCTGCAGGGAAGCCTGGAGGGAAGCTTCTGGAAGACCCTAACAGTGGCCCATCAGCCTTCCCCAACCCACAGGCCACCAGGCCTGGCTCCTGCAACGAGTCCCAAAGCTGCTCATGGGGTACCTTACAACACCCCTCTTTTATCCCTTAAACACGTGGTTTTATGTCCATTTTACTGAGGAAGAAACTGAAGCTCAGAGAGGTGAAGGGACTTGCCCAACATCACACAGCTGCTAAGCTGCAGAGCCTGGATCCGGTTGGGATCTGCGCCCGGGCTGCCTTTTCTGGTCCTGCTCCTTAGAGGCCCTATGGGAAGGCAAAGGGAAGCCCCCACCCCAGCCCTTCCCTGGGCACCTGTGCTCTCTACCAGGGGGTACTCGGCCACGTCTGTGGAGGTCACGACCTTGACCACCTCCTCTAGCCGCGTGTCCTTAGCCAGCGTGGTGAGAGTGCAGTTCATGAAGTGCTCCACGGTCACGGGGTGGGAGCTGCGGGCAGAGGGATGCTCCCTTTAGGTCCTGGAGTGGGGACATCAGACCCCAGGATGGGGCAGGGGCCCCTGGGGGCGTGGCTCTGCCAGGACAGGACCCAGGATCCTCCAGTGCGGGAGGAGACTGAGGGGCTGCTGCAATGAGTGCCTCGAGGGACCCTACGGTGGACAGGAACCTGGGACCATGTCACTGAGGCCCTGCGTCCCCAGCTCTGCTGGGCTGTTTTATTCGGCAGCCTTCCTGGAGAATCTCATTGGAGGGGAAGTTAGATGGGAGGGAAAAAGACACTTTAAAATTTGGAAGCCCCTGGAGTAGCCACCCGTGCCTTGCAGCGGGCAGCTGAGGCCTGGGGCAACCTAGCAGTTTGCATCCGGAGGCGCCGAACCTCAACCCAGGGGCCCTGAGCCTCAGAGTCCCACTTCCCTGGGGACAGGAGCTGCGTGGGTCCTCCCTGGGGGAGTGAGGGCCTCGAAGCCCACTCCATGTCCACCTCCAATGACCAGCACAAGGACCACAGAGAAAGAGCCAGGAGGACAGAGGGGACCTCAGATCTGGTGCTGGCCCTCAGGACCTGGTGCAAGACAGCACCTGAGCCCCAGCTTGGTGCAGCCAATGCGGCCCCAGGGAGGCTGAGGCCAGGGGCCCCGTGTGCCAGCCCCTCCCACCCCTGTCCCACATGGCTGCCAAGGGGCTTCTTTGGGCTCCCCCACACTGTCACCGGGCCTGAGCTGCCTGCTCACCCGATTTTGCGGCCCCGAATCCACGGCAGGTAGGGCAGCTTCTTGACAATGATGGTGCCGTCGTAGAAGGACGGCTGGCAGCTCTGGGCGATGGCGTTGGCCGCCAGCACCGCCATCAGCACGGGCAGCGCGTGCACAATCTGACCCGTCAGCTCGAAGGCCAGCAGTGCCGTGGAGACGGTGTGTGTCACCGCCCCGGAGAAGGCCGCAGCCCCTGCGCGGCAGAGCCAGGGTGGGTGGCTCAGGTGGGAGCCAGCCTCGGGGGCGAGGTGGCCAGGGTGGGAGGTGTCTGGGAGGTCCCTGGCAGCCACCACTGGGTGTACCCCGGAGCCTGGACATGGCCAGAGGAGAGGGATGGGGGGATGTGACACCGGGACAGGACAAGAACTAAGAGGGAGTCAGGAGGTGACAGGCCTCCGTGGGGGTGGGGGTCAGATTGAGGGTCTCAGTAACCACTCATGTGCCCAGCAGTGCCACCAGCAGATCCAGGGCCCCCATGAGGTTTGTGCCCAAGCCGGGCCCTGACCACTCACCTGCCAGAGCATAGCCCCCCGGCAAGATGGGGTTGACCACTCCTCCAGACACGATGCCCTCAGGGAAGGCCACGGAGAGAGCCTCCCCCAGGAGGCGGCCGATGGCAGCTCCTGGACACAGACAGGAGGGTGACAGGGTGAAGGGGACAGCCCTCTGTCCCTGGGACCATCCTCAGGACCACCTCGGGAGGAAGGAGAGGAGCCAGGAGCCATGGCCCTGCCCCTATACCCTGGGCCTCCCAGACCCTCGGGACCCCAGACTCACCATAAACAAATATGGGCAAGAAGTAGCCAGCGGGGATGGGGATGGTGGTGGCCAGGATCAGCATCCAGAACTGGGGGTGGGACCCAGAGCCCGGAATTAGAGGCCTCAGAGCCAAGTGCAGGGCAAGGGAGGGACAGGACAGAGGGAGTTCCTAGGGAGGGGCTGCCATCAGGGATGGCGCTGCAGGGAACGGTACCGACAAAGGGCACACTGTGTGCCTGGCACCTGCCAGGTACTTTCCTTTCTTCCCTCTCAGCCTTCCCTGGAGGCAGAAGCAATAGCAATCCCATTTAGAGACAAGAGACCGAGGGTCAGAGGGCCGAAGCTACTTGCCCTGGGCACCCAGTGAGCAAGGATCAGATTGGGGACCCTGGGTGGAAGGACTCCATGCCGCCTGAGGCAGCCCCAGCCCGCCCAGAGCTGGCCTTGGCTCTGGGCACACCTGGGGGCCCACCTTCATGACGAGGAAGAAGGCGAGGGTCCCGAAGATGGTGAAGCGCGGGTGGTACCATTCGAACCACAGGTTCTGGGGGTCAAGCTCCATGGGCCAGGGAGGGGACGAGTTCCGGCTCATCAGTGCCCAGGAGTTGTTGTCGAACAGGGAGTCCAATAGCTCCCTCATGGACAGCTGCAGCAGGGTGGGGGGTGGCAGTTCTGCATGTCCCCAGCCCCCTCACTGCCTGACCCTGCACCCCAGATCCTACTCTGCCACTTCCCAGTGGGGACCCTGGGGACAGCCCTGACCTCCCGGAGCTAGCTTCCTCACCTATAAAATGTCACACAGCATCTCCCTTGGAGGGTGTTCTGGGGACTAAGTGATAATGCTCATAGAAGGGGCATGAATGGAGTCCCCCACTCCCGCCACCCGCCACCCCGCCTGCCGCCCCTTACCCTGGAAGCCAGGAAGCGGCCCACGCCAGGCGGGTAGGTGATGGAGGCCAGGACCAGGGCGGCCAGGGCCGAGTACAGAGGCTTGCTGGGTTGAGAGGATCGGCTCCAGTGGGGGCCTCCTCTCCCCAAGAAGGGGATAGGGGGCTCACCCAGGCAGGGGCTGCTCCCACCACCCGGGGGCTGACCCCAAGGCAAAACTAGGGTGGAGGGAGGCCGAGCAGGGGTGTGGGTCAGACACCCCAGGGGAAGAAGCAGGTGGGCTCAGCCCTCAGGACCTGGGCTGACGGGACAGGGCCAGGGCAGGGCAGGGCAGGCCAGGTGTCCTGGCCGAGGGCAGGGAAGACAGGTCTGGGAGGGAGGTGGCTCGGGGAGTGGTGTAAGGACTCAAGGAGGGGGCTGGGGTTAGTGCAGGGGCTGGCTGTGGGGACTTGCACAGGGGTCAGTAAGGGAGTGGGGTCTCCCTAAGTGGAGTGTGGGCTGGGGGTTGTTTGATGGTAGGATAAGGGCTCAGTTGGGGGTGCAAGGCTGAAGTTGGGGACTCCCTGAGTGGTCCCCAGCCTCAGCCCACAGCCCACCTGGTGGCCAGCAGTTTGGAGGTGAACCGATTGGTCTTGACGAAGCCTAGGAAAATCCGCTGGCAGAAGAGGTAGGCGCAGCTCAGGATGCCGCAGATGGCCCTGCGGGGGACAGGAGGTGAGTCCAGGGCCCCTGCCCACTTGGGCTGGAGGAGGCCCCCAGCTGGCTCTCAGGGACCAAGCCCGGCTCACCCCAGTGCCACAAAAAAGAAGATCTCTGGCAGGTCAAAGGGCACGTCCACGCGGAAGCTGGTCTTGTAGAGGGAGGTGATGGTCTCTGGGGCAGGAGGGCAGCGGGGGTCTCAGGTGGCACAACAGGTCGGGGAGGAGGTGGAAGCAAAATCGCCCCTCCCTCAAGGCCCCACCAGCCTCCCTCTCCAGCTCCAGGCCACCCCAGGGCCCACCCCAGGGCCTTCCCCCTCCTCCTGCACCCCAACACCCTCCCACCCTCCTGGAAGGAGCACAAAGAGGACACGAGGGGGAGAGGGAAGTGGGAGGGGGGTGGACCAAGGATGGACGGAGGAGGGAGGGAGGGAGGAGCGGGCTCACCCTGCTCGCTGTTGAAGACGGCCAGCAGCCGGAACATGAAGGCCCCACAGGTGGAGGCGAAGAAGCCCCTCCAGTAATCCCAGACGGAGAAGTGGGAGGACATGACCTCGATGCTGAACAGGACGCCTGGGGCCACACTGAGCTCAGGACAGCTGCCCGCCCCCATCCGCCCTGCGGGAGCCCCTGCCAACCCCCTCCCTGACCCTTTTCTGATCTGCTCTGCAGCCTGGACAGCCAGGGCCACCCATCTCCCTGGAGTGGCGGAGGTCAGGGCTTGAGCCCTGGGTAGAGAGGAAGAGAGGACCTCGCTGACCGGGGAGCACCAGCCAGCTGTGGGGTGTCTACCCGTGTCCTTCTTTCTCCTCACCTGTCACGCAGGGACTGCTTTGATCCCCATTTTACTGCTAAGGAAACCCAGCTCAGAGAGGTGAACTCACTGGCAGGGGTCACACAGCGGGAGCTGGGCTTCAAACCCACGTCTGTCTAAGGTAACCCTGAAGCCACTGAACACCTGCCAACCTCCTGGGGGGGGGTCGTGCCCACAGCAGGACGGCAGTGAGAACTAGAATTCAGCCCAACCCCTCCTCCGGACCCGGGGCGGAGCAAGCGGACCACAGGGGCGCGTGGGAACCCGAGTGCAGGGGCAGGGGCGGGAGGGAGGGTCTCACCGCTGAAGGGGGCTGCGAAGACGGTGGCCACGCCCACTGCCGCTGCCGCCACCAGCATTTCGTTTTGCTTGCTCTTGTTCTGCGGGGTGGAGTCCTGGGATGGAGCCAGCCTCCTCCCCACGCGCCCTCCCATTCCTCCAAGGGGCCTCCCGGGCGCTCACCTGGGGCTCCCCGATGGTCCTGGTGCGCACGCGTCCCAGGTAGGCGGCAATCATCACACTCAGGTGCACGAAGGGACCCTGCCAGGGCGAGGCGTGGGTGCAGGGCCTGGGGAGCCGGGGGCCCACCCTCGCTGCTGGCGGAGCCTCCCCAGGGACAACAGGTTCCCCTCTCTCACCTTCCTCCAAACCCCAGGGCCGTCCTGATAGGACTCTGCCCCATCTGGGGACCTGTCTTGCCTGTCCCCCCAGAACTGAGCTCAAAGGCAGGACTGGCTGTGGTGGGGGAAGGGCAGAGGGGCGGAAGCCGGGCGGGTGCCCCACACTGCCCGTACCACTTTGCCCAGGAAGATGGTGCTGCCGGCGGCCAGGGTGCAGGAGAGGCCCACCACCTTGGCCCCGAAGTTCTTGATGTCCAGGTAGTCCTCCAGGACCACCCCCGACAAGATGGTCTTCAGCTCTGGGATTCCAGAACCTTGGCGGGGAGGAGGGCAGGGTGAGAGTCAGTATTGGAACCCTTAACCCTCTGCCCTGGGCACAGGGTTTTCAGGTCACCATCAGGTCGGAGCCTCATACACCCACGCGGTTCCGATTCAGAGCCTCACTTTGCAGAGGAGGAGACTGAGGGTCAGAGATGTGGGTTGTTTTCTGCTCAGGTCTGGCAGACCTCAGTGGCAGGGTAGGGGGTCCCAGGGTGGAATGACAGGCCACACTGGAGACGCCTGAGAGCCACCACTCTCTGGAGGCTGCACTAGAGGCCTGGGGAAGCTGGCTGCTCCACCAGCTGCTCCTTGGTCTGGCCTTGGCCAGCCTGTCAGGGGAGCCTGCCATCACCTGTCCTGTTCCCCCCACCCCCCGGAGCCCCATGGGACTTCAAAAGGCTTGGGCCTGTGAGGGCTGCAGTGCAGGACCCCCGAGAGACTGGCATGGTGCCCACGAACTCACCGCCAGAGAAGGGCGTGATGCTCTGGGAGAAGCCGGAGGAGAAGGAGAGGAGGGTCACTGGGTACACGGTCCAGGAGAGGTACCGGAGCAGGTGGCTGTCCCCAATCTCCCGGTACAGCCACTTGTGCGCTGGGGATGGCCAGGTATCAGGGGGCCACCCACAGCCTCTGCAGCCCTCAGGCCTGATGCTGTGGGGGACACTTGCTCACCAGGAAATGGAGATTCGCAGCCACCCAGTGAGTGGCCAATCCCCAAGAAGTGGTAGGAGTAGGACCTGGGTCCCCATGTCCAGTTTTGCTACTTCCTAGCTGAGTGACCTTGGGCAAGTGACTCAATCTCTCTGGGCCTTTGTTTTCCCATCTGCCAAACGGACGAGTGTGGATGCCTCCCTCTCAGGGTCACCAAAGACTACAGGAGACCTGTCGAGACCTGAATGAGACCTGGTGTGAGGCCCCTCGGGTGACAGGTCCTCATTAAGGCAGTGGATTCTCCAATGAAAGTTCTTAGACCTCTCCTGCCCCATGCCTCCTCCTCCAGGGAGGCCTCAGGGTGGAGGCCAGCTGAGGGACAGGGACAGAAAGCCATATGCCTGGAGTCCAGGGTAACTGAGCTGAGAGCAGGGAGTGAGGCTGGAGGAGGAACAGGAGGCCCCAGTGCTCAGCTGGGAAGGGATCTGGGAGCAGCTGTCTCCCTCACTGTCCAGATGAAGTGACTGCCCAGAGAGGGCCAGGAGCTTTCCCAGGGCCATACAGCAAGTCAGCAGCAAAGCCAGGGTCAGCCCCAGGCCTCGTCCCCAGGGCCCTGCCCACCCTGCTGCGCTTGGCAGCCCACATGGCATCCCCAGTGTGTGCCGGAAGCCCGAGGTCCAGAGCGGGCGTGCCAGGGAGGGGCTACCTCGGACCACTCGCGCGATGGCGAAGTTCATGGCATAGCTGATCAGGGCCATGAGCACCCCGAGGGTCATCAGGAAGTACCAGTCCTCGCCCACGCGGAACAGCTTCTGCTTCAGCCACTCCAGGCCCCCTGGGCAGAGCACCGGGGGTCACCTCCTGGGGGGCCAGCAGGGACGGCCCTCCCTGGAGGACTTCTGGGCGGGGGCGGGGCCAGGGGAGCTGGAGGCGGCTCTGCCTCCTGAGGGCCCAGAGGACTGGGGGCAGGTAAAGCCAGTCCTGTTGTCCCCCCCAGAGAGCCTTTGACTGTCCACCCTCCCCCGCATACTGGGAGTCCTGTGGAAAGCGGTCAGGGGGTGGCCCGGAGCGGGTGGCAGTTACAGCCCTCGCCAGCGTCTCGGCAGGGTCTGGGGTGCAGAGAGCACGCAGTCAGCAGGACCTGCGTTGGCCCAGGGCCTGTGGGCCATCGAGCCCTGGGCCCCAGGCAGCACCCCTCCATGGTGGCCAAAGGCAGAGGGCAGACCCTGGCACGGCTGGCCCACAGACAGAGGGGCAGGCAGGCCCCTGCTCTCCCTGCCACCCAAGAGAGCCCGGGCAGCGCGGCCAGGGCTGAGGGAAGGGAGGGGCTGGGGTGGGCTGGGGCTGCAGGTGACGTCCTGAGGGGTCACTGGTGGGCAGTGCAAGGGACCCAGCTCTCACCTCGGATGCCTCGGCGAATGCGGGGACACGGGCCCCACAGCTCCTGCAGAGTCACAGGGCTCCCCGAGGAGCCCTCACGCAGCCCTACCAGCTCCTCCATGGGGCCCTGAAGAGCAGACAGACAGACAGACCCTGGGTGAGCAGCCTCAGCCTCACCTGCCTCCAGCCTCTCCAGGTCTCAGTCTCCTGAGTGGAAAGGCAGGTCCCGTGTGCCTGTGTAGCTGGTGCATGTGAATGTGCACTCGGGCACTTATCAGGAGGGGATGCAGGTCCTGGTCACAGAGGCTCTGTCCCCAAGGGGTGGAGGGCGTGTCTGATGGGCAGGTGGGGGTTCCTAGGCATCCCCCATATCCAGCCCAGACCCCTGGCCGGAGCCTCTTCTCTCCCTGGCCCTGCACTGCTCTCCTGGGACCCTAGGCTGCTTCTACCACCCAGGGATGTCACTGTCTCACTGCAGGGTCCCCCTGGTGACTCTGATTCCCCACGCCCATCCCTGAGCAGCTGTGACCCTCCACTCAGGCCACAGGAGGCAGGAAAATCCCAGGCCCAGAAGGAGACCCTTGAGCATCCAAGTGAGGCGCTGGCTCCTGCCCCAGCCTCTTCCTGCCTTGCCTGCCCCGGCCCCAGCAGGTCCCAACCATGTCCCTGCGCTGCTCCGGCAGCTCCTCACCCGTCAGTCCTTCCTGCCCTGCTGTCCTGCTGTGGCCCCGACCGGCCTCTTCTAACAGCTTCTTTGCGTCCAGGTCTAGTGCACCTGGACAGGTGTGCACTCCACCAATCAACACCCTCCCCGCCCCCGCCCGGCCCAGGTTCACTGTGGCATTGAGAATGTCCTTGACAAACCAACCAGAACTGCCTGAGTCCACTGAGCCTGCAGAGCAGGGCTGCCCACGGCGGGGAGGGAGAGGAGTGTCCCCTCCACACCAGAGCTGGCAGAGAGTGGCAGCTGACTTCACAGCAGCACCGGTGGGGCTCCTGGGGGCCGGGCCGGAGGGGGACACCAGTGCTCCTGTAGGACAGGGAGAGGTCCTCCGCTGAGGGTGAGGGTTAGGCTTGGGGCTCTGGGTTCTCAGGGTCGACCTGGGAGCGGGGGAGCGGGGCGTGGAGCAGGGGAACACACTGGCAGCAGGTGGGGAGCATGGCTGTGCCCTGCCGAGTGCTGGCAGGGCTCAGTCCTCCGAAGAATGACTGAGTGCTCACAGAAACCCAGCAAGGTGGCAGTGTCATCCTGTTTTTTGTTTTTGTTTTTGTTTTGTTTTGGTACCAGGGATTGAACCCACTGAGCTACATCCCTAGCCCTTTTTATTTTTTATTTTGAGACAGGGTGTCACTAAGTTGCTTAGGGCCTCCCTAAATTGCTGAGGCTGACCTCCAACTTGCGATCCTCCTGCCTCAGCCTCCAGAACTGCTGGGATTACCTGAGTGCCTCACTGTGCCTGGCAGTGTCATCCTGTTTTAAAGAAATGGCATCGCAGAGAGGTAAGCTTTCTTGCCAGAGATCAGAGAGGCAGGCCGGGTGTGTGGCACACCTATAGTCCCAGCTACTTGGGAAGCTGAGGCACGAGGATCGCATGAGCCCAGGAGTTCAAGCCCAGCCTGGGCAACGTTGCAAGTCCCCAAGACCCCATCTCAAGACACCACCACCGTAACAACAGAAAACAGCCAGATGTGGTTCTGCCCTGATGGCCCCGTCTTGTTCAGGGGCAGGAGGAGCCCAAGGACAGTGGCCTGGGGTGACTGAACCCTCAGAGCCTGCTGAGGAACTTGAACTTGATCTTTGTGTCTGGACCCTCAAGTCCCAGAAAACTGCCTGTCAAACCCACAGCATCCTGGGGCACTGGCTCTGGCTGGGGGCCTCTGGGTAAATGCCCCAGACCTGGTCTCACCTCAGCAGAAGCTAGGAACACAGGCATCAGGGGGAGGGTAAGGGAGCAAGCAAGCTTTGTGTGCCAGCCACTGGCTCTACATCTGCAATTCAGCTCATCCTCCCCATACCCTTGGGAGTCAGGGATATCATTACCACTTTGAGGATGATAAATGGAAGACCAGAGAGGTACAGTCACTCAGCTGAGATCATACAGCAGAGGCTGCACTCAGACCTAGACTGTGCAGCTCTTCCCCTACTGGGAGTTTCTCCAGCCATGATCTGGGCACAAAGCTGAGGGTTTCTATTGCCACTTTTAGAAGATTTGGGCAAGGGATATGGGACTATTGCTGCCCACACCAAAGCCACCACTCTGAAAATCACAATGATCCTTCATTGATTTGCTCAGTTCTGGGACCCTGAGCTGCCTCTGCCCTGGACGCCAGGCCAAGTCCATTCAAGTAGGAGCTGGAGCGTCGTTGGTGATGTCAGGGGGTGAGGGTTTGTGCTCTGCATGGACTGGGCATGCCCTCACCTCAGCCTCTCTGACTGTCCACCATGGACAGTCACAGGATTGGATAGGGACTGCTCTGTTGACACCTCAAACCCCAGTCTCTGGTCTCAGGCAGCTGCCACCAGAATCCCAAGGCCAAACCATGCCCACACCCTTGATCCCTGGTCCTTTGAGCACCAGGAAACTGGGAAGAGGGCAGCAAGGAGACACAGTCCCTGGGGCAAGTCCCTCCCAAAACCACTGTCCCCAAGCCAGCCTCCAGTTTCTCCAAGTGCCTGGCAGATGTACGGATGGCTCAGTAGGTTCCGAGCAGGTTTGAAGCCAGTTCTGCCAGCCAACCCTTTCCCCACTTAGAGCCTCGGTTTCCTCTTCTGCCCAATGAGGATGGCCTAGGACAGTGTGTGCCTGTGCCTGTGACGGCCAGTGCCTCCCACATCCAAGTGCCCCAGCCTAGAGCAGTGCCCGGCACATGGGGGAGGTGTTCCACCCCAGGTTCCAGAACACTGGCCTCAGGGCTGGCTGTAGGGGAGCTGAGAACAGGTCTTGGTTCTTCCCAAACCCCAAATCAGAATCTTGGGGAGTGACTTTCGCCCCAGTATCGAGGATTGAACCCAGGAGCCCTTTACCACTGAATCACGTCCCCAGCCCTCCTACTCTCATTGGGACACAGGATCTTGGCTAAGTTGCCCAGTCTGGCCTTGAACTTGCGGCCCTCCTGCCTCGGCCTCCTGAGTGGCTGGGATCACAGGCCTGTGCCCAGCTGGCTTTGGGGAGCTGTGTTTGTGAAAAGCCTCCAGGTGGGTGGGGCCACCTCTGGACTCCAGGGACTGGATCCTCCTTGAAGCTCCTCCCATTCCTGTGATCCCCAGGAAGAGGTCTAGAGTTAAGGAATGGCCTCGATGACCTTTTGAGGTTCCTCCTGGCCACTGAACCATTCAGTATTTATGTGCATGACGCCTGGGTATGGGGGAAGGGAGGAGGGCTGGTGGGCGGGGTGGGTAAAGGGATCCGACGTCCAGGGGCCATGACTCAGGCCCTGGGCACCATGACTGAGTATCTGCATTTAGCCCTGGCTCCTGTCACCCCGGCGGGTGGCGGGCTCCTGGGCCCCCCATCCTTCCCCCACCTCACTCAGTGCTGGTCACTTCCCTGGGCGCTGCCAGAACCCCCTCGGTCAGTTATGTGACCGGCCAACACAGGCAGGCATCTCATCTCCACGAGGACAACAAACTTCTCTTGCTGCAGTGCCACCCTGGCCCCTGTGCCCTGCCTGCCCCTGCGTCACACACCAGTAGCCCCAGTGATGGCAGGAGTTCCTGAAGGGAAAGCTCCGGGCTGGGCTTCATGGGAGCCGAGAGGAGAGGCCATCCCTCTGCAGGGACCCCCTGTCCACAGGGAGACCAGAGAACCCTGCCCGGGAGATGCCCTGGCAGATGTGGGGAGGATGCTGCCCTCTTAGATCAAGGAAGGCCATGGCACAGGGACAGGGACAGGTGTCATGGGCACCTGGACGGGGCTCTGGGTGGACTGGAGCACTCAGAGGCTTCCATGGGTGAGGGAGGGGTTAAAGAGGAGAGTGGAGGTCCCTGACCGCTCCTGGACAGGGCAGGCCACCCAGAAGGGCCTTCCCCTGGCTTCTACCTCCTGGCCCAGCCCTCAGCGTAGCTCTCTGAGCAGGGGGTGGACAGACGGGGCTTCTCAGGGCTTCGGGTCCAGCCTGTTGCCATAAGCGCATGTTCAGGAAGGGTCTGGATCTGACACCTCCGGGTTCCCGACCCTTGCTCTGAGGTTCCATTTCTCAGTCTTTAAAATGGGCACATTTCTCTTCCTTGTGACTGTGGGGGCCAGCAGGGCCTGCTGGAGAGCCCACAGTGAGGCTCTGGGCCCAGAAGGCAGGACTGGAATACTGTCTCCAGAATTCTCGTCAACTCAGATCCTCCGACTGCAGCCCGGGATCTCCGGAGCTGGAGGTCAGGCTCGCAGTTGCTGGGAACTTGACCTCCTGGATCTTTAGGGACAATTACCAAGTTATCTGCCCCCACCCCCCACCCCCTGTGGGCCCACCCCCAGCTCTGCCTGGCGCTGACAGCTTTCTCCTCTCTGGGGCCCTAAATGTTCCGAGAAGAGGATGAGGGACACGGAATCCAGGCCCCGTGGGAGTGGCAGGGTCACAGCCCACACTCTACCCGCCCCCAGGGCTGTCTCAGCCTAAGCCGGGCTGTAAACAGAGCCGTGTGCATCCGAGGACCTCAAGGGCTTTGATGGGGGAAGCACAGTCCCTAGAGAGTCCCCAAGTTGCTGGGGGAATCACCAAACCCACATGGTCCTGGGACAGCACAGGACTCCGTGCCTGGGGCCCAGGGCCCACCCCTGCCCTGTGGGCACGGAGGCCCTGGCTGGAGCGAGGCCTGGAATGCCAGGGTGAGCTCAGCCCTCGGCCTGCGTGCGTCCGGCTGTCAGCAGCGCCGATTCTCCGGAGAAGACTTCCAGCCCCCTCTGGGCTGTGGAGAGGCCTAAATTTAGCTGGTAGACAAGGGGGCTGGCCCCGAGCCCAGCGACTGTCGGGCCTTATAAAGCGCTGGCAGTCCGGGCCAGGCACACTCCCCTGGAGGCCTGCACCACATCCTTCTCCTGTCTTCCCCTGGCCGCCTGGACAGGCCGGTGTCGCCCGTGGATGAGCCACCGAACCTCCTCCTCCTTCAGAGCGGAGAGAAGCTTCCACTCCTCCTCCTCCTCCTCCTCCTCCTCATCTTCCTCCTCCTCCTCGGCCTCCCGGGCCCTCCCAGCCCAGGACCCCCCCATGGAGAAGGCCTTGAGCATGTTTTCTGAGGATTTCGGCAGCTTCATGCGACCCCACTCGGAGCCCCTGGCCTTCCCAGGCAAGTGCTGGGGGCTCTGGGGGGGCGGAGATACTCAGGTTGGGGACTCCCACTGGGGCTGCCACCTGCCAGGACAGAGGTGGTCCTGAAACCAGGTGGGCCTCCAAGGAGCTGTGGTGGCCCTGGGGTGAGATATGGCTTCGGTGACCATGCACCTGTGACCAGGCTCTGGCTGGGACCCTGGAGGGCTGGAGGGGACAGAGATGTGGCAGGCAGCCCGAGCCTCCTGGACTGGGTGGGGCTGCCGCAGACTGTGTCACTCAAGTGCACACGCACACACTGTCTGGAGGGAGGCCCGCCCACCACAGAAGCTGGGCTAGGACTGCAAGGAGGGGCCCCCCAAGCACCATGGAGGGTAGGTCACCTGGGACAGCCACCTGCTTCCCAAGAGAAGGACAGAGAGCAGGTTCTGGACACGACCCCTGCCCATGCCCAGCTCACCGCTGCCCTCCCCACAGCCCGCCCCGCGGGGGCAGGCAACATCAAGACCCTGGGAGACGCCTATGAGTTTGCAGTGGATGTGAGGGACTTCTCCCCCGAAGACATCATCGTCACCACCTCCAACAACCACATCGAGGTGCGGGCCGAGAAGGTGAGCCTGGCCTCCCCCTGCACCTCCCCTCTGCACCCCTGCCTAGTCCTGCCCTCGGTGTCCCCTACTCCCACCTCCCATCCTGAGACCTCAGACCCTTGCCAGTGTCCCCTGCCCACCCAACTCGCCCAGGGCACACTGGAGATCTTGTCCCTGCAGCTCCTGGGTCAGGGGTCCTCCCACCCTCTGAAAGCTGCCAGATTCAGCCTTCAGGAGCCCGGGCAGCTGAGTGGCCTAGGGGTGGGCGGGAGGGGATATAGACTGAGGGGACGCCAGGGGGTGAGTCACAAGGATGTGACAGGAGATAGATGGAACGGTGGCATGAGGACTGCAGTTCTGGCAACAGAGGGCGGGGTGTCCCCACTGCCACACCTCCATCCCTCTTCCACCCAGAGCCAGAGGCCCAGGCCTCACCTTGGGGCCCCCAGCTGGGCCCCAGACCGGGCAGAGGCCCTGCAGTTCAGGGTCACACACTCCAGACCACACATTCCTCCACCCACAGGCTCAGGGTCACTGGGTCACTAGGGTCCCTGAGTCTGAGCTCCCAGGAGACACTGGGGCCTTCACCCCAGAGAGGGGCGGAGCCGAGCCTGCAAGGAAGCAGCCCCAGACCACTGTGGCCAGTTGCCTGTCAGGGATCTGCACAGGTTTCTCTGTCCCCAGCGGCCTCCTCCCCTGTACACAGGGAGCTGGTCCCGAGAACCCCGGCCACCGGTGCTGAGGACCAGGGCCAGGGGCAGCACGTGCCAGCCCTGTCACCCTGACGGTGACTCAGCCGGCCAGACTCCTCTGGACACTATGTGCTGGCTGAGCTGTCGGGGAGGGCGGTGGCCTGGTCCTGGTGGGCGGACCCAGGGTGTCTGGGTATCCAAGAGGGCACTGCTAAGGAGCCCCAGAGTCCTAGTGTCTGTCACGGAGCCTCGCCCTCTCTGCGGTCACCTGGGCACCAAGCCCCTCTTCCCCCGTTGGGACCACTGGAGTCCTTCCATGCACCTCTGCACCTGTCCCTGCAGACCCGTGGCCGTGGCCGCCCCTCCACACGTGACAGCAGAACCCTCAGCACTCGGAGCCCGGCTGGGATCAGAGTGGGGAGGAGGGCTTGTGGCTTGAGATGAAAGGACAGGGCTGAGGGGCAGCCTTCCCTGACCTGTCACCCTCCCCAGCTGGCGGCAGATGGCACAGTCATGAACACCTTTGCTCACAAGTGCCAGCTGCCAGAGGACGTGGACCCGACCTCGGTGACCTCAGCCCTGCGGGAGGATGGCAGCCTCACCATCCGGGCGCGGCGTCACCCGCACACAGAGCACGTCCAGCAGACCTTCCGGACGGAGATCAAAATCTGAGGGCCT
>NW_026000082.1:42757288-42759739 GCF_001458135.2 Marmota marmota marmota
AGTAGATCAAAATCTGAGGGCCTCCCCCACCGCCCTCCCAGCCCACCTCCCCTTGCCTGCCAGACAGGTCTCCCTGTCCCTCCACGACGGCCCGCAGGACATCACAGCCCCCCGCAGCCCCAGGCCCCAGGCGGGCTATCCCCTCCAACCAGGGCCCTCCCCTCTGCCCAGGCAGGCCAGGGACCTCCTTGGCCCACCCATGGACCCCAGATTCCAGATATGGTCTCCTTTACTTAATTCAGAATACAGGGGTTGGGAGGGGCAGGGAGGTCCCAAAGAACCTATTTTGGGAAAACAGGATGGGGACAGGCAGGGCTTCTGGGCGAATCATCTGCAGGATAGACAGGCAGACAAACCTTTGATCTGTGGAGTCTCTGCAAGGCAGGGGCAGGATCTAGGGATGGGCAGAACAGGGAAGGCCAGACAGAGGTGGTCACCTGGATGGAACTGCAGGAGGGCTCACGGAGGCCAGGAGTTGGCCATCCCAGAAACCTCCCTCTGCCGCCCTCCAAGCTCCAAACCAGATGGCAGGCTGCCCGCTGCCCTGTGCCCCAGCCAGCCAGCTGTGCCAGGGCTGGGCACTCTGTGTCTGTGCACAGATGGGTTTTTCCAATACAGCTGGTTGGTGGTAAACAGTGTGAAACTCCTGCTGCCCCTACCTGCTGCTGCCACCCCAGGGTGGGAGTGAGAGCGGGGATGGCGAGTCGGACCCAGCCTCTTGCAGCCCTCCCTCTCCTTAATCTAGGAATCCAGAGGTTGGTGTGTGTAGCGCACACATGCACACAGGCACACACGCACACGTCTCATCACTGTCCTTCAAATACTCGGCATTAACCTTGGTGGGGGCTGGATTCAGAGCGTATAAAATCAGCTCGAGCCTGGGAACTGCGGCAGAAACTGGTAATCCCAGCAACTCAGGAGGCTGAGGCCGAAAAATCGAAAGTTCGAGGCCAGCCTGGGCAATTTAGCAAGACTCTGTCTCAAAATGAAAATAAAAAGGGCCGGAATGTGGTTCAGTGGTGGAGCTCTCCTGGGGTCAATCCCCAGTACCAAAAAGAAAAAAAAAATCAGACTTAGTGTTAGTGTTTCCATTTTCGTCAATGGGAAAGCCGTGTCTCTGAACTGTTGGATGTCGGGCTTTGTCGCTGAAGGTTGGATCTGAACCCAGGACATCTCAGCTGCTGGCTGCCCCCACCACGGTCTCCTTCCATCCAGTTGGGGAAGGAATCACAGGAAGATCTTCGTTCCAGGTCCTTCCTGGTCCCTGAGCCAGGGTAGGGACCCCATCAACTTTGACCCTGGTGAACTTCAGCCACTCCCAAGACCCTGACTCAGTCTCCCACATACAGAAAGGTGAGGGGGGTGATGGCTCAGTCTTTGGGGGCCCCAGGACAGGTGGAGCCCCCCAGCCTCGGCCCTCACGCTGTAGAGAGCCATTCTGGGATCCTGGGGGGAATGGGGGTGGGGGCCATGGGAGGGTCCGGGCTCTGTAATCTGCACACACAATAAACACAGTGTCGCAGTCTGCTGCAGGGCCACAGCCTGAGATTCTCAAACCTGGGGTTGGGCAGGAAGCAGCCAGGCAAGGGAGCCCAGGATAAGCAGACAATTTAAAGTTTAAGCTCTCAGGGAAATGTGGGTGCCCCCAGCCTCCCTTGGCTCCCCAAACCTACCTGCAGAAACCCCAGGATTATTTCAATGAAAGTCCTGTATTCCCTGTCCCCCAGCTGCCTACGGCCCCCCCTTTAGATTCATTCATTATTGCAAGAGACATTTATTGTTTGTGACTATGTACCAAGAACTATGCCCCAAACTGTCACAGGTGCAAGGGACACAAGACTGGGCAGGCTGCACAAGGTCCCCTGACTTTTGAAGCCCTTCTACCAGATGGAAGCTCTGAGGTCCAGAGTGACTGAGTGACTAGCCCAAGGTCACACAGCTCCAGAGCTCAGCCGGCTGGAACCTGGGGACAGGGTGGGGTGCTGACTAGTTCAGGAAGCCTGGGAGGGGGGGGCTCTCTGGAGGAACCCCCACCCTGCACACCCCCAGGCACTACTGAAATCGGAGTACCAGGCTGCGGTCAGAGGACTGGAGGGGAGAAGGGGTGCGGTATTTCCAGCCTCCGTGACTCACTGATTCCACTGGGCTATTTGCAGACCCAACATTCGTCCGCGCGGGGCTGGGGGATGGGGACAGACCCAACTGGCTTTGCGTCTTCGCCCCCCCACCCAAGGTCAAGTTCGCCTGGGCGCCGCGACACCAGCCTAGCGGCTCTCTCTCGGGCTGGAAAAGAGGGCGACTTCCCGGTGGGATCACAGTCTGGGGACACGAGGGCGATCGGCCGCTTCCGACAGGGCTGGTCCGGTCTCAGGGAGCTCTTGGCCCGCGCTCCAGCCAAGGTGACCCTGCGGCAGGCTAGGGCGGGGACGTGGGGGCGCCGCCCATCTTTCG
>NW_026000082.1:42759767-42780055 GCF_001458135.2 Marmota marmota marmota
GGCGCCGCCCATCTTTCGTCGGCTCCTCCCCCTGGGCGCCCGCAGGGCCGCTTTGTCTGCGGCGCCCCCACCCTTCCCGGGCTAAACATAGGCCGGCTGCCCCCGCCCCAGGAGTAATTATAGCTGCCCATTCATTGAGTGCCTAGTGTGTGCCAGGCGCCCTGCTCACCCCCACAGCAGTCGCGCAAGGTGGGTACTAATTATAATCCTACGTGAAGGGTATGGAGGTTCAGAGAAGTCAAGCATCTGGCCCAAGGTCATCCAGCTGGGTCAGCCCAGCTCAATTCACCCATTGGGCCACTTCCACCCAAACAGGAAGCCGTGGACGCCACCACCCACCCGCAGCTCCTTCAGGGAAAGGGGACTGGCTTGTCGTGGAACTTTGGGGGAAGTGGAAAAGATGTAACCCTCTGTCCTGGAGACCTGTGGGACAGTCTAGGCCAGGTGGTGCCACAGACTCTAAGAGTGATAGAGGACCAGGAGTGGTGGGAACGTGAGGTTAGGGAATGATTCTATAAACTGGGGCCACTGTGCTGACCACCCCCACCCCACACACTTTCACTTTTAAAAAGCAATTTACCTGCCACCCTGTCTGGCTTAAGAGCACAGGTAGGTCACATTCCTCAGCAAACTGCCTGTTCTCTGAAGGCCACCTGCAGGCCCCAGAGACAAGAACAACAGGGTACCCTGCCGCGGGGACCTCTGTGACCCTTTCACAGACCAGATCCCAGAACTCAGGGAGATAAAGATAATTCCTCCTAATCATAGAATCCGTAAGAACAGATTCCAATTAGAACCAATCAGCATGGGCCAAAGTGACCCAGAGTTGTCACCCACAGTGGGGACTTGAAAGTCTGATGTCATCCTGCTGTCAGTCCCAAGTCAAGAGCTGGACCTGGGAAGGACTCTCTGGAAACTTCCCTGGAGCCCATGACAGTGAGCGCAGAGAGGCACCTGCCCCTCCTCTCTGAGAGGACCCGCTCTGTCCTCCAAGAGGTCCCCTGTTCTTCTTTCTTATCCCTTCCAATAAACTCATGCCCGTTACTCTGAGTGACATGTCTGAAATCTTTCTGGGGTTGGAAAGGGGGCCTCTGTTGCCGCAGTCTGGCTGGGCACAAAATAACCGAGCCGCCACCAAGCCTTGTAGCTTCAAACGGCAACTCTTTATCCGCGAACTCTCACCGGCACTCCACACACACTTCCCGGGAACACACTCCCTCCACTGGGCTCCCCCCGAACCCCGGGAGAACTCCACGGGAACTCCAAAGTAGTGGGCGCCAGGATCCAGGCAGCAGGATCCGCCCTAATCCCAGAGCAGGGTCACCTTTCAACCATTCCCTCTGGCAAAAATGCCAGGCGTCATTCCCACTAAACTGTGGCTCTCTAGACTCTGTGCTGCCTCAGTTTCACAGAAGGTCCCAGCCCTGTAGCAAGACGACAGAAGATGTTCCCCTTTTTAAGGTCAAAGGCCTCTTCCCCCAGAAAGCCCTTCAGAGACGCCAACCCAGACACCAAGCCCAAGGAGCCTCAGGCCTGACTGATTCCGATCTCCTTCCCAAACCTTTTCTTCAAAAGGAACCCACTGGTATGAAAGTCTGCGTGCCCTCGGGGGAGGGCGGGTAGAGCCTCACCTCCCACTTGGTTGGCCAGGGACACCTCTCAGGGAGCCAGCCAAAACTCAAGATATGATGGGGCGGCGACCTAGGCTCAGAGAGGCTAGGCCTTTCCCAGGGCCACACAGCAAGGTATGGTGGAGGTGAAATGAAGATCTCAGGCCCCCACCCTCCGTGGACGCCACCTCCCTCCGCCTGCTCCCAGTCAGTCAGTCCTGGATACTGTTCCCCATGCTGGACGGGGCTTATTCTGCCCTCTTGCTCCAAAGGCTGGATGGAAAAGGAACAAAGCCAATGTTTATTGGACTAAAATATAAGCAAACAAGCCTCAGTAAAGAGGGGAGGGGTCGGTCAAAGACCCTGGAGCCAGACCACCTGGGAGCGGATCTAGACCCTGCTGCTTCTGAGCCTGCGATTTCGAGCAGGTAACTTAACCCCTGGGACTCAGTGGGCTTTCCGTAAAGTGGCACCGATGGTCTCTGCTGCCAGGGTTGCTTGTACATTTGGTGAGTCAACGTGTGACGTGCTTGGTACACAGTAGGTGAAGGCTGCTCACCTGCGCCACACTCTGAGGACACCGGGAAGGCTCAGCTGCTGTGGTCTCCTTTAGATTTGGTCCCACTATCCCCACTGTCCCTGGAACCATCAAGACTGGAACTTAAAGCCCCTGCTCCTCTTAGGAGACCCAGTCTGGGCCCTGGGGACAGCAATGGAAGGGAAGCCCCGGGAGGCCTGCTCCTCTGGCATCTCCAAGGTGGGCACAGTGCCCTCCCAGGGTGGCTCTGAGGAGCCAGCCAGCTGGGGTTTAGTGTAAACTCAGGAAATGCCAAGCTCTTGTGAGATGGCGGCAGTGGCTTTCTGGGCAAGACAAAGTCTCACTGCTCCAGGCTCTGGCCTCAAACAAGAGAGGGTCCTTGGGGGCAGGGGCTAGAACCTGCTGGCCTGTGGCCGAGCCAGGGGCTCTGGGGAGGGTACTGTTCACAGTCAGCACAGCCAGGCCAGCCCTCAGCCTGGACCCCAGGTGTCCTCTGTCCCCGGCCATCAGGGACCACTCCTAAGCCATGGGGCTTCCTGTGGGAGTCTAGGGGCTACAGGAAGGGGTGGGGGTCCTCTGGGTGCTCCCTGCAGGGCACAGAGCCAGGCTGCTGGCCCCAGGGAACTGAGAGGAGAGGGCAGGTCGCTTGACTACCTACATACCAGGGGCTGGGGACAGGGTCCTGAGAGGCATGGCAGCCAACCTAGAGCACCAAACTTGATCCCTCGCTGGTTCAGTGAAGTCTTCCACTTACTGATTGATGGAGTCAATCCGTAAGCACCTGTAACTTTGGTTGGTAGGGAAAAAATCCTAAGGTCAAGCCACCTCTGTTTCAATGCTGTATGGACGGACACACTGTGGTTTGTCTGTCCATTCGTCAGTCGATGGTCACTTGGGTTGTTCTCACCTCTAGGCTTTTGTGACTCATACGGCTGGCGTGCGGGTTTCGTGTGAGCGTGTCGTCCTGTGCCCGTGGGTGTGTGCCCAGGAGTGGAGCTGCTGGGTCATGTGGTAGCTCTGTGCTTGTTTGAGGAAACCCCAGGCTGGTTTTCCACTTGACATTCTCACTGAAGATTTTACAGCCTCGGTCTGGGGTGGAGCTCAGGGGTAGAGCGCTTGCCTGGTGTATGCAAGGCCCTGGGTTCCATGTTCCATCCACAGCACACCTCTCTCTCTCTCTCTCTCTCTCTGTCTCTGTCTCTCTGTCTCTCTGTCTCTCTCTCTCTCTCTCACACACACACACACACACACACAGAGGTTTTACTCGCCTCTCAGTTAAGGAGGGAACCAGTAAGATGTAGTGACCAGTTCAGGGGAGAATCTGAGGACAGGAGAGCTGTAGATCGGGGAATACTGGAGTGAATGAGCTTCTTCCGTGGTGGGGGTGTGGATCCCAGGCCCCATCCACAGGGCAGGACGGAACCTGTTTACTGTAGACACACCTGTGCGGCATGCCTGTGTGTTATACAATACACGGAGTTGTAAAATGACTCAAAGGCAAGTAAAGCTGCTCGGCCCCCAGAGAATCAGACAGCATTGGAGACACCGGGGGATTTTTTTTTTTTTTTTGCTTATTCCAAAAATAAAAATATTTATTCGTTTATTTAGACAGTGCTTGGGTGGATCCCAGGGCCTCTGTATGCTAGGCAAGCACTTTGCCACGGAGCCGTACACGCCCCTAGCCCAGCCCGAACCATCTTAGGAGCCCTTAACCTTGGGCCTGTTGGCGGCCTGCTCCAAGCCTTCTCTGAGTGGCTGTAGTCACCCACCTCCATGCCGATGGCTCTCCTGTCACCAGCCTCGGCCCCTGACCAGAGCTGCAGTGGGGGAGGGAGCAGGACATGCTCCACCTCCCCACATGTCCCAGGGTCTCCTACATGCGGGTGCCCTCCTGAAGCCATCGTCTTCCCATGTTTTCCCATGTTCCTGCTCGCTCCTCCACCATGTGGAGGGCCAGTCACCCACTCAGTCACCAAACGCTCCCGTGCACACCAGGCCCTGCCCTGGGTCCGTGGGAAGTGTTCACTCCTCCTCACTTACACATTCATCAAGGTGCACTGAGCGCTAAAGCACCCTCTGCTTCCACGCCAGGCTTGGAATCTTTCTGATTTGTAACCATGAGCAGAGTGTTGAACTTCTCTGTGCCTCCATTTCCTCATCTGTAAATGGCAATGAAAATCATACCCACTCCCGAGACTGGAGCTGGTGAAGTCAACTGGTGTTGCATGTGGTACCTAAGAACCGTCTGGCCCATAGGCACGCCTGTAATCAGAGAGACTCGGAAGGCTGAGGCAGGAGCATGGCAAGTTCAAGGTCAGCCTGGGCAGCGCAGGGAGGCCTTGTCTCAAAATAAAAAAAGAAATAATAGGGGCTGGGAAGTAGCCCAGAGGTTGGCACTACTGAGTTCAATCCTCAGTACTATAAGGGGAAAAAAATGAATTAAGCCGGGTGTGGTGGCACACACCTGTCATCTCAGCAGCTCGGAGGCCGAGGCAGGAGGATCACAAATTCAAAGTCAGCTTCAGCAACTGAGTGAGGCCCTAAGCAACTTAGAAAGACCCTCAAAATAAAAGTAAAGAAAAGGGCTGGGGATGTGGCTCAGTGGTTAAAAGCCCCTGGGATTAATTCCTGGTACCAAAATAAGTAAATAATAGAATAAAAATATCTGGACAATAGGAACAATGACAGCCACCTTTACTGAGCAAGTGATAAATGAATGGTCCCTCTGAATCTTCACCAGACCCCCACTACTAAATTCTGAAATGTCACTATGCCCGGCACAGAATGAACACTTATTATTCAGGATGAAAGGGGCGTTGGCTTCTGAAAACAGACCCACCTGTGCCTGGCAGGTGCTTCCAGAAGCTCAGTGCCCTCCTATCTGAGGATAGAGCGACACCTGCTGGTGGGTTGTAGATGTGCAGCCACAGACCACCTGTTCTTCCAATGCCTTGACTTTGGCTGACCTCAAGATAGAAGGAGGGCAGGGAGCTTTATCAGCTTTCCTAATGGACATATGTCACCCAGGTTACTCTTAGTATTTTTACCCTGCTGGGATCGAACCCAAGGCCCCATGCATGCTAAGTAAGTGCTCTTCCACTGAGTTCCATTGCCAGCCCGTCATCCAGATTATAACTGTCACCTTCCCGCTAGTGGCTCCCCTTGGCTCCCCTTGGCTCAGCCTCCAGGGTTTCCGACATTCTGTCCACATTCTTTTCAAAGGTTAGGCTGGGCCCGGGACTGTCTGCTCCCAATTTCCTGTGTCCCATTCCAGAATAAGATCTGAAGGCTTCTAATCTCTTTGATCTCTGATTTGATCTCTGCTCTCTAGATGTGCATTGCTTATGTCCCCAACCAGAGGGCAAGCTCCTTCACGCTGGGCTTTGTCTGTCTTCTTCATTGATCCATTCCAGGGTCTAGCCCAGATCCTGGCATACAGTGGTGACTAATAAATACTTGGTGAATGAATCAATGAATGGTCAGACTGAGTGGCCCTGATCCTCCTGCCTAAAGCCCCGTGGGTCCCCTCCCATTGTGTACTCAATCTCTAGTCAGATCTGTTTAGCTGTCACTTCCTGCAGGATGCCCTCCCTGACCCCCTGTCCCCAGAGTGAACTGGTCACCTTCCTCTGTGTCCTTGCTGTTACACTTATGTTTCAAAATTTTATTTTATTCATTTTTATTGTTTGAGTCAGCTTTTTCACTGCTGTGACCAAAAGACCTAAAAAGAATAATTTTAGAGGAGGAAAAGTTTATTCCGGGCTCACAGTCTCAGAGGTCTCTGACTGTAGACAGCCAGCTCCATTGCTCTGGGCCCAAGGTGAGGAAGAACTTGGCAGAAGGGTGTGGTGGACGTGGCACCAGGACGTGGCACCTTGTTGAGCTCTACTCAACAAGGACAAAATATATACCCCAAAGGCATGCCCCCAGGGACCCACCTCCTGCAGCCACACCTACCTGCCTACAGCCACCACCCAGTTAACCCCATCAGGGGATTAATGCACTGATTAGGTTAAAGCTCTCATAACCGGATTGTTTCACCTCTAAGCTTTCTTGCATTGTCTCACCCATGAGCTTTTGGGGGACACCTCAGATCTAAACCATAATAGTTGTTATTGTTATTACTATGTTACTGGGGATTGAAAGAAGAGAGCTTTACCACAGAGCTTCATACTCTTACTTTGGGGCAGGGTTCTACTAAGTTTCCGAGGCTGGTCCTGAACTTGCAATCCTCCTGCCTCAGCCTCCCAAGTGACTGGGATTACTGGCATGTGCCGTGGTGCCCCGCACGTGCTGTCATAGCTATTGGGAACCAGTAACTGCATCCCTTCTTTTCTTGCCCACTAGGCTGTAGGCTGCTAGAGTAGAGTTACGTGTAGCCTCTCAGGGTCCCTCAGCCTAGAGGACAGGTCCTTCCCAAAGGAGGCCCACTGTTAGGAATGAGAACTTGGGCACCAGATTAAACTCAACTGTGCCAGCCTGTGGGAGCTTGAATGCAGTCCTCAACCTCTCTGGGCCTCGGTTCCTAACCAGTGAAATGGGCACAAAACAGTGCTCCCTTGGACCTGCATTGTGAGAATGTCAATTCCCAGTCAATATGTGTTAATTGTCAGGGTTTGTAAAGCCCTAGTTAAATTGTCACTGAATAAATAAATGAACATTCAGCAGTTTTATCTAGGTACTTAAGCCATCAGTGACCCCGCCTTGCTCTGGAACCTGACTGGCCTGTGAGGACCAGGCTGCCTGGTTCCCTCGTTTCCTGTGTCCCTAGAGGGCAGTATGAGCCTGGGGTGGGTGATGCTCAATAAGTCATTTCTCCATTTGTTCAAATGTGCTGCCCATTTCATTTCTGAGCACCTCCACCCCTTCTGGGAAGCCGGGTCCCCCTATTTTCCATGGTCACATCCCCCCCACCCAGGCTGCCTTCTGGGTTAGTTTCCTGTGGCCACTTCCCTGAGCCTCCCAACCCCCTGCCCCACCCTCCAATGGCCCGTCCCAGCCACCTCCAGGCCTGCCTCTGAGCCAAGATGGCCGCAGCCACATGCTGACCCTGCCTGTCACGCAGGGGCACCGGCCTCTACAATGTCTAGATGCAGCAGGTGCCCTGGAGAGGGTGGATTCCCACAAGCTGGCTCCTTCCCATTTTTCCAATGGTCCTTTAAGTGTCACCTGCTTGACAAGGCCTCTCCCAAGCACCATATGAGGAAAGCCGGGCCCAGTGGCTCTCTCCAGTTCCTGCCTAGCACTCATCACGGTTCAAAATCGTCTTCTTTATTTATTGGCTTGCTTGTTTAACCCTTCTTCCCGCCTCCTGCCCCAAGAATAGAAGCTTTGTGAAAACCAGAACGATGTCCCGGGCCTTGCCCAGGGCCAGCACATAGAAGATGTTCCTTTAGTATCTGCTGGGTGAACGATGAATCTCTTTCCCTGCAGGGGGGTCCTGGTCGGCCTCTGTTGAAAGGCTGGCAGGGATGGGAAGGATGGAGGAGGCAGACGTGCACCGGTTGGCTGATTCTTTTGTCCTTTAGTGGGCCCAGGGGACCGGAGGCTGGCCTGGGAGTCACAGCCCTTGAGCACTGGAACCTAGCATGCCAACCCCTCCTCCCACAGCCCGGCCCTTCCCGTTAATCCGTCTGCCCACAGACACAGGAAGAGAGGGCTTTGAGGGAGCCCTTGACTGTCCCCCAGGTTGAAGACCTCGCAGGCCCAGTCTTCAGGGGCCTCCCCTTGGCTTTAGGAGCCCCCTGGGGGCAGGGTGGGCTGTCTGGGAGGGAAGAGGGGTCCACAGCCCCTCTGCGGGGTGGGTGGGGTGGCAGGGCATCCTTGGCCTGGGCAAGGCACCCCCCACCCAAGGGGATGTCCAAAGTTGATTGGGGCTGGTTTTCCCCACAGAACACAATATAGGTCTTCATTGGCAGAGTGACAGGTCCCTGGCTGGGGCTGGGGACTTGGGGCAGCACTGGGGGAGCTGCTAGGGAGAGCTGTTTCCCACGGACACAGTCAATAACGAAAGTCATGTGAGCCGTAGGGATGGCCTTGTGACAGCGGGCCCACTTCCCACCTAGAAGGAAGGAAAAGACCAAGGTTGGTGTTGGCATAGCCAGGGACGAGGTCTCCCAATGCATTCTTTCATCTGTTCTGTAGGACTTAAGTGACCCACGTGACAGGACAGCTGGGGGTTCAGAATATGGGGTCATGGATTTATTTTTACTCTATGTGTTTTTGGTGGTGCTTGGGGTGGAACCCGGGGCCTTGCACACACTGGGAAAGCACTCTACGGCTCTGTTGCACCCCCAGCCCAAACCCTGTCTTCATCACCACCTTGGAGCCCCAAGTTGAGCACATGGGGGCTCCTCCACTTTACTGTGCACGTGAACTGCCCAGGGACCTTGTTAGAGTGCAGCTCGTGGGGGTGGGGGCTGAGATTCTGCCCTTCTAGCAGACTCCCAAGAGAAGTCTGTTGGTCCATGGAGCACACTGAGAATAGCAGGGTCCTCAATCAAGAGGAAGGCCAGGGCCACCTCCTAGAGGTGAGGAAACTGGAGCTTAATTCATGTGGGTGTTGGTGGTTCTTGGGGAACACTGCTGCTCCACGTACTGCCCCCCACCCCCACACAATCTTTTCATATTTCAAACATTTTTTGCAGTATTGGGGATTAAATCCAGGGGTTCATGCACGCTAGGCAAACAGTCTACCACTGAGCTGTTATACCCCAGGCCTTTAAATGTTATTTTCTTTGTGGTACCAAGGATTGAACTCAGGGACACTCGACCACTGAGCCACATCCCCAGTCCTATTTTAAAGTATTTTATTTAGAGACAGGGTCCCACTGAGTCGCTTAGTGCCTCACTTTTGCTGAGGCTGGCTTTGAACTCTCTCCTGAATCAGCCTCCCTAGATGCTGGGATTACAGGCATTCGCCACTGTGCCCGGCTCCCCAGCCCTTTAAATTTAATTTTATTTGTGGAATTGGGGATTGAATCCAGAGGGTGCACTACCAATGAGCTATAGCCCTTTTTATTTTGAGACAGGGTTTTGCTAAGTTTCTGAGACAGGCTTTTAGCTTGGGATCCTCTTGCCTCAGCCTCCCAAATCCCTGGGATTATAGGTATGCACCCTCACACCTGGCTTCTCCCCACACATACTTTTGTCCATGGCCTCAGAGAGTCCTATCCACACCTGGTGTCATCTACTTGGGGATCCCTACTCTAACTGTTGTACCCCACCTTCTCCCTAGCTCAGAGCCTATTAGGTGGTAGAAGAGTGAACGAAAAAATCAATTATCGATAAAGCAAGAGTCAGAGCTGGTCTATCTAAAACCACAGTCTGTTCTCTTAAAAAACTAACTTTTCAGGTGAACCAAACAACATGCCCGTTCTCTTAATTCTGCACTCTTCACCACGCCATGGACTCAGAAGAAAGCTTATGTTCTGGTCAGCTGGTCAATTCAGGCAATACGTGAAGTCCCCCACTCCACTGTGGGGTGTCTGTCGTCAGACCCCACCTGGCCTGCCCACCTCCCCTTTACCGAAGCTGATCTTTCTCCAGGGCTGAGGTGCCCTGTGCCACCTCTTACCAGAGCTGGTCTCTAGGCCGGTGTCTTTGAGGCTGGTTCTGCAGTCCCTGGAGTCCTCTGAGGGAGCCATGCCACTCACAGTACCTGCCTGGGACTGGGAGAAGTCCTTGCTACCTCTTGCAGGATGTAGCCACCCCACTCCGGGGACCAGATCTTTTATATTCACCAGATCCGGACCGGATCCGCTGAGTGAGCCACAGGAACTGGCCCAGGGCAGTTAGGGGCTTGCTTTGATCAGCAGGGCTATGTCAACACGATTGTTGTTAGGTCCAGGGGACAGGCTTCCTATAAAAGGGACACTATGTTTTCCCAACTCTAGCTGCTTCCTGACTTGGGCTGGGTCTCTGGAACCTTCTCAGCAGGCCTCAGTTTCCCAGATCTGCCATTATCTGCCCGTTTCACCACCTCACTTTGTTGGTTTGTTTCCCATCTAAAATGGGTGCTGCAGATACTCAGGCCAACCACTGAGTTCACCGAAAAAGAGATGGACTTTAGAAGGAAAGTCGACCGAGCTGCATTAAATGGGAACGGCATTGTTTCCATAAAAAAGAGGTAACCCGGCCTGGCCAGCAGGATCATGGTCCACTGGAGGTGTCCCCGCCCCAGGACCCCGGGATGGGTTACCTTCCAAGGCAGAAGGGACTCTGCAGATGTGATTAAGGCTGTGGACTTTGACTTGAGAAATTGATCCTGGATTCCGCGGCTGAGCCCAGTCTAATCACAGGAGTCCTGGGAATCGAACCTTTCCTGGCCGGAGTAGAAAGACGCATGGAGGAGGAGGAAGGCCAGGAGCACGTGAGGCCTCGATGCACCATGGCTGGCTTCTGTCACAGGGGAAGGAACCAGCTCAATTCAGTTTCTCAGACTACACTGTCGCAGGTGGCCGGGTGCCAGCGGGGTGTCCTCTATTTCAACTCTGACAATGTCTACCTGGGGACGACATCAGATCCCAGAGGCTGAGGGCTGGGTCCCCAGGACTGCTCAGTTCAGACACTTGGAGAGCCCCATTCATACGCTTTACTTGGGCTTCGGACCCACCGAAATTGGGGTTCGATTGATTTGCAAGAGCAGCTCCAGGGACTCCAGGAAACACCCTCTTTAGTCGGTTTATTGCAGGGGATGTTACAAAACAGACAGGAGAAGAGGTGAACGGGGCCAGGCACACGCAAAGTGGGGAAGAGCTTCCATGCCCTCCTGGTGTGCCACCCTCCAGGAACCTCTAGGTGTTCAGCTCCCGGAAAGCTCTCTGTCATTTTGGGCTTTTATGGAGACTTCAAGGCATGAGCGTGACTAAAGCGTGGGTGACTGGGTAGAGGTGGTCTCATCTAGATCTGCTGGACTGAGGGCAGAGCCCAGTGGCACTGTGTGCCTGCACCCCTCCCTCTGGGGCACGGGCAGGACTGCTCCTGCCAGGAGAGGTTTGAGAGCTTCATGGGCTGGCGGCAGCTCAGGGGTGAGCGCTTGTCTAGCATGCCCAAGGCCCTGGGGTCAATCCTCAGCAATACAGATTTTTTTTTTTTAAAAAGAAAGAAAGAAAAAAGATCTACTCTCAGGCAATGTTTTCTATGGCCATCTCTGAGGTAGAAAGGGTGGGGGGAAGGTTAGGGTAGGTTTTTCCTCTCTGTGGCCCATCTCAGGAAGCTCTAGTTTCTAAGACCTACCTTGGGGAGAAAAGGGAGCAGGTGAAGGGGGGGGGTTGGGTAGGAGAGAGACCTTGCTTCCTGAGGCTGAAAGTGCCCCCACCTTCCTAATAAGGGCTCCTCACCTTTATGGCCTTGAAGCCTCTTTGGGAACCAAAGACACCCTTATTGTTCTAATCCCTGGAGCTAGGGACCATGGACAAAAAAATAAATATCATAGTATCACAGCAACAGAGGAAGAGACGCTGAGCCAAAAAACCCAGGTGCCTCTGGAGGCTGGGAAAAGGCAGGAAAAGGATTCTTCCCTAGCAACTCCAGGGAGGAGCCTTCCTGTGCTCCTTGATTTGGTGGGTGTTGATGATCCGCAGAGAATAAATTTGTGTTACCTTTAGTGACTGTATTGTGGTGACTTGGTACAGGATCAATAGAAAACGAACATGCTAGGCAAATAACAAAGAAACTAAAACAAAATGAAATCCTCGCCAAATATTTTTGCCTGCATTAAATGACTTAAAATGTCATTTTAGCAATATATATTTTACCACACACACAAAAAAATTCTTAACAGCCGTGCCCATGTGATAGTAGGCAGCTCTGATACCATGTGATGAGAAGGGTGTTCACCTCTGCTGGGTCCTTCTCCCAAACCTGTGACCTTGGCTTAGACATGAGACTAATTGGGACTAATCCAGGGAAACTGGGGATTGAACTCAGGGGCACTCAATCACTGAGCCACATCCCCAGCCCTATTTTGTATTTTATTTAGAGACGGGGTCTCCCTGAGTCCCTTAGCACCTTGTTTTTGCTGAGGCTGGCTTTGAACTTGTGATCCTCCTGCCTCAGCCTCCCGAAGTGCTGGAATGACAGGCATGCGCCAGCATGCGCCACCGGGTCCGGCTAACGTTACTTTTTAGAAAGAAAAAAAACTTCTGTCTTCCTTCTCCTCAATGAACTACATTTCTGGGTAACCATACAGACCTGGTTGTTGGGAGGAATTGTTGTTTACAGAAAAATTCCAGCTGATTCAGGCCAAGGCATTGATTTTTCCAATCACTAATGAAATCATTGCCTCAGATAAGGAAGGAAGATTCCACTACAAGTGGAAAGTTGATGGGAATTTTCCGGAGGAGAAGGCTGGCTGTCCAGCTCCCCACCCAGAGGCCCCAGGGGACGCTTTCCAAAGGTCTCAGCTGTGTGCTCTCACCCACAGGCCGGTTTGAGTCTACTCAGGCCTGGGGTTAAGTAATGGGGAACAGGGGGACAAAGTACAGCTTATGGGACAGAATGAGAAGCAGGGAAGTCCAGAGTGTAGGAAGTTCTGAGAGACGGGTGACCCATTTCTGCCACGAGGCAACGGAATGGAATGAACGGAAAACATCAGAACAAAAGTGACTCAAAAAGACGGTTTGGAACACCACCACCACCACCCAGTGTGGCCGTGACGGGAGGCCCTCTGTGAATCCTGACTTGAACAAAGCAACCACGAAAAGACAGTTGGAGAAAACTAGAAATTTTTGATTATGGTTGGATAGCCGATGATTCCAAAACAATATGTTCTTTTTTTTTTTTTTTTCCCTTTGTAGTGTGGGGCACTCTACTGTAGAAATTTACACCCAGCCCCTTTTATCATTTGTATTTTTAAATTTCAAGGCAAGGTTTTGCTAAATTGTCCAGGCTGAGCCTCAAACCTGCAATCCTCCTGCCTTAGATTCTGACTTGCTGGGATTAAGACATGAGCCATGGGGGCTGGGGATGTGGCTCAAGCGGTAGCGCGCTCGCCTGGCGTGCGTGCGGCCCGGGTTCGATCCTCAGCACCACATACAAACAAAGATGTTGTGTCCGCCGAAAACTAAAAAATAAATAAATAAATAAATATTAAAAAATTCTCTCTCTCTTTAAAAAAAAAAATAAATAAGACATGAGCCATGGCATCATTGATTGATTGATACTGTGAACTGAACCCAGGGGTGCTTAACCACTGAGCCACATCTCCAGCCCTTTTTTGTATTTTATTTTGAGACAGGGTCTCACTGAGTTGTTTAGGGCCTCCCCAAGTTGCCGAGGCTGACTTTGAACTCACAATCCTCCTGCCTCAGTCTCCCCAGATGCTGGGATTATAGGCATGCACCAGAGCACTCGGCAGGATGATGATGATGATGATGATGATCATCATCATCATCATCATTATTTTATTTGCTCTTTTTAGTAATACATGATAGTAGAATGAATTTTGGCAGATTATACATACATAGGAGTCTAACTTATTCTATCTGGGATCCCACTCTTGTGGTTGTGATGTAGGGCAGAAGAGGCCAATCACCAAGGAATCAAGAAGCAGGTTTATTGACTGCAGGGTCCAGAGAGGCTATCACTTAAAATTCTCTGGACCTTGAGTCTGGAAATGTTTGGAACTTTATACCCAAGGTCGGGGGAGGTGGGGGCCTCAGAGGTTACATTTTTTAGAATCTACATAAAAGTATTTTTTTCCTTGAGTTCATATTTTTTTAGCCACAACCCCAGCCCCAGGATTATTTTTTAATGGTTGCACGCTGAAATATATCAGAGTAGAGTGTTATGATGCCTGGAATTTGCTTTAACACTTCTGCACTAAAAGAAACAAAGAATAGGGGCTGGGGATGTGGCTCAAGCGGTAGCGCACTCGCCTGGCATGCGTGCGGCCCGGGTTCGATCCTCAGCACCACATACAAACAAAGATGTTGTGTCCGCCAAATACTAAAAAATAAATATTAAAAATAAATAAATAAATATTAAAAAATTCTCTCTCTCTCTACCTCTATCTCTCTCACTCTCTCTTTAAAAAAAAAAAAAAAAAAGAAACAAAGAATAAATAAAACTCCTGAGTCCATATGATGGCCATATAGAAAACGTTTTATTTTTTCTAATTTTGAGTATCTAACACATATTTCAAAACAGAAAGCTACTCAGGAGGCTGAGGTATGAGTTTGGGTCCAGCCTGGATAACATAGCGAGATCCTGTGTCCAAAAACCAAAACAATAGGAAAAAAAAAGGGGGCTGGGATTGTGGCTCAGAGGTAGAGTGCTCGCCTAGCACGGGTGGGACCCGGGTTCAATCCTCAGCACCACACAAAAATTGTGTTGTGTCCATCTAAATAAATAAATAGGAAAAAAGGGACTGGGGGTACAACTCAGTCCCCAGCTCTGCAAAAAGGAAACAGAAACCATTTCATGATGAGTGGGCAGAGGGCAAAAAGTATACTTGATAAATTATGTGTAGCTGGGTGCGGTGGCACATGCCTGTAATCCCATGGGCTCGGGAGGCTAAGACAGGAGAATCATGAGTTCAAAGCCAGCCTCAGCAAAAGCGAGGCACTAAGCAACTTAGTGAGACCCTGTCTGTAAATGAAATACAAAATAGGGCTGGGGATGTGGCTCAGGGGTCGAGTACCCCTGAGTTCAATCCCCAGTACCAAAAAAAAAAAAAAAGTTATGAGTAGTTCACTTAGAAGTTATGAGCTATATAACTCAGATTTTCAATATTTGTGTCATCAAATCAATAATCTAAATTGTATAAACAGATGTATGTTGGTTCATCTACAGCTTTTCAAGTTTATGTCTATGAGGTGGCTAATCACCTGAAAAATTCCAGTTGCTGGGAAAACACAGGCTTGTTCCCATGTGGACAGAAACCTTCAGGTGGCAGGTGGGTGAGGGGTAGGCTGGAGACTCTGCATGTCACTCATGTCACTCTGGTGGTTAAGTGGAGAGGATATTGGGTGGGACTTGGGGCACCGGCTGGTAACATACTGAAGCAATGATCTCTGGCGAGAAACCAGGCAACTGGGAATCATCCCCTCTCGGGTTGGACAGAGGACTTGGTGCCTGCCCCATCCAGCCATGGAGCCCAGGGTTGGGCTTCTTTCTTCCACACAGTCCTAAGGAGTTTCTGGCATCCAGCTTCATTTGATAAAGGCCAATGCAGAGTCCAGATTTCAATCACTCAGTTGAGCTCTTATAACTATTTCAATTTGAACCAGGTACGGTGGCACATGCCTGTAATCCCAGCAACTTGGGAGGCTGGGGCAGGAAGATCAAAAGTTGAAGGCCAGCCTCAGCAACTTAGCAAAGCTCTAAGCAACTTAGTGAGACCCTGTCTCAAAATAAAAAAATAAAAAGGGCTGGGGATGTGGCTCAGTGGTAAAGCACCCCCTGGGTTTAATCCCTAGTACAAAACAACAACAGAAACACTATTTCCACTTGAAGAACAAAATCCCAAATCTCTGCCATGTGCCCTTATGTCATATTCATAAATTTGTTGCCGAAATCTCAGTCCTTGTCTCTGATGCCAATCCAATAATGAGGACATGGTTTTGAGAAAAAAGGAAAAAGAAGGTTTATTGCTTTGCTAGCAAAGGGGAGACACAGGAGACTCCTGTCCCAAAGGCTGTGATTCTGCCTATCTTCAGGAACAGGGGACTTCTACAGAGGTGATTCAGAGAAAATGAGATTAGGGAGGAGACATCAGGAAGGAGATCAGGGAAAAGAAGATGGGGGAGAAGATTAGGAAAAAGAAGATCAGGGAGAAGTTTAGGGAAAAGAAGATTTGGGGCTGGGGGGGGACATGTAATTTTCAAAGCCAGAAGGAATATAGTCAAAGCATCAAGTGAACCCCTGTTACAAATTCAGCGAAGTTGAATGTTGTTGTGTTCTTTCCTCCCTGACACAGCTCCTCTAGAATCCAGTCATGCCCCTGTTCCCTAGGTTTCTGTTCACTTAATTGCCCAAGGCTTGTTTTGTAAACTACATCAGACTCAGGCTGGTCCTTGAGGTTTCTTGGAAGCTATTCTTACAGATCTGGAAGCCACAGAGGTGGGTGGAGCCTTCTCAAGCAATCAGCCTGCCCTTGAGCAATAACATCCTCAGGTGAGACCACTACGCTCCCATGGAAATGAGGATCAGCAGATGGGAAGAGGGGCTGCTTCCACCGGCAAGGAGTTCTCATTGGATTTTGGATTTGGGGAGTTGGGAAACTGCTGTCCACCCAAATATCCCCTTTCTAATTCTCTCTCTCTCTCTCTCTCTCTCTCTCTCATTGGTACTTGAGATTGAACCCAGGAGCACTTTACATATATATGTAAAGTGTGTGTGTGTGTGTGTGTGTGTGTATTTTTCCCCCCCAGTGGTCAAGAGCGGCCCTGGTCTCTGACCCTGTGTTATGCTGAGAACGTAAACCCTCAGACTTTCATTTCTGGAGATTGCAGTGCAGTTGTAAGCAGCTCTTCCCGTCTTTATTCCCACCAGAATGGTCAATTGCACTCTTGTCTTCATTAGACAATCTCCCCCCAGCAACAATATTTCTCATCGTAAGTGATAACTTATGTAATGATTTTTTTCCTGCCTGAAATTGATTACATGGGGATCACTTTCCAATCCAGTCCCCTGATTTTCAGCCTTGAGGACCCACCACCTGCCGAGACAGAAAGCTCACTGGACTCTTTCTCCTTCCTGATCATGTCCTTTCTCTCTTTCTCTCCCTCTTTTTTCTTCAGCACTTGGGACTGAAGCAAGGGCCTCAGGCATGCTAGGCCAGCACCCTACCACTGAGCTACACCCCTAGTCCCCAGATTTTCTTTTTAATTAAAAAAATTTTAATTTTGAAATAATTGTAGGTTTACATACAATTGTAAGAAATAATACAGAGAGACCACCCTGCATCCTTTACCCAATCTCCACTGATTCTAATAACTTGTGAAACTATTACAACCAGGATACTGGTGGTGATATAGGCAAGGTGCAGAACATTCCCATGTTGTTTATAGGCTTCTTTTAAGCACAGAGGGATTTAATACAGAAAATTAGGTATTTATAAAATCATCTGAAGGGCTGAAAGAGTGGTCACTGTAGTGGACCTTCAATAGTGATTCCCAGAACACTTTAGAACTCACCAATCAAGAACTGTTACTTCTGCTACAATCAGGAAAACGGGAAATCAGAGACCACTCCTGGAATTATTGCATTTAAGAACACATCATGGACAGGTGAGGTGGCACATGCCTGTAATCCCAGCCACTCAGGAGGCTGAGGCAGGAGGATTGCAAGTTCAAAGCCAGCCTCAGCAAAAGTGAAGCACTAAGCAACTCAGTGAGACCCTGTCTCTAAATAAAATACAAAATAGGGCTGGGGATGTGGCTCGGTGGTTGAGTGCCCCTAAGCTCAATCCCCAGTACCAAAAAACAAAACCAAAACACACATTATGGCCTGAGTTAGGTGGTATGCGCCAGTAATGCCAGTGACTCAGGAAACTGAGGCAGAAGGATTGCATGTTCAAGGCTGGCCTGGGCAATTTAGCAAAACCTTGTCTCAAAATTAAAAATAAACAAATAAAAAGGATCAGGGCTCAGTGATGGAGCACCCCTGGATTCAATCCCCAGCACCCCCAAAACATGCTAGGGGGTCACGAGAGGGGATCTTTCTCATATGCAGGACTGTGATGACATTCACCTTCCAGTTCTCACTTACCGGAAGAATCCATCCATAGGTGAGATTCTAACTCCAATTAAGTCTGAGAAGTAAAAATTTAACCTCTTACATTCTGGAGAGAATGGATGCCGGGTCTTGATAAACCCCATCTATTGCAGATAGACACACATTTGTACACTCAGTATTGGGAAGATAAGAGGATTCTTACCAAATCTATTATTTCCCCCTAAAAAAGATGTGAAAGTCCAGGGTGGAGGAGGATGCAAAGAAACCAGAACCCCTGTGCACAGCTACTGGGAATGCAAAATGGTGTGGCCAACATGGAAATTCCTCATAAATTAAAAAATAGGGTGACAAAGTAGCTCCGAGTAGAGTACTTGCTTAGCAGGTACAAGATTCTGGGCTTGATTCCAGCACTGAAAAAATAAATAGATAAGGAAGGGCATGGTAGTGCACACCTGTAATCCCAGCGGCTAAGAGGCTGAGGCAGGAGGATGACAAGTTCAAAGCCAGCCTCAGCAACTTAGGGAGGCTTAGCAAGACCCTGTCCCTAAATAAAAAGGGCTGAGGGATGTGATTCAGTGGTTAAGCATCCCTGGATTCAGTCCCTGGTATCAATAATAAATAAATAAAATTAGATTCAGCAATCTTACTTCTAAGTATTTATCCTACAGAACTGAAATCAGGATCTTAAAGAAATAGTAGCATGCCAATGTTCATTGCAGCACTATTTGAAATGGCCAGGATGTGGAAATAACCTAAATGTCCATCAGTAGATTAGTAGATGAAGAAAATGTGGTACGTACATACTATGAAATATTATTTGGCCTTAAAAAAGGAACCCTGCAATGTTCAACAACAATGATAAAACTTGAGGGCATTATACTAAATGAAAGAAAATAGTCATTGAAGACAAATACTATATGATTCCACTTCTATGAAGTATCTAAAAATGGTCAAATTAATAAAATCAGAGGGTAGAATTGTGGTTGCCAGAGGTTGGAGAAAAGGGGAAATAGGGAATTGCTAACCAATGGTCATAAAGGCTCATTTTCAAGAGAAATGTAACCCTAAAGAGCTGTTGTACAACACTGTGCCTGTGCTGTATTGCACACTTAAACATTTGTTAAAAAGACAGAGCTCATGTTAAATATTCTTACCACAGGTTAAAAAACAAACTTAAAAATCCATGATGTTAACTGCTGAACTTTTTAGTTTCCATAGTCATTGTGAAGACAATAGTGAGTTGGCCAAAGTGACATTTGCTATCGTTCTACTTAAGGGCCAGAGACTGAAAATGTAGGAATAGCCTGTCCTGTTGAGTTCTTTCTTCAGCTGTGATTGGCTGTTTGGGTGCAGGCAAAGAGAAAAGGTGCAGCTTGATTCACCATCGTTGGAATTCTTACCAATCCATGTGACAAAAAAATAAGGAATAGAAGAGTAGGGTGGTGGCGATGGTGGTGAGTGTAGTTAAAATTGTGGATCACGGGGCGGGGGTGTAGCTCAGTGGGAATGCACTTGCTTAACGTGCAAAGTCCGGGGTTCCATCCCAGCACCACAAATAGATAAATAAATAAATAAACAAATAAAATTACGGATCATGGAAAATAAACAGGGCCAGAAGATTAAAAGGAGAAAGCCCACAAACTAAGGAAGAAGTCAATGACTTTGAGAAACCAAAGAGATAGAATGAGGTGCCGGGCGGGGCCTGTACACACCCGTTGCAGGGCAGCCTCACGTGGACTCAGGCTAATCCTGGAGTAAACATGGAGCGGGTGATGGTGGTTTAAAAAGTAGAAAAATATAATGGGATTTGCAGCTTTGGAGTCACAACTAGGTTCATATCTCTGCTCCATCACTTAGAAGATGTGTGACTATGGACAATTTATTTACCCTTTGTGAGCCTCCCTTTTCCCTTCTTCAAAAGGGGGGAAAATAAAACTATTTGAAAGTTGTTATAAGAATTTAATGAGAATGCACATAAAGAACTCAACGCAGCGTCTGGCGCTCAACAGGCGCTGAACACATGGAAGCCGGTACTGTCATCGTGGTAAGGCAGGGTTATAATGAGGACAATTCTAAGCGCAGAAGTAACGTAAACTTTTGGATAGCTAGGCGCATGCGTCGGTCCGCGGTCGCGTATCCAGCGCGAGCGTTGCGCATGCGCCGGAAGTTGCAGCCGGGAAGCCAGCGAGGTCGGTTCCGCCCGACTCTAACATGGCGGCGCCCTTTGTCTGCTCTGAAGTGCCGTCCCTGGCCTTCTCGCGGCCGTGATGCACCTCCTCCTGCGGTGGGGTCCGGGACATGGCAGGTGAGGGTCATCAAGCGCCGGGGGCCGGGGGAGTTCCCGGAGCCGGGGCGGAGGCGGCGGAGGATGGGGCGCGGCGGGACGCCATGGACGGTTGTGTGGGGGAGGGGAGGGAAGGGAAGTGGAATGGGACGGGAACCGGGCTGAGGGGACACCG
>NW_026000082.1:42780064-42787158 GCF_001458135.2 Marmota marmota marmota
CGGTGCAGCCTGACGCCCGCCAGCGCGGGGCCCGCGGCCAGGAGAGGCCGGTTCCCGTTCCAGGCTGCGTCTCTGGGCTCTTTGGGCTCCCTGCCTCGGTTTCCTCATCCGTGAAGCAGAGAGGATAATAAAATCTACCGCCCAAGATTGAGCTAAAGGTTAAATGAGGTAGTAGGTGTAAAGTGCTTAAAATACCTGTGGTTACGAGTAAATGCCGTTGCTGGTATTTGTGTCATCGTTTCCCGGAGTTCAGACTCGGGTGGGAGACCTTGAGATACTGCTGCGCGGGAAGAAGTGCCCCCCTTGCTCAGGGAAGACGCAGTAGAGGCACTTCGCTGCTCCTGTAGTCTGGGTGAATCCAGGGAGGCTTCTGTCCCCTGAAGAAAACTGACACCTAAAGCTGGAGAAGGGGGCAGGGATCCGGGTGGAAGACAGGAGACAAGGCGAAAGGAAGCAGGCTCTGTCTCAGCCGTTAGGGGACCTTGTAAACCCAGATAAGGACTTTAAATTGTAGGGTCTCGGGAGGTAGCTCAGTGTAAAGCGCCCCTGGGTTCAATCCCTACTACCAAAAATAATTAAATAAATAAATTTTAAGTTAAGGAGAAGGCATTTAAGAATCAATCTTGTGGCCGGGGTGGATAGTGCACATCTATAATCCCAGCCACTGGGAGACTGAGTCAGCCAAGTTCAAAGCCAGCCTCAGCAACTTAGTGAGGCCCTAAACAACTTAGAACCTGTCTCAAATTGAAAAATAGAAAGGGCCTGGGGATGTGGCTCAGTGGCTAAGCACCCCTGGGTTCACTCGCTGGTACTACTACTACTACTACTACTACCACCACCTAATAATAATCAGGCTTGTGGATTAGAAAGATCGCTGGCCATGCTGAAGAATGTGTCAGAGGAAATGGCCCTGGAAGCCCATTAAGAGGCTGCTAGACTAATCCAGTTGAGAAATGGGGGTGGACATGAGATAGGTTAGAAGCAGAGTTGGGGAGAGATGGTTTCCAAGGTAGAACTGGAAAACAGTGATTAGTTCAATGAGAGAGTAAGGGGCAGGGAGGGGTCAGGATTGTCTCCTAGTTCTTCACAGGTAGATGCCAATACCACTCAATGCTATAGGAAGAGCACAAGGAGAGAAGACATTGGAGTCAGGTGCCTGTAAAACTTTCAAGTGAAACCATCTGGTGGTGATCCCTTTGGCTGTCATCCACCTAAGTCTCCCGGAGCCAGGAGAGGGGACACATCTAGGGGAGGGTGGGAAATGAGAAGAACAGTGTCCGGGACAGCGCAGTGGAATGCCATAGTGGAGTAATACCCGGAGCAGCCTCGGGGTTTTTGCCTCTCAGTCTTCCATAAAGCAGGAGTTCCAGAGTGTGGGGACTGAGGCTACATTTATTCATTTTTGTGTCCAGCACATTTTCCGGCATGCAGCAGGACAGCAGTAACCCCGTTTAACATTTATTGAGCACTTGCTGTATGCCAAGCATTCTGCACTTGCCTGTTTGATGGGTGGGTGGAAGTCTTAGGGAGCAGGTGCTGCCACCCTTCATTTTCTCATCAGATTTTTTCACTGGGTGTCTTTGATTCAGATAGTGAGCTGGAGGAGGGGAGCCAAGCTGCAGTTTATGTAGACAGATTGTCAGAAAAGAGTAGCCTGGGCTATTTGGAAATCTGCGACACATCTGTAAACCTCAATGGTGAAACCAACCTCGAAAGAGTTTGTCTTCTCTGAGCTCAACATTCAGCTTTTTCGCTGGGCATGGTGGTACACACCTGTAATCCCAGTGACTGGGGAGGCTGAGGCAGGAGGATGACAAGTTTAAAGCCATCCTCAGCAACTTAATGAGGCTCTAAGCAACTCAGTGAGACCCCGTCTCCTTTTAAATAAAATATAAAAAAGGGCTGGGGATGTATCTTAGTGGTTAAGCATCCTGGGTTCAATCCCTAGTACCAAAAGAAAAAAAAAAAAAAAGAAAACTTTTGCTTTAAAATTAGTAATGACAAAAGCCTTATTACAGTTTGGTTGGGAAATCTTTTTTAAATATTTTTTATTTCTAGATGGATGCAATATCTTTATTTTGTTTATTGATTTTTATGTGGTGCTGAGTGTCAAGCCTAGTACCTAACATGTGCAAGGCAAGCACTCTGCCACTGAGCCACAACCCCAGCTCTTGTTTTTTATTTTATTTTTTAAGATAGTTTCTTTTTTAGTTGTAGTTGGACATAATACCTTTATTTTATTTTTATGCGGTGCTGAGGATCGAACCCAGTGCCCTGCATTTGCTAAGCAAGTGCTCTACCGCTGAGCCCCAGCCCCAGGAAATTGTTGATATTCCTATTTTTTTAGTCAGGAAAGATAAAAGTAGATTAATTAGTGGACAATATTCACTCTTATTTTAATTAGGTGTTATCTAGAATGCTCCAGTAGGACTGGGGTGTGGCTCATTGGTATAGCACTTGCCTAGCAATTTATTTAGTACTGGTTCAATCCCCAGCACTAGAAATAAATAAACTGCTCCAACAGAGAAAGCCCAAGTACAGAGACTGAAACAAAATAGAAATTTATTCCTCACCTTTTAACTGTCTGAAAATCTGTAGTTCAGAGCTATAGTTATCTCACTGTTCTGTGAGGTCCATCTGGGAACAGGGATCCCTTGATCATGTGGCTGTCCTTGCTCAAACCCAGGCATCCATATCATGGTCCAAACTGGCTGCTTCATCTCCTGCCATCATGTATGAACTTCATCTGACAAAAAGAGAGAGCAGGGCTGGGGATGTGGCTCAAGCGGTAATGTGCTCGCCTGGCATGCGATTCTCAGCACCACATACAAATAAAGTAAGGATGTTGTGTCCACCGAAAACTGAAAAATAAATATTAAAAAAAAAATTCTCTCTCAAAAAAAAAAAAAAAGGGACAGAGCAAGAGTCATGCTCTTTTTTTTAAGGTTCTAAGGTTTAAAGAGACATTGTTATGTAATATGGTCCCCAAACGTAAACCAGTTTTGGTATCTGATATTCAACTAAAGAACCAATCATACCTGTTCTAGTGCTGGAGGGAAAACTGACTGTCAGAAGTCCAAGGAGGGTTGGGCTTGCTCCCCAGGCCTCTGTCTGCCTGGGCAGGCTGCTCTGGCTTGGGGTCGATTTGTGGTGCTTGGGCCCAGAGAGCCCAGGTTTGCTTATGCATTCATTCGTTGTTTCCTGGGCCTGTTGTGCGCTGGACACTGTGCTGAGTGTTAGGAACATGGACCTGAGTAACATTGGATCCCAGAAGCAAGACACTCCCAGCCACGTGGATAATCACAGTACAGTGCAAGAAATACCAGGGAGGCCTGGTCAGGAGGTGAGGACGCACAGGAGGCCTGGCTGTCGAGGACGTGGCTGCCCTGGGTGGTGAAGATTTAGTGAAACACACATTTTTGAATTGATGATGGTAAAGGTGTCTTCAGATAGATATGGGCACTGAGGACTCTGGTCACTGGTGTGAATCCCTGCTGCCCTGTTTAATGACTGTCTGTCCACAGGGCCAGTTTCTGCACTGCTGAGCCTCATTTTCCTCATCTGTAATAGGGATAACACTGTCTACCTCACAGAACGTTTTGAGCATTGTGTGGGATCAGGCAGGTAATTCACAGGGGCTGCTGTGCAGTGGGCACTTACGAAATGTCAGTTACCTCCCACCGCAAAGAGCAGGATGGTTCGGAACCAGAAAAACCAGGTAGGGATGAACTGAGGAAGGAAAGCCAAGTGACTGTCCTTCCCTGAGGCATCAATTATCCAGTTGGTACATGGAGAGTCCAGGACTGTTCTGTGGCCTTCTGTTCTCCTCAGGATTCTCCAGGAGTTCTAATTAAAGTGATCGGTTTCTGGATCCTCAGAGATCATACCCTCAGAGGTCTGGTGAGGGGTCTTTGAGAAGGGAAGATTTCTCTCTACCTAATTCCTTCTCAATCCTAGGCTTCTAGGAAGCATGTTCAGAGCCTCCCCGCCCTCCCCCATCCCCGGCTTCCCAGCTGAGTGTGGCCCCTCAGTGGTCTCCTGGCATCCTGCACTGACCTCTCTTAGTGCATTCTTGCCTCAGTTATAGTTGTAGGTCTCCTTGTGTGTCTCCCCGTCGGGCCACCTGCATCTTGGGTGCAGGGACAGGGTCCTATTTATCTTGGTATTCCCCAGATAGCATATCTCTGGGAATGTAGCTGGTGCTCAGGTAGTGTTGGCTGGTGCATGGGCAGCCTTGATTGGCAGAAGAGGAGTTGCAGTTGGGGCTAGAAGAACTGCAGCTGAGGAAGGACTGGGCAGCTACTGGTTGAAGAGAGAGGAGAACCTTGTGGATTTTGGGTATTTGGCTGTGGTAGGAGGAGCAGACCTGGTGAACTGTGACCTAAACAAAGAGAATTTCAGCCAGAAGATGGTTTCTCTGACTTTTTGTCTTTTTAAAGTAGAGCAGTGTACCTCAGCTTTGGGTTATTGACATTTAGGGTCAGATGAGTCTTCCCCCCCATTTTATTTTGGCACTGGAAGTCTAACCCAGGGCCTTATGCATACCAGGAGAGTGCTCTACTACTGGGTTATACCCCCCCAGTCCTTTTATAATTTTGAGAAGGGCCTTGCTAAGTTGCTAAGGCTGTTCTGGAAATTTTGATCCTCCAGCCTCAGCCTCCTGAGCGGCTTAGGATTACAGGCATGTGCCACTGTACCCAGCTAGATGAGTTTTTGTTGTTGGGGTCATCCTGTATATCCCTAGCCTCTACCCATAGGTGTTACAGTAAGCCTCACCCCCAGTTGTGACAATCAAAAATGTCTCCAGACATTGCCAGATGTTTCCATCCGCCAGCATAAGTGGCGGTTGGAAGCATGAACTTCTAAGCCAGATGTACCTGACTCCTCTCTGACTCCTACACTTGCTATATCTGCTTTAGGCCAAGTGCTTGACTTCTCTCAACCTCAGTTTCCTGGGTTAGCAGTGGGGACATAACTTTACTGGGTGGAATTGTTGATGAAGTCATGCAGTGGAGTGCTTGGTGGAGCTCCTGACCTCCTGACTGGCAGCTGGGCAACTGTGTTGACATGGGAGTCTGTAGAGGACCCTGACGGAGCAAGAAAGCGTGTGCAGAGCTGAGGGCCGAACAGTGTTTGATGGGAATAGGCACAGGAGGTGGAGAAGTCGGGGCGTTGAGAGGGTGGACTGTGGAAGCTCCATCACGCCCCCCTCCTTCTCTCCTGAGCCCTTTCAGTGTGTCCTGTCACACTGTGTCTGTGCATCTGTGTAGGGAAGACTGTGTGAAGAGAGCTGGTGGCTTGGGCTTGGTGCCCGTGTACACACAGTTGCAGGCTTTTCTGGCGGGTGGCCTGGCATCCCATTGAGAAGTTGCTGAGGCTGGTCTTGCACTTTTGATCATAACCCTGAAAGGGCAGCCTCCATGGGGGACCTTCCTAGGGCCAGCAGAGTGCCTGAGAGGACCGGGTGGCCCATTCTCCACAGTCAGGAATTCCCCAGAGGACGGTGCTGTGTGGGTAGCTTGGCCTAAGGACATTGGGTATTTTGTACCACAAAGGGAGGGACCCCAACCTTAGAGAAAACAGAAAGTGCCAAGTATGTAGTTCACATCTCCTGCTGCCGTGAGTGCATGTGGTTGGAGTCAGAGGTCAGGGAGTCGGCGTTTGGCACAGAATGATTTCAGCAGGTGCTACAGGTCTGTGAGCTGTGTGTCCGCATGGCCTGGCACTCTAGGAGCACCTTGGGCTGCCCATGGTGAGTTAAGGTTGACTCCAGTAGTATAGTCAGCTCAAGATACACCTGGAAAATCAGGGTTTGGGCTTGTGGATTAGGACACACTTGTTAGGCACTGGGGTCACGTGGGTCTCAGAGCTTGAGCTTGCGAGGGAAGAAGGAAGAGAAGGCCTGGTTGGAATTGAGAGTCACTGGCTCCTGTCGTGGCCAGAGACTGAGTGGGATCCAGCTGAGATGGGGAGTGGACCAGAAAGCAGGTTCACTGCAGATTCAAGATCATGCTTAGCTTCTGACATCAAAGCTCTGGCCGCAGAAGCGCTTCTCCCCACCTCACCTGGACCACTTGCTGCACTGGAGTTGTCATTGAAGGTGCTGGGGGAGTCCCTTTCCTGTTCTGGAGGGAAGGAACTGCTCTAGTTTCACAGTCATGTCAGCTGGCTCCTAGTTCAGAGCCAGAGCTCAGAGAGTGCAGCCCTTCTCATTTCAGTGGTCCCCAACATTGGGGGGCCTCTGGCAGGGACTTCCTGGTTTACTGTGACAAGGTCATCTGCCTTTCATGCATCAAAACATTATTTAGAATGTTGTTTAATTTTATAAGTTGCTTTTGTTAAATGTTGGGTAGGGGGGGCTGGGGATGTGGCTCAAGCGGTAGCGTGCTCGCCTGGCATGCGTGCGGCCTGGGTTCGATCCCCAGCACCACATATAAACAAAGATGTTGTGTCTGCTGAAAACTAAAAAATAAATAAATATTAAAAAAAAATGTTGGGTAGGTAGAAAAGAATATGTTCTGTATAAAGAACAAGGATACAAGGAACCTCTTCTGACCCCATCACCCAGCTTGAAAAAAAAGTGTCATCAGGACCTTCTGAGTCTGTGTGCTCCCCAACCCAGGTCACCCTGAATTGTGCTTATATCATTTTTTTGCTTATTTTTTGGTACTGGGACTGAACCCAGGGACATTCTACACTGAACTATATCCCTAGTCCTTTTCGTTTTTTATTTTGAGGAAGGGTCTCCCTAAATTGCCAGACTGGTCTTGTGCTTGTGATCCTCTTGCCTCAGCCTCCTGAGTAGCTGGGATTAACAGGCCTGTGCTGCGACACCCGACTGAGCATCTTTTCTTATACTTGCTGATCATTCCCACTTCACTTTTTCTGAAACATCTGCTTAAATCTTTTGGCTATTTTTCTATTTGGTTATTTTTTAATTACATGTAAATTTTTCTGTTATTGTCTAAAAAATTTTAGATACTGATTCTTTGTAATCATACAGGGAAAGCTGAACTATCTGCTTCTAATTTATGGCTTGTCTTTGCATTCCAGCCCCCCCCCCCGCTTGGATGAGAGAATATAACTTTATCATT
>NW_026000082.1:42787183-42804867 GCF_001458135.2 Marmota marmota marmota
GAGACAGGTGGTGATCCCTTTGGCTGTCATCCACCTAAGTCTCCCGGAGCCAGGAGAGGGGACACATCTAGGGGAGGGTGGGAAATGAGAAGAAATTCTTAACTTTATCATTTCTTTCTTTTATAGGTAGCACTTTTTGTTTCTTTTTAAGAACTTTCTATCTTGAGTTTGTAAAGGTGTTTCCCCATATATTGTCTTCCAGTTGTTTTATTGTGTTGCTTTTTACATTAAGGTCTTTAATCCATTTATTATTATTTTTCTGTATGGTGTGAGATGGAGGCCGACTTCATTTTCACTTTTTAAAAGAAGTACCAAATTGTCCCAGTACCAGTTATTAAAAAACTGTATCCTTTTCCTCAAATTTTATCTGTACCGTCATCAGTACCCATTATTATATATTAAGTGTTCACAAATGTGTGGGTCTGTTCGTGGACTTTTTTTTGGTTGTTGGTACTGGGGATTGAACTCAGGGACACTCGCCACTGAGCCACATCCCCAGCCCTATTTTGTATTTTATTTAGAGACAGGGTCTCACTGAGTTGCTTAGTGCCTCACTTTTGCTGAGGCTAACTTTGAATTTGCGAACCTCCTGCCTCAGCCTCCCAAGGTGCTGGGATTACAGGCATGCGCCACTGTGCCCAGCTCTTTTTTTTTGGGGGGGGGAGTACCTTGGAGCACTTAACCACTGAACCACATCCCCAGTCCTTTTTGTTTCTTTTTTAGAGACAGGGTCTTGCTAAGTTGCTTAGGGTCTTATTAAATTGTGGAGGCTGTTTTTTAATTCATGATCCTCCCACCTAAGCTTCCTGAGCACTGGGATTACAGGTGTGCACCACTGGGTCTAGCTTCATGGGCTTTTTACTATCTTTTATCTGTGTCCTTATACTAGATTGATTTAATCACTATAATTTTATAATGACTCTTGATATTAGGTAAGGTCCTGAGCCTTTGTTTTCCCATATTCATTTTAGATCATGTGTGTCAAGTGCTGTAACATTTTTTGACAATATTTTATTAAAGTTTCTCTGAATTTATTATGTATCAATTTGGATAACCACCTTAACATTTTTTTTAAACATTTTTTTTTAGTTGTATTTGAACACAGTACCTTTATTTTTCATTTACTTATTTTTATGTGGTGCTGAGGATCAAACCCAGAGCCTTGCACGTGCTAGGTGAGCACTCTACCTCTGAGCCACTCTACCTATTTGGCCTTCCTGTCCATGAACATAGTATGTCTTTGAATTTCATAACTTACAAAGTTTAATTTTAGTCACTATTAACATCTTACACTCAAACAGTTAAGGGCCTTAGAACACTTTAATTTCTATCACTTGCTCTTTTTTCTCTCCCCCTTTCCCCTCTGCCCAGTATAGGGGATTGAATCTAGGGGTGCTTTACCACTGAGCTGCATTTCTAGTCCTTTTATTTTTTATTTTAAAACAGGGTCTTGGGCTGGTTGCAGTGCAATGTGCCTGTCATCCCATTGACACGGGAGGCTGAGGAAGAAGGATTGCAAGTTCAAAGCCAGCCTCAGCAACTTAGTGAGGCACTAAGCGACTCAGTGAGACCTGTCTCTCAATAAAATACAAAAAAGGGCTGGGGATGTGGCTCAGTGGTCATGTGCCCCTGAGTTCAATCCCCGGTTCAAAAACCAAAACAAAACGGAGTCTCGCTAAGTTGCTGAGGCTGGCCTTGCACTTGTGACCCTCTCCCAGGTCGCTGGGATTGCAGGTGTGCCACTGTGTCCAGGATCATCCTTCACTTTTATGTTGTAGGTGTGTGTTTTAGTTCTGTTTAAAAATTTACAAGACATCATTAGTTCAGTATTTGTTTAGATTTGTCCACTTATTATTTACGACTTTCATTATTTCTCCTTCCTTCTTGCATCGTATACTTTCCTTCTGGATCACTTTTCATCTGCCTGAGGAATATCTTTTATAATTTATAAATTTGGGCTGTTAAAAAAAATAGATTTTGAACTGTCGTCCATCTGGGGGCTGGCTAATGGTTACACATTGGTGGGGAAGCTTTTTCCCTCCTCCATTCAGTGCCAGGATAGGAGGCAGTTTTCTGTGCAGCCTTCTTCCCACCGAGGTCCCATGAGACCTCCTTCCTGGTGGGGTGGGGCGTTCCGCTTGCTCAGTTCCGTGGATGCTCTTCGTACCCAGCCTCCAGAGCGCCCCTTGCTCTCTAGATTCCAGCCTTTTAGTTTCATTTGACGTCTCTGTATTGCTTACTGATTTGGTATTTCTGTGATGCATTTACAAATGTACTTTATAATCGTTTCTTCAGCTTCTGTAGCTGTTTGCTGTGGGTAAGAGTTGGCCCTGGCATGCAGTGCTTCCAGAAACTCAGATGTTTTGTGGTTTTAATTTTGTATTTCATTTGGTAGCAGCAAACTCTAAATATCAGATTTTATATTTCATAACACTCATTAGTACAAGGAAAGGGGTTAGCAGGTACCTGTTCATGGCAGAATTTGCCCTTTGGGGACTGATTAAGGATCTGTTGAGCCACGAAAGTTTTGTTCTTCAGTAGAAGGAGCACAGTTTTTAGAGTATGACAGACTTGGCCATGAATCTGGACATGGTGGCAGATCTAGGTCAGGCGACAGCCTCTGTAAGCCATTGTTTGCTCATCTGTACAGTGGGGTGACCATGCTAATGCCACCTTCTTAGGATCACTGTAAGCACTGTTGAGGTGGCACGTGCGTGGGAAGCGTTCTGTGGGTCTGTTCCCCAGCAGCTCTTGCAGTTGTTCTCTTTGTGGTCTCAGTTGGCAGTGACCTCTCCACTGCCCTTGGGAAACAGGAGCCTACAGATTTCTCTTGCTAGTCACTTCCTTTGAGTGTTTAGTATGGGGAGCTTATTACTAGCAGAGCCAAGAGCCGAGTTTTCTCAGGGCACGGTCACACTGTTCCACCAACATTTTTTTTTTTAAAGAGAGAATTTTAATATTTTATTTTTTTTAGTTTTTCGGCAGACACAACATCTTTGTTTGTATGTGGTGCTGAGGATCGAACCCGGGCCACACGCATGCCAGGCAAGCACGCTACCGCTTGAGCCAGCCCCCACCAACATTCTTTTACAGGACTCATGATGTCTTTTCTCTTTCTCTTTCCCATTTTCTGGGGATGGAACCCAGGGCCTTGCACATGCCAGACAAGCACTGTACCACTGAGCTACACCCCCAGCCCTTTCTAGTTTATTTTGAGACAGGGTCTTGCTGAGTCACCCAGGTTGGCCTCCAACTTGAGATCCTCCTGCCTCAGCCTCTTGAGTAGCCTGGTGTGAGTAGCTTTGTGTGGACATGGCCTTTCTGGGTTTCAAAGGCCTTTTGTATTTCAGGGCTATTGCCCTGTATTTACTGCATGGGCTAGAAACATTCTCTTCACATTGATATTTGTGTTCAGGAAGTTGAGAAGAGTGGAAATTGAATGAAACTGCACATTTAGGTTTCTAGTCTTTCACACCCTAAGCATAGTTTGTGGGTCTTGCTCACTGCAGCAGCCCCTAACTTGACCAACCTGCCTGTCTCAGAGCAGGCATGGTCCTGGAGTCTGTCTCAACTCTCTCCTGCTCTCACTGTTTTAGGACCAGGAGCTAGGCAGCACATGGGTGGTTTCTGAGTTTCTCTCAGAAGCTTGCACTTCAAAGTGGCAGGCTGACAGAGTGCCAGGGTTGCAGGTCACCCACTGCAAGGCTTCCCGCAGCTTAGGGGTGTTCATAGGTGGTGGGGTTTAGAAGGCAGAGGTCAGTAGCATGGTTAGTTCCAGGGCAAGTATGGAGGCCCAGCCTCTGCTTATCTGTAGGGCTACCATATTATATCATCTGCATCATCTGCATCTGATGAGCCCTGTGCCTTTTAGAAATTATTGGAAATTGAGACATCAAGTTCTTGACCATTTTTTTATGTAGGTGTAACTTAAGGTTTTGAGATCCCCAGAATATTTAAGATATCTTTTTACTTGTTTAGATTTCCTAATCAGGTTTTTTTTTTTTTTTTTTTTTTGTGTGTGTGTGTGTGTGAGTGGTGCTGGGAATTGACCCTTGGATCTCACACATGCTAGGCAAGTGTTCTACCATGAGCTATACCCCTAGTCTTTCTCAGTTAAGTTTTACAAAATCTTTACTTAGTTTAATCCTGTTTGGAATGATAAATGTAACATTTGATGTTGACATCCATCATATATTTCATAGTTGGTATTTATGTCCTATGTAGTTCATGTTCACAGTTGGAAGTTTTTCATACTGTAGGAAAAATTTTAAATGAAAAAAATCTGCTGGGTACTAGGTAAATAGCTAATTTTTTATTGTCATTCACATGATATCTACTATACTTAAAATTCATATCTTTGTAATCTGTAATCTCACTAAAGAAAGCATTCATTTGTTCAGCGTTTATTAAATCTTAGCACTTGAAGGACCTTAGCAGTCACCTAATCCTAATGAGGATACAAACTCAGGGAAAGTCAGTCGAGGGAAGAGCATGTGTCATGTTGAAGTCCTCCTCCATCCATTTCCAGTCTGTATTTAACCTCCTTTTTTCTTTGGCTTGGCTTCTCCATCCGCCACAGGACTTGTGCCTCCTTTGGAATTGCTGTGCTCTCTCTCTTTGGGATTGTCACGCTCTGTCTCCTCAGTGAAAACCTCATTACCGTGGAGCCAGGAGAGTGAGCATCCCTTGGGCCTTTTCCTGGTCTCAGTGCAGGTGGAAACTTCACCTGAGATGGGCACCTGGACCTGATGAGATTTTTACATCCACATTTGGAAGAGAGGACAGGATCAGAGCAGCAGGTTCCCATTGCTGGCATGGGTAGTAATGATGACGACGGCCAGGAGCCACTCCACCACATAGGAAACTTCCTGTCATCCCCATCTTATAGGTCACCAGTCAAGGTTCGAGGTGCACGTGCTCTTGCCTGAGGTGCTCACCTATCCTGGGATGGACAGGTGGAGGCTTTGGCTGGTGCTGAGGCTTGTGAGCCTGGGGTGTACACAGCTCCCGGCTCCCAGCATCACAGGGCTTCATGTGGGCCTGAAAACGAGGGTGCCAGCTGTTCTCTAGGGGAGTCCCCTGAAGGCATTTCTACTCAGAGTTTCCTAAGTGACACATTCTCTGCAAATCGCACTTTTCTATTTCCTCTATGAGAAATTTTTTCCTATTGATAAATTTTTAGTCACCAGGTCTTGTAGAAAATGTCTTAAAGGATTTATAGTGGCTAGAAATGAAGGACTTAGATCCCTGACTCAGGGTATTCTCTCTGTATCTCTTTTCTTCCTTCTTAACATCCTCAGTTTTAATTTTTTAATAGTATGTACAAGTGGTAAAACAAAAAAGTACATTACCATTGGCTCCTGCGCCCTCTGGAGATGTGGGTGTGGGTATCTTCTCTCAAGTGTAAGTCAGAGCTGTGACTCTTGGCCTGGCTGTGGCCTGGACAGCAGCATGGCCAGCTTCTGTGAGGAGGGAGCTGACTATCACTGAGGGTGTTAGAACCCCCACCGGAAGAGGCACTTGGCCTTTGCCGGTCATGTGGTCCTCTGTGGGAGGCCCCTCTTATAGGCTGCTCAGACCCATGGAAGAGTGTGTTGAGTTCTAGGTCCTGGCTGGACCCTCCCAGTGCTAGTGGGGCAGGAGTGGGACACTGTTGTTTTTCCCCTCCCAAGGGTCCAGTGCTGTGGGCATCCCAGCCTGCTTGTGTGCTTCTGATCTCCACTCTGCTTTCTGCTCACCAACTGCAGAGGACGATCTAGCTCTGGTGTGGCAGTCACACCTGCACCTGGTCCCCCCATGTGCCCACCAATCTTTGTCATGCTCCTGCTCCGTGGCTCATGCCTCCCCTGCCTGCACAGCCTTGGTGCCTTTGCTCACACGTCTCTTTAGATGCAGCCAGGTGCCATGTCACCCGCTCATCAGATTGTCTTTCTCCTGGGCGGATGGTCCCAAGGGTGAGGCTCAGCCCTTGCCGCCTTCTCCTGCCGGGCTGCCTTTGCAAGGCTTGATGGGGTGTTGTGGGAGGTGAGCCCTGGCTTCACTGGCTGAGCACTCCCTCGAGTGCCTGGTTCGTTCTGCTTTATGGGCTCACCTTCCCTTCACTGCAGGCCTGTGTGAAGGCGCAGTATCTGGCTTCACTCTTGCCAGGCCTGGGCAGACTTCCTGTTTGCCTTTCGTCTTGGCGAGTGCTCGGTCATCATCTTTTTGTGGTTTTCCTGTTTTATGGGTGAGCCATCTAAAGCTCTTGCCTGAAGTCACTCGGTCAGGTACTAGATAGAGCAGGACTCAGGCGCTCGCCCTTGGATCCCGAATCTGTTGATCTTTTCCCTTCTTCATCCAGTGTCTGCGCCCTTCACTGTCTGCACGGGCTGGCCTCAGCAGAGCTCGACTCTTCCATGGAAGACTCCCCCAGTCTTCCTCAGCTCGGCCAGCTGCTCAGGCCCGATCCTCCAGGTCCCCATGACTCCTTCCCTTTTCTCCTAGTCCATGTCGACTGGGTCAGCTAATGATGTTGGTTCAGCCAAACACAACCCTGATCCAAGCACTTCGGTTGCCACCTGGGTGAGGGTGCCACCATCCACCATCTCTTGCACCCACTGCAGTGGTCTGTGTAGTCTTCCTGTCTCCACCCTGGCCCCCTTGTAGTCTCTCTCCTGCTGCAGTCAAAGTGGCCCTTTGAAAATGCCACCATTGTGTTCTCAGCTCTCCCAGGGCCTTCCAGTGCACTGAGGGGAAAGTCCAGTCCAGAGTGCCCCTCAGAGCTGGGAGCCCTCAGCCCTCTGTTGCCAGCGCTGACTCCCTCCCCACCTGCCCCCTCCCCTCTCAGCTTGCTCTAACTTTCTCCACAGCACCTGGGAGGTCGAACATACTGTTTTACATATTGTATGGACTTCTTACTGTCTTCCCGGTGAGGCTCACAGTCCTCACTCAGCACCTCAGACGAGCTGAAGAAGCTCTCCCAGTGCTTGTGCAGCTTGGTAGTCTTTGTTCTGCTCTTTATGTGGCTGCAGAGCCCCAGGGGCAGCGCAGCAGATGGGAGTAAGGATGTCACCCTCTGGCCCTCTGTGTGCTGGGAACATCTCCCACCTACCATGTAGAATCGTTTCTCAGGTGGCCATCGTCTTAGTCTGTCTTGTGTTGCGTATAATATACCACAGTCTGGTGATTTAAAAACAAAAACCCTCACAGTTCTGGAGGCTGGTGAGTCCAATATCAAGGTGCCAGCATCTGGTGAGGGCCTCCGAGTTGCAGTTTCCTGTGCAGAAGTGGGAAGGAAATGGGGGTGCAAGACTGAGGAGGGGTGCCGGGCCTCCTCCTTTCTGCCAGGAGCCCACTCCTGCTGTAACAGCATTGATCCAGCAGGAAAGCAGAGCACCTTCATGGCCTGATGGCCTCTTAAGGACCCCTCCTCTTTATACTTTGACCTTGGCAGTTAAATTTCAGTGTGGGTTTTGGAGGGGGCAGACATCCAAACCACAGTGCACATGGATGTGCTTGTGATTGATAGCTCAGAAGTTCATTGTTAGAGTGGATTTTGTCAGTTCACTTGATTAACAAGTACCAAAGCACAACTGTCATTTCTTTTTTTTTTTTTAACACTTGTTTATTTTTTTATGTGGTGCTGAGGATCGAACCCAGGGTCTCGCACGTGCGAGGCGAGTGCTCTACCTGAGCCACAACCCCAGCCCCCACAATTGTCATTTCATAAGGGTCTAGGGAATGTTGACATTGAGTTACACAACTCAAAAAGGCCTGCTCTCTGCTCTCTTCCAGGTCTGTTTGTCACCTCCATCTGTAACTTCTTTAGAGCAGGGTCCTGGATTAGTGCTCTGAGCAGCTGTGAGGGAGAAATAAACACCCACACCTGACAGTGGGCTTTCTATGCTGGCAGGAAGATGAGGTGGCACAGTGTCATTTCAGGCTCTCAGTACTTGTGGCTGGGGGTGAGGGGAGGAAAGCTCAGATGTGCCCACGTCCTACACGATCTTAATATAAGAAGAGTGTTTGCTGGGCAACCCACTAGGCTGGGTTGGCTGCTGTTTGCTTCCCTGCCAGGTCACACCTAAAGGGAGAGATTGTTACCTGGGTGGGTGGTGGATTGGGTGGGTAGCTTTCAAGGTCACAAGGCTGGCTTGGAACTTCCATTTCCTTGGCTTGAGTTTGTTGACCCACCTGTATTTCTAGAAGATCAGGAATGCCAAGTCATTGGCAGCCCAAAGGTGACTTCTCCCACCTGCTCTCAGGTTCCTCAGGGCACTTGGACAGGCTTGGCTGTGTTCCTGTGGAGGCTGGAGCTGGGCGTGACCTGTTGTGGGAACCAGAGGCTATGGATGTGAAGCTCAGCATCTTCTTGTGGTAGGCCAGTTGTTTCCTGGCCTAATGGTGCCCCTTTGTGTGGCAGTTTGGCTGAGTGCTTGCTAATAATCTGGGTAATGTTTCATGTTTGAAAGGTGTCCACTCGACTCCAGATGGAGCTGCGCTCTGTGGGGTCTCTGCGTACTCTGGGGAGGTCGCTGCACGCAGAGCGCTTAGCAGAACAGCTGCTTGATGTAAAGTGCCTCCCAGCAGAGAAAGTGGCTCTGAGTGGCTCTTTGCTCAGCACCTCCTCCCTGGACTCCCTCCCTCCCTCTTTTCTTGCTAATGGTGTTCTGGGATTTTCCCAGATTGCATTTAGAAGGAATAATGGGTTATGATTATGCCTTTCTAACAGGGCGGAGTCATCATACAGTTATTGACTACCCCTAAGGCATCCGGTATAAAAGGGACATAGAAATCATCTGATAAAGTCTTTGGCCTTATAAAAGAAAATTGCACTCTTCATCTCTTGCCTCCTGGTGACAATAGTTGGTTGAGTGCTGACAACACACCAGGCCCTGGGTCCTATACCTGACTTTTTACCTATGTTGTTCTTTTGTTTTTTTGGCACTGGGGATTGAGCCCACAGGTGCTATACCACTGAGGTATGTCCCCATCCCTTTTTGTTTTGAGATAGGGTCTTGCTAAGTTGCCTAGGCTAGCCTCAAACTTGTGGTCCTCCTGCCCAGTTTCCCAGGTAGCTGGAATTACAGCCATGCACCACTGTCAAGTGTTGGTATATACAAATTCTTATAAGCTACCTCAAGCTGCTGACAGAGTGAGGAGGAAGGGAGAGTAGAGGGCCTCCTCATTGACATGTAATGTCTTCCTTTCCTGGCTGTGCTTTTTTTTTTTTTTTTAGTGACTGGGGATTGAACCCAGGGATACTCTACCACTGAGCCACATCCCTAGCCCTTTTTATTTTTATTATGAATCAGGGTTTTGTTGAGTTGTGTGGGGTCTCACTAAGATGCCAAGGCTGACCTTGATCCTGCCATCCACATTTCTGAGCCTCCTGAGTTGCTGGGATTGCAGGCATGTTCTACAGTGACCAGCTACCTCCATTCTTTGTCCCTGTAACAAATGTGTTAAATCCTCCCGTAGGCCACTTGTTATTGGAGACACTGCCAGGGCCTGCCTATGGTAGGCTGCAGGCGGAGCTCCAGGCCTGCTGCTTCCCAGAGGCAGCAGCGTGGAACTTGACAGCTCACTATGGCTGCATTCTTAGTTTTCTGGTGTCCAGAGTGTGCCCTGCTTGGCCTTGTTCTTTTGGGCATGTTGAGGACACTCTAAATGCCATTTTGTTACTGGAGGGACCTATTGAACTGCGTGGAGTGGGTTTCATGATCCAAGTGGAACCTTCCTCACAGGTAGTCTGTGCGTGGTTTGGGCCTGAAGGCAAATGAGGCGGTTCAGCAGCACCATGCCCAGGCCCCACCCAGGCGCACCTTCTCTGCTGTTGTAGCTCTGGTGAACTTCACCATCCTGCAGCTGCTGGGCCCTGACCGGAGCAGCTGGTCTTTGCATGTGGCCCCATGCCATGGCTGGAGCAAGTCTGCAACTGAACTGTTTTTTCATTGAATTTTGAAAGGTCTGCATATGAAAGTGCACGGAACGTACAGGTTGAGTTTATTATTATTATTTTTTAAATTTAAATTATTTATTTATTTTTTAGTTTTCGGCGGACACAACATCTTTGTTTGTATGTGGTGCTGAGGATCGAACCCGGGCCGCACGCATGCCAGGCGAGCGCGCTACCGCTTGAGCCACATTCCCAGCCCCAGGTTGAGTTTAAATTATGCATCTAGATATCCAAGCAAAGTAATAGAATGTGCCCAGTGCCTCAGAAGAGCCCCACTGCCCTTCTCCAGCAGAGGGGCCCTCCTATGGATTGTGGTTGATTGGTCCACTGTTTTGACTGCTTTGCTGTCTGTTTCAGTTGTCCCTTGATGCACAGACCTCCCAAACTTAGTGGCTTAAGCCATCAGTGATTTATATTTCTCACAGTTTGTGGGTTTCCTGGGCAGTTGTTTAACATCTTGGGATGATGGTTGAGGTCATTCATGCGACAACATTTGGTGGGCATCTGGGCTGGGAGGTCCAGGAAAGCATCTCTCTCATTCCAGAGCCCTGGTGTGTCGCATGGCCTCTCCGGGTCAGGTCTTCTTCAGAGCTACTGCTCGTGATTTCCAACAGGAGAGCTTGGGCTCCCCAGCAACATGGCAGCCAGGTCCTCAGGCACCTTAAGATCCAGATCTGGTTGTACCCTATTTGCTAGAGTCCTTGCTGGACCCATCCCAATTCCGTAGGAGGTGAGGGGGCCCTGGCAGGGATGGAGGAACAGAGTCAGGGCCCATCTGTCCATGTCTGAATTCTCTGATCAACAGAATGTCCATTGTGCCTGTCTGAAGACACACTGAGGTGTCCCAGAGAATTCTTCATGAGGTCCCCAGGGCTGGGTCCAGTCACGCTGTTGGTCATCAGGAGAGCACCCAGCTCTGAACCCTGCCGTCTGGCCCATTAGTCAGGGATAAAAACTGAGCCAGTGGAGGCGGCACTGGGGAATGGTACTTGATTGCAGTCAGGACTTAGCATCGAAAAGTCACATCAGTCTGAGTGGCTGAGGTTCCTGGGAAGCCAGGTGTCATTTGGGGGCTCTAAAGTTTTTTTTCTAATTGGTTATGCATGCCAGCAGACTGCATTTTTGACAGTATACACAATTGGGCCACAACTTCTCATTCCTCTGGCTGTATGGGGACGCATTTTCTGCATCTAAAAGGAAGACATGGGGCTTGAAAGGCTCTAGGGTCTTTTTTTTTTAACTTCCAGTACAAAGGGTCTTTTTTTTTTTTTTTAACTTCCAGTACATTTATTATAAATCTGCTTTTTAAAAATTCAGTAGTATTTCATATAAATGAAAGAATCAAAATTTTCAAGACTCCTGAGGCAAATTGTTTTAAAAAGATTTTTTTTTTTTGTACCAGGGATTGAACTCAGGGGCACTCAACCACTGAGCCACATCCCCAGTCTTATTTTGTATTCTCTTTAGAGACAGTGCCTCACTGAGTTGCTGAGGCTGGTTTTGAACTTGAGATTCTCCTGTCTCAGCTTCCTGAGCCTCTAGGATTAAAGGTGTGTGCCACTGCGCCCGGCAAAAAAGAAAACATTCTCGGGACTGGGGTGTAGCTCAGTGGCAGATCACTTGCCTAGCATGTGTAAGACACTGGGTTCGATCCTTAGTACCACATAAAAACAAATAAAATAAAGACATTTAAAAAAAATATTCTTTCAACAAATGAGCCACGATTTGAGTTTAATTTTTTAAAATCGTTCCTCCATTTTTAAAAATTTGGTCTTTTTAGAGCTACATGACAATAGAGTGTATTTTGACACATTATATATACATGGAGTATAACTTTAGAAGTACTTTTGACTAGCACCCACATTTATCACCAGTCAAGCAGGAGAGGAATGTGGGGGTCCCTGCACCTGTCCTTGAGTGAAAGACCTGCATTCCAGGGTGGCTGGTGGGTGCAGCCTTCTGATGGAGCAGTCTCGTCACTGTCACTTAGAAGGACAGCAGGCCTGGTAGTGTGGGGAGTGACTGGCTGTTGATCTTATTCCTGTGGCTTTGGTTTGAGGTGACCCTTCATGCATGCACCCAGGACAGGGCTACATATGCTCTTGGTCCTGTGCGTGACCCATCATCTTTGCCGCTCTGCCCTTTCCCCTGCCTCTCTAAGCTTGGCTGTCCTGGTGTCCTCCTGTGAATGGCCTGTGGATCCGGAGGTGGGTTGCTGCCTAGTCCGCTCAGCCCCTCTGGGAGAAGGACCAGGTCAGCAGCATCTCACCTTCCCTGGTGTGTCCTGGGGGAGGGAGCTGTTCAGTTGTAGAGATCACTGGGCTGCTTCTGCAGGTGACATCATTTGGATATGGCTGCTGTCACACCATGGGCTCCTCACAGATGTGCTGGGCATCTATTTGAGCTGCTACTCACATGAGCCTGCTGTGTCTTCTCTCCCTGTTTGACTTCTCTCCTCTCCTGCCATCCCTTCCCTCCTCTTGCTTCTTTCTCCTCCCTTTTATCCATTCCTCTTTCTCTTCTCTGTCTTTGACTCCTTGTAGGTGTCTCTGTTGGAACAGCCTTGGAAGAATCAGACGCCTTGCTTTTCTCCTCCTGACACCCGCATTTGGGGAGAATCCCACCTCTGGTGGGCGTTCTGCTGTGAAGGGCGGGCTGGCGTCAGTGCGCAGTGGTGTGTGGGTCACACAGTTATTTTAGTGTATGTGCACCAGGAGGGAGGGAGGGAGTTAGAGGGACAGGCCACCAGCCACCCTATCCTGGGAGCCTCTACTGGTCTTCTAAAAACAAGGGCACACACCTAGCTCCCCCGCTGGTGTTTCAAGCTCAGGAAGGCAGTTTGGCTGGGCTTTGACACCTTCTCCCCAGGAGCTCCATGTGAGACCACAAAAGCTCATTGCAGCATTGGGTCCCAGACAAGCCAGCAGGCCTTTGCTCCTGTGGCCAGCAGTCTTTCTGTATATCTTCCTGGCAAGGCAGGCCAGTTTCCTGCTGGAGGGTCCTTCTTTCCTCAGGCCCCAGCCAGTGGGACCTCGGAACCCCTGTGTCCTATAGGGGTTTTGCTGCTGCTCTGCAAGAGTTTTGAGCCCGGGAGACACCGCCTCCCAGCCCAGTTTTCAGGTCAACTCCTAAAGCCAGGCCTCCTGCACGGAAAGCTGGGTGTGGGCCTCATGTACAAGTTGTGAAGCTGATTGAGGATTCTGCCCTATGTGGACCCTCGTTTCCCTCTTTCTGCACTTGACAGGTGGTTTACTTGGGGCTCCTGGAGGAGGGAGAGGGTGACTGGGATCTGAGACCAGGACTTGCTCACACACCTGCACATTCCTGTCTGTTAACATGCCTGTTCCACTCTCAGGTCAGCATGGCCCGGGCCTGTCCTTGCCTCCTGCCTTTGGTTCCATGTGCCTCTTGCCTGTTGTGTACCCACAATAGGTCCTGGCCTCAGAACTCCAGCAAGAGCACTTAGCCTAGAAACTGGATATCGGTTCTTTACCATGTCTGACGCTCAGGGCCAGTGCAGCTGCGGTTCTCCCCTGCATTCCTTCAGGTCACCAGCGGGAGCTGGCTCTTCCCAGGGATTGAGGAAGAGGTGCCTTTACGAGATGTCCTAAGCCTGCAGAATGTTTGCCCTCACTGGCCTGTGCAGCCACGGCTAGTTTGCTTTGGGGAGGTCTCAGCAAGCATGGAGGCTGGCTGCCACCTTTTGCCTTCAGGCAGCCTCTGACTCTCCCCTGAAGATGCTTCAGCTCCAGCCCAGGCGTTGGTGGGAGAACTGGTAGGGTCAGAGCAGGGTCCCTGCCTGTGTGAGGGGACAGAGTGGGTTGTCCAGGTCTTTGCAACTCACCACTCAGGCTGTGATGCTGTGCTGTGGGCCCCTCCCAACTGCCATGTTTTTGCCTCATTTGTTGGGTGACGCCCTGAGCTCAGGAGACATATTCTTCTGTTTGGTTCTTTTGCAGAGCTGGGAGTCGAACCCAGGGCCTCACACATGCTTGGCAAATGCTCTACCACTGAGCTGCTGCATTGCAGCCTTTGTGATTGTTTTTTTTGACTGGAAATTGAACCTGGGGTGTTTTAGCACTGAGCCCCCTCCCCAGCCCTTTCTGGTTTTTTGAGACAGGGTCTCATTAAGTTGTTGAGGCTGCCTTCAAACTTGTGATCCTCCTGCCTCAGTCTCCCGAGTCACTGGGATTACAGGTGTGCACTGCCACAGCTGGCACATACCCCTACTTATGAGGTTTCCAGACACCATGGAGTGAGTGGCCTCGGCCTCTTGCAGCACTGACTTGTGGCTTTCGGAGCAGCTCATCCCAGCAGCCAGCCACACATGGTCCCCGCAGCTCCAGGCTGCAGCACAGTGACTCTCCCGTGAGGCTGGTGTAATGGGAACAGCCAGAGCTGCCGCACCCCCGCAGAGAGCCCTGAGGTTCCTCACCTGCCCAGGAGCAGCTCTGACAGACGTGTCCTCTGCTGGGTTTCAGACCCGGTTTTAGAGCAGCTGGTAAACAACCATCAGCACTGTTGAGATCCTGGGCTGGCACCACAGCCTCCCTGCTCATCCATACAGTGTGGGCGCAGTGGGTGCTGGGTTTTATTTTGAAACTTTCCAAAATTGTTCCTTTCTAGAAAGGAAGCCCTGCTTGTTTTTCCTGGTAAATTGCCGGTCTTGAGGTGGACCCTGCAGCAGTGCTGGGTGGCAGGCGAGCTAGTTTAGATACTTATTTAGTCATGGTTTGTGCAGCTCATGATAATTGGGCTCCAGGCCAGGGAATTTTTCTGAGCACATTTCTTGAGATGGTTGTGAGATTTCCAGGCATTAAGTGAGGCCCTTGACAGAGGAACTAGCCAGGCCAGCAGCTCTTAGGATCACGATTGGAGTTCCAGTTTCTCCTGGGAAAGTCAGCAGGTCAGAGGTTTCTGGTGGCAGGTGACTCCTCAACCTTATGTAGTTCCCAGAGTCTGTGAATCAGAAAGGTTGAGCAAGCCCTGCTTAGAGGGCCCAGCTCTGCAGGGCAAGGGAGCTTGCCCCGAGCCCGTGGGTGCGGTCGGAGAGGGACTGAGCTCTGTACCTAGTCAGTGCAGAACTAAAAGGATAAGTGATACAAGGGCCACCTTGTTGTTTTCCCAAGACATTTCACTTGTCTGTGACAAAACACAAAGTAGAAGGGTCTTAAGGCTAAATGGGCCCTGTTGGACATCCGTCTTTTTCTGAGATTTTGTGGTAATATTCTTTTCGTAGAAAATGTTAACCTGACCAATGTCCTTTCTTCGTTAAAATCACAACAGCAGGGTTTTGTTGTTTGCTTTTGTGACTCTTTAACATCATCATCTGGTAAGACACAAGGATAGTGTTTGGTGTTGGACCCTGGGTGCTTTCTGGTTTGGAACATCCCTGTTTGGTGGACCTGGAGTTGGGAGCCTCTGCCCATCTCGACTCAGCAGAGAGCCAGCCCCATCTCGGGAGAAGTGCCTCGCCCTGGTTTCATTCTCTATCTCCTCCCCGAGTCTCATCGGGCAGCTTGGTGGGGTGAGGGTGTTGGCGCCTCTCTTGGTGCTAACAGAGGCCCTTGGCATCCTGCAGCCATGGACTTCCCCCAGCACAGCCAGCACGTCCTGGAGCAGCTGAACCAGCAGCGGCAGCTGGGGCTTCTGTGTGACTGCACCTTTGTAGTGGACGGTGTTGACTTCAAGGCCCACAAGGCGGTGCTGGCAGCCTGCAGCGAGTACTTCAAGATGCTCTTTGTGGACCAGAAGGACGTGGTGCACCTGGACATCAGTAACGCGGCAGGTACCCCACAGGGTCAGGGCGACTTGTCGAGGACTCCTTTTGTGCTAGGAGTGGGGTGATAGTGGTGCCAGGGAGGCCAGGACGCGGGCTGGAAGTAGGCCTTGGGATTGAGGAGGGAACGGGTCCTGGTCTGGGCTCCCAGCCTGGCATAACAGAGCGAGGGGTATGGGGCGAGGTGTTACCCTCCCGTTTTATGGAGGTAGCAACTGAGACCTGCAGAGATCAGGAGCCTGGCCTGGAGGTTAGGTGGCGGTGGTGGCAGAACCCCAAGGAAGCTGATGCTGACACAGGTGGACCGGAGAGTCCTCCAGCGGTGAAGTGCAGTGCCTGGGCCTAGAGCGTGCAGGGTGGCCTTCCCACCCTTTGTCCCCTCTGGGAGGCTGTCTGCTGGGCTGACCCCAGCTTCCCACCCTCCAGCTCAGGAGAAGGCGATGGCCTGCCACTCAGCTTTTCAGAACTCCTTGGCCTTGCCATACTGAGTGGAGGGCTGGATGGGCTGCTGGTGTCCGCCTTGAGGTGGGTCTGTGACAGTGGCTTTCCTATCTTTGGCAGGCTTGGGGCAGGTGCTGGAATTCATGTACACAGCTAAGCTGAGCCTGAGCCCCGAGAACGTGGACGATGTGTTGGCCGTGGCCAACTTCCTCCAGATGCAGGATGTCATCACAGCATGCCATGCCCTCAAGTCACTCGCCGAGCCGGCCACCAGCGCTGGGGAACATACAGAGGCCTTGACCGCGGAAGGTCAGAGTACAGGCAGCTTGTTATGAACAGGCAGCCTGAGACTCTGGCTCTCAGTAAAGCCTGCCTCCAACTCAGGGTCACCTCCCTGGGTCTCAGTTTCCTCATCTGCCCTTCCTCCACTGTGGGGAGCTGGTGAGCGTTGGCTGCAGTTTTGTCTGAGAAGGGCCCTCTGCTGCCCTGTCCAGTTTATTGCCAGCAGGGGACAGGGAGCCACCTAGGTGGCTGCCCGTGCACGTGGGTGGGGCTTGCTCCCACGCCTCCTGCAGCCGCCACTTCCCACTTTATACTCTCCCCTGACGTCCTCAGAAGCCCTTGGCTGTCTGCTGTGGGCCAAATGCTCTACACTTTCAGGGGACCTTGTTCCTCTCCCATGGTCAACATCCTACTTACACATGGGGGCTGTCAGTCGGTGCACCCCCATAGGCAGAAACTGCTGCTGCTGTTTTCCCAGTGCCCGCGGGCGGCCAGGCACAGCACTGGCGCCTGGGGAATGATGTGTCCAATGACCACACTGACTGAACAAACCACTGTTTAGATGTGTCCCCAGGGAGGACCCAGAAGAGCTTAGCAAGTTCTGGGATACCTGACCACGCCCCCCAGGTGGGCACTTGGTGGGAAATGGCAAATCTGTCCTGTTCTATCTCCAGGAGGGGACAAGAGAGCCAGAGAGGAGAAGGCTGCTGCCGCCACGCTGAGCAGGCTGGACCAAGCAGGGAGCAGCCCACCTGCAGGCCCAGGGCGAGAACTCAAAGAGGAGCGGGGCGGCCAGGCTGGGAGTGCCACCAGCGGTGAGTTGTGATCTGGGGACCAGCTGGCTGCCTGGTGGGAGATGGTGGGCAGCAGGAAGTCAGAAGGCTATCCCATCCCCTGCCAGCAGCCTGGACAGGGACAGGCTTCCGCACTTCTAGAGTCCACCTCCCCGACAGACCTGTGGCTTGTGCAGTCTGTCCGGCCAGGCAGAGTCACGAGCTGCTTGGGGCCTCTCCTGGGCCACAGCCACCCCCAGGGCCCTTAGACGGATTGTCTTAATCCAGCCTCTGGTGCTGTCCCCTCCCCCCAGGTGCAGAGCAGACAGAGCGGGCTGACGCGCCTCGAGAGCCCCTGCCCGTGGAGCTCAAGCCAGACCCCACGAGCGGCATGGCTGCTGCAGAGGCTGAGGCCGCCTTGTCAGAGAGCTCGGAGCAAGGTACCCTCCCCACTGCCTCCGCCCCCCCCCCC
>NW_026000082.1:42805578-42817680 GCF_001458135.2 Marmota marmota marmota
AGCGCTGCCTCCAGCCTCGCTCTCCTTATTCGTGGTCCCATGTCCTGGCAGCTCCCATCAGCACAGAAGTGTTGGGGTGCAGCCTTGGAGCTCTGCTCCCACAGCTCTGGGCCCCACTCAGTGTGCCGCTGTCCTCCCACCGGTGCTGTTGGCTAACTGGGGCCCACATCTGCATCCCCCAAGTAGCAGATGGCAGGCCACGGACCCTAGGTGCTGAAGACGTTTCCTTGCCACTCCCAGATGCTCCCAGGGCCCCTGCTAGGTTCCTAGGCGGGACTGCGAGGCCAACCGGGGAGGCTCTTCTCTGTCTGCTTCAGCGCTGCCCTTCTCTGCAGAAATGGAGGTGGAGCCGGCCAGCAAAGGAGAAGAGGAGCGGGAAGAGGAGGGCACCGGGCCAGGGGTGGTGAAGGAGGAGGGGTCTCAGCTGGAGAATGGAGACGCCCCGGAGGAGAACGAGGAATCAGCAGGCACAGACTCAGGGCAGGAGCTCAGCTCAGAGGCCCGGAGCCTGCGCTCAGGCACCTATGGGGACCGCACCGAGTCCAAGGCCTACGGCTCCGTCATCCACAAGTGCGAGGTGCGGGCCGCGGGTGGTGCCAGCCCTCCGTTGCGCTCCCGCTGCAGCCCCTCACCACGCCTTCCCGCTGCGCCCGCAGGACTGTGGCAAGGAGTTCACGCACACGGGGAACTTCAAGCGGCACATCCGCATCCACACGGGGGAGAAGCCGTTCTCGTGCCGGGAGTGCAGCAAGGCCTTCTCGGACCCCGCTGCGTGCAAGGCGCACGAGAAGACGCACAGGTACCTGCGCCGCCTCCCCACTGTCCAGGCTGCGCTCTGGGCCCCGTGGGCGCGCCCCTCCCTGACTGCGCCTCCCACCACCCAGCCCCCTGAAGCCCTACGGCTGTGAGGAGTGTGGCAAGAGCTACCGGCTCATCAGCCTGCTGAACCTGCACAAGAAGCGGCACTCCGGCGAGGCGCGCTACCGCTGCGAGGACTGCGGCAAGCTCTTCACCACTTCCGGCAACCTCAAGCGACACCAGCTGGTGCACAGCGGGGAGAAGCCCTACCAGTGCGATTATTGTGGCCGCTCCTTCTCTGACCCCACGTCCAAGATGCGCCACCTGGAGACCCACGACACTGACAAGGAGCACAAGTGCCCTCACTGTGACAAGAAGTTCAACCAGGTGGGCTGCTGGAGCCCCCTGCTGATGGCGCGGAGCAGACAGGGCCAGAGGGAAGCTGCCAGGGTCTGCAGAGTGGCTGTCCCAGGAGGGTGCGCCCGCTGCTCTGTCCAGGCAGCCCGAGGCAGGTGGAGTCTGGCGGGGTTTAAGTCAGAGCCAGCCGGGTGGCGGGCGTGTCCTTTCACTGCTGGGACTTGGAACATTCCATCTGGCTTGAGAAGACAGGGAACCACTCCAGCCTGCTGAGAGACCTGAGTTTTAGTGGTTCCCTATGGGAGGGGAAGGGGAGGGGATCAGAGGCCAAGTGCGTGGGGTGACCCTTCTGACCCCCTCCCTGGGTACAGGTGGGGAACCTGAAGGCCCACCTGAAGATCCATATCGCGGACGGGCCTCTCAAGTGTCGGGAGTGTGGGAAGCAGTTCACCACCTCAGGTAGGCCCAGGGCTGCCCTGGCTGCCCTCACAGCCCTGCTCCTTGGCCCCCGGGCCCCATGCCAGGCCTGCCATGGGTCTCACCACAGGGAACCTCAAGCGGCACCTTCGGATCCACAGCGGGGAGAAGCCCTATGTGTGCGTCCACTGCCAGCGACAGTTCGCTGACCCCGGTGCTCTGCAACGGCATGTCCGCATCCACACCGGTGGGTGAGCAGCCCCTGTGCTGTGGGGGCCGGGGTGGCGCGCACAGGTGGGTGCTGATGCCTTCCCCTGCCTCTGTCCTCAGGCGAGAAGCCTTGTCAGTGCGTGATGTGCGGCAAGGCCTTCACCCAGGCCAGCTCCCTCATCGCCCACGTGCGCCAGCACACTGGGGAGAAGCCCTACGTCTGTGAGCGCTGCGGCAAGAGGTGCCCCTCTCCCCCATGCCAGGGCGCTGCCCACAGTGAGGGGGTTCTGTTGGGAACTGGGCAGAGTGCCACCCCAGCCCCAGGCTTTGCTCCCAGGGTCCTGTCTGATCCATATGTGGCCAGAGGCCTCTCAGTCTGGCTCCCCAGCCCCTGGCTTGAGCAGATCAATCTAAGCCCCTCCCCTTGGCCCTACAGATTTGTCCAGTCCAGCCAGTTGGCCAATCACATCCGGCACCACGACAATATCCGCCCACACAAGTGCAGTGTGTGCAGCAAGGCTTTTGTCAACGTGGGGGACCTGTCCAAGCACATCATCATCCACACTGGTGAGCATGTGCCCACCCACCTACACATCTCCCTGCTCAGCCCCGACTTGCAGGTGGGATGGGTGAGAAGGGGGGACCCCCCGGATCCCAGCCTTGGCTGCCGGCGCTTGCTGCCGGTGGCCCTGGAGGCAGTTTAGTTGAAGTGTGGACCCCTTAGAGCTTCCAGTGGGCCAGTTGCTACTGGAGGAGGCTGTCAGCTTGGTGGCCACCCCAGAGCTTCCTGCTGGACAAGACAGGGCTGCAGGGGAAGCCGAAGCCTGGACCCCCCCCCCAGCCCCGCTGCCCTCCAAGACGGCAGGAGCGAACCTTGCCTCCCCCCAGGAGAGAAGCCTTACCTGTGTGACAAGTGTGGCCGCGGCTTCAACCGGGTGGACAACCTGCGCTCCCACGTCAAGACTGTGCACCAGGGCAAGGCTGGCATCAAAATCCTGGAGCCAGAGGAGGGTGGCGAGGTCAGCGTGGTCACTGTGGATGACATGGTCACGCTGGCCACTGAGGCACTGGCAGCAACGGCCGTCACTCAGCTCACAGGTGTGGGCCGTGGGCAGCAGAGGGTAGTCACCTGTAGCTTGCCTCGGGTGGCAGCAGCGGGCACGTCTCTGGCCTTTGCCTCAGGGCCTGCCCATTCTGTCCACAGTGGTACCAGTGGGGGCTGCGGTGACAGCTGATGAGACGGAGGTACTTAAAGCCGAGATCAGCAAGGCCGTGAAGCAAGTGCAGGAGGAAGGTGAGGGGGCCGCCCAGGGTGTGAGCCCCGGGGAACCAAGGGCCCTGCCCACCCTGACTGCCGCCCCCACCTCCACAGACCCCAACACCCACATCCTCTACGCCTGTGACTCCTGCGGGGACAAGTTCCTGGATGCCAACAGCCTGGCTCAGCATGTTCGGATCCACACCGCCCAGGCACTGGTCATGTTCCAGACTGACGCGGACTTCTACCAGCAGTACGGGCCGGGCAGCACGTGGCCAGCCGGGCAGGTGCTGCAGGCCGGGGAGCTGGTCTTCCGCCCTCGGGACGGGACTGAAGGCCAGCCTGCAATGGCAGAGACCCCACCCACAGCTTCTGAATGCCCACCGCCTGCTCAGTGAGCAGGCAGCCCTTCTGTTGACTGTTTATTTAAGGATGGATGGCACCCTGGAACTGGAAAGGGCGGCCCATTCCCTAGAGAGAATAAATTTGATTATTTTCTAATGCTGCCTGTAGGTCCCTGTTGGGGTGGGCCGGTGCTGGCAGCTGTGGCTGATGCCACAAGAAGGCTGTGCCACAAGAAGGCTGCACGATCCAGGGACCAGCTCTCTTCAAAGAGCCCTGCTGCTCCTCCTGTGGAGCATAGCCAGGATCCGTCCATGCCCAAGCCAACTGCCTTGTCCACAGTGGGTGGAGCAGCACACAGCGCCGTGACCCCAGCAAGCACCACTATGGCCTTGCTCCCCTCGCCCAGTGGTTCAGCTGGGGAAGGGGCCAGTGGGAAGGACCACAACTGCTCACAGAGACCCAGGCGACTAAGAGCCCAGTCTATGGTCTCAATGGCTTTGCCTCCTGTGACCACGACTGTTGGGCCTGCCCTTGGGTTCTCTCAGCCAGGCAGACGGAAGAGCCCTTCCTCCCAGGACCACGGCCCCTGCCTCCAGACCCCAATACCCACATCCTCCGCGCCTGGTTTTCCCCTGTGTCAAAGTCTGAAGTGCCTTCCGCATTACCTGGGAACCATTTGGGGCCTTGACGTTTCAGTGGTGTCTGCACCACAACCTTGGAAAATTTGTTCAAGTTCAGTGTCCATGACAGGCAGCAAGGGGCAGAAGAACATGCTGGGCTCTGTGCTTGCTTCACAGTATTCGTGCCAGAGCTGGGAGGCCAGTGTCATCCTGTGGGAACAGTTTACCTGCCTGAATCAGGGAAGCCTCCACCTGGAGGGACAAAGGAGCAGGGGAGCAATGCTAGCAGGGCTGCCCATTCTTCCTGGTGACAGGGAGGCCCCTCTCCTGGGGTCACCCACAGCCACAACCAACCCTCCTGTCTTGCACAAGCCCACAGGCCTGTTTGTAGTCCTGTTGTGACAGTGAGAAGACACCCAAGTCTGTAGTCCCCATATCCCTGTTCTTACCTTCTGATCCAACCCCACGGTGGTGGGGGGGGCAAGGGCCAGGTGGCCCGCCATTCCCCCCCCCCCAAGCAGGCACAAGGTTAAGGGAGTCCCAGAGAGCAGCACTAGAGCAGCACTAGGTCAGCTCGGCCCCATCCCACCAGGCGAAGCGGATGGAGTTAGTCTGTAGGGGTCGTTTCACTCGTGTCAGCAGCTGAAGCGTCTCCGGCACTGCCCAGGAGTGACTCGGAACCCTGGAGCTTCACAAATTTCACAGCACTGGAAAATGTTGACAGCCCAGCACTGGTGACAAAAATCACTCTTGTACCAGATAAAATGCTCGCTGGGGAGCATTAAGTGGCAAAAGAAAGGAAAGAGGCCCTGCAGACTTGGGGGTGGGCAAAAGCAAAGCCAGGGCAAGGGCAAGCTGTTCCCATAGCCAAGGACCCTTGGTTCTCCCCACCCCAGTGACAATCACATCCACACTTGAGGTGTTTTGTATTTTTTAATAAAGTTTATAATCCAATGGACACACAAAACAAAACTGCGCTGAGAAAAACAGTTTCATAAATTAATAAGTGTTAGGAAGTTGGGGAGAGGCCCGGGTCACAGGAGGAGGGGACTGGCCAGTCTTTGTACAGGTGCTGTGTGACACTTCCACGTTGCAGGAGCGGGGCCCGTGCTGTACTGAAGCGCACTTATACAAATGAGTGACGATACAAAGTCTGAGTATGAAAATAAGATTTTCTCTGAAAACACATTTTTGGCACAGATTAAAAAAAATGTATGTCGGGGAATTTTGATTTTTTAAAGTCAGTATTATATATATTTATATATATTATATATTTATATATACACACATCCGAGTTCTGCATATCCCACCAAGGAAGAAAATCCTTCTGTTTGCTCTTGTTTGACTGAACCGTACACCCCGGTGAGTCAAAGGTGGTGGCAGCAGGAGAATTAAGAAAGGCGACACGTCCGATGAGCTGGGGAAGGGAGGTGGTGGGGCAAAAAAACCCAGTGAAATGTTCCTTGACCCCAAGGTTTCAGCAGAAGTTCTGAGTCCTGCAGGAGAGTCCGCAATGTGTGTTCACACACCACACGTCCAGAGCGTCACAGCCTGTCTCACTGTGTAGAAGTCCAAGTCACTAATTTAGTGCAAAGGCAGTTCTGTTTTCTTGTTTCTTAAAAACAAAACAAAACAAAAAGGAATTCTACTGCCCTGTTCCTTTTCTCTGAAAAAAAAAAAAGGAGAGAAACAGCCCCAAGGTGTCTGCAAGTCTGTCGGTCGGTGGTCTGTCCTGGACAAAAGCGTCCTGTAAACATACAAGGTAGCAGCACCACCGCCCAGAGGTCTGTCCCACGGAGCTGGGCAGGCGCCCGGGCACGGGAGGATGGCGTCTGTCCCTCTGCAGCTTCTCCTCCGCCTGGTTGAGTTGTCTGGTGTTCATTTTTTGCAGCAGAGCCTTGGGAAAATGCCCTGAGGTGATGACCATTCCACGGCTCACACAGAGGCAATGACAATCATGAGGTGGGGAGAGATGTTGGAGATGCTGGCAAGGAGGTCAGGGGCCAGGCGGGACAGGTGGCTCTCGGAGAACTCGCAGGGTGGGAAGATCTGTAGCACATAGGCGGGCTGGAGAAGGGGCGAGAGAGAAAGTGGGACCTTCATGTCGCCCTCCCCACTACGCTCCCAGCAGGCCCTGGAGACGCCGGATGCAGAGGCAGCCTAGGTCAGCTTCCCAGCCACAGCCAGATGAAAGCAGCACCAGGAAGCTCTTGCCCCCCGCCTCTCGGTCTCTCTGCCCAGCTCGAGGAAATCCTCTCATCTGCTCCCCTGGCTCTTCTCTTGAGGACAGCAACACACTGCTTGTCGCCTCTACCCAAAAATGCCTTACTGCCCAGCAGCGCCCTCTAGCTGGCACTGGTGATCCACGCCAGAACACTGGCCAGCCCCCCTGTTCTAGACTGGCCCCGCTGGCACACACTCGTGGGGCGGGCAGGAGCATAGACTGACCTGATTGGAGCCAGGATTGGGGACGTTGATGATCCCAGCTGCCTGCTTGGCCTGTAGGTAAGTGATGAAAGCAGCCTTAAGGGACTCGGTCTGGCTCACCACATCCTCTTGGTCACGACCACAGGGCAGAGCCAGCAGCAGACAGTAATCAGTCTCCACCTGGGGCAGAGAGGCCAGTGGTCAGGGGCCTTAGTCAAGTGTAGCCTTGTCCAACCCACGGTGTTAAGCCCACAGGAATCCCCGCCTTCGAGACGGCCTGAAGTTCACCCTGGTATTTGTTCAAAGAAAGAAAGCCCTGCTGCTCTGTTCTGGGTCGAGGTGTTTTACTCCAGGGCCATCAGTGCTTTCCTGCCTGGGGCAGGGGCAGGGGCTCTCCAGTCTTACCGTCATTCTTCGGGCAACCCCCTCCAGCTGCGAGGCTTCTAGCCGCATTCTCTGGGCGATCCTCAGAGGGGGGCCTCCTTCAGAGAGGGGGAGGGACCGGTGGGCCAGGACGTTGTTGCCAGAGACGAAGTGGAGCTGCACGGCAGCCGTGTCGTTCTTGAGGGCCAGCAGGCCTTGCCACACGATGGGATACTTCTGCTCACAGGGGACAGAGCAGAAGCGCACTCAGGGCCAAAGGCCAGCCATGCCGGCCACAGCCCTAGCTGATCTGTCATGGGGAACCTCAGGACATTAGCACAGCACAGAGTCTGGGAAAGAGAGGGCAGGGCCCCGTGCTTACCTTCAGAAGCTGGACCATATCCACAGGCCTCTGGGAAGTCAAGTGTGGAGAGGAATCTTGCTTGGATGCTGGCTGGGCTTCAGTGTGCGGCAGAGGAAGCCCTGGTGGGGTGCTGGGGCCCGAGGTTGTAGGAACAAACAAAGGCTGCTTTGGGGCAGCCTGAGAGGGAAGAGGGGCTGGGAGATCAGGCTTCATGGAGACAGACACAGGGGACGGGTAGGACGTCTGGCTGGCTTCCACCTGTGCCCTCTGAACCTGGGCATGGGGCTCAGGTGGCCTGCTGGCAGGGACAGTTTGGAGGCGAGGCTGCTCAAGTCCTCCTGTCTGGGTCCCCTTTGCCTCTTGGGAGACCTGAGGCATCTTGCTAGTTGGTGGCTGGCCAGGCTGGCTGAGCGGGGAGGGCTGGCATGGTGGCACAGGAGGGGCAGGCTGCGAGGGCTGCACTGGCTGGGCAGGCTGCGTAGACTGTGCAGGCTGCGTGGACTGCAAGGCCTCACCTTCAGGAGGGCCCTAGAGTTGGAAGGAAGGCAGGGGACACAATCAGAGTCTGCTACACACATGTCACTGAACCCAACAAAAGATCCAAGGGACAACAGGAAAAAGTCCAGTTGTGGGGCAACTCCATCCAGTTCAGGGCACAAAGCAGTGTTAACCAGCCACGGCTCTTGGGGACCCTGGTAAGGTGAAGTCACCGTGACCTCCCTCCCCACCAACCATTCCCACAGAACTCTTTCCCCACATCTAGAGTTTTCCAATGTGATCTGACTTTGTCACCCCCAGGCTTAGGAAGTCCCCTTTCAGCCCAAGCTTGCCTGTACCTTGACAGTGGCTTGGCCCAAAGGCTGAATTCCTAACCCACCTGCACTTCAAAGCCACAGAGTTCCCCAAGCGCATGGCCAAGAGATGGAGGAGGCACCCAGCACCCTCACCTGGGCGGGAGTCTTGGTCCGGGTCGGGAGCCCAATTGAGGAAGCAGCAGGAAACTGAGTGTGTGTGAGCTGGGCTGGAGCGTGGTAGGTCCGGATGTCCCCGTATCTGTACTCCTGGAACAACTCTCAACTGGAGTGCACAATCTGCACCCCATGGGTCACCACCACGGGTGGGGTCAGAGGCAGCCCTTGGAGTTGGTTGCTGGGGGTGACTGTGAGGATGCGGGCCTCGCTGTGAGGGGCAGGGGCGGGGGCAGGTGTGGTCTTGGCATCTGGGGTCTTGGCAGTCTCTTTCCCCGGTTGCTGAGGGGCCTTGCTGGCTGGTGGCACCTTCACGACCCCCTCTGCAGGTCTGGGTTGCTCGCTGACGGCTGTCACGTGTGGGTGCACCATGATCCTCACGTCGCGGGGCACCGTGTACGGGTGCAGCCGGTACTCGGACTGCATGACCAGCACCTCTGACTGCACAGGGGCCGCGGCTCGAGCCACAGGGAGGTGGTAGTGCACCNGGCTGCGGAGTGCCGGCACGCTGCGGGGCCCTTACTTCTATCTGTTGGGGCTGCAGGGGGGCCCGAGGACAGTGCAGTGTCTCCGGCCGGATGCTATAGGTGATGCTCGGCAGCGTGGGTGTGTTCATTCTCACCTCCCCCTGGGACAAGTGTCCCAGGGACACAGTCTGGGTGATGCTGTGTGGTGGCATGATGACAGACTGCTCCGGATGTATGCTGGAAATGAACTGCGGCACTGGGATGCCTGCGGCCAGCATGACCGTGGCATTGGTTGAGAGCGCTGTGGAGGTGGTGCTGTTGGGGTGGCACGCCCTTGGGAACGGGGACGGCGTGGGCCCGCTGGGTCGAGGAGAATGTGCGTCTGGCTTTGTGGCTGCCAAGTGGGAGACAGTTCGATCTGTCGGGGTGCTGGGCCCTGAGGTGATGTGGTTCACTTCTGCAGGCAGTTTGCTAGGCAAAGCAGGAGGATGGTGGGGCGTCAGAGTGGACCCCAGATTAGCTGGCTGAAGGACCTTGGTCTCTATTTTGAGGGTGACGGGGTCGGCAAGTTTTTTATTAGTGGTGACTATGCTCGGGGTGAGGACCAGCTGGTTGTGAACCAGCACTGGGGGGGTGTTTATGCCCTGGGTGAGAACCTTCACTGTGCCACCCTGAGTGACAGGTGTGGACACAGAGAGGTGAATGGGCTCTGGCTTCTCCAGTGATGGACGGTCAGCCTTAACAGATGAAATCACAGGGGAGGCATTGTATGTCTGGGCCGTCAGGACCAGGGTGGAGTGGGTGGCCACGTTGGCAAAGCCTGAGGGAGCCTGAGGGCCTTTGGGTGCAGACTGTGATGGTGTAACAGAATCCGGTTTGACCTGGGACTTCGACACCGACTGCTGAAATTCAATGTCCATTGCACTGGCCGGGGGTATCTGACTAATCTTGGCGCTGATGCGCTGTGGGCCTTCAGTCTTCTGCCCTGAATAGCTCAGGAGCACAACGCCTTCCGAGGTGTTCACACGCAGCCCGGCGCCGGAGCCCGTGTCTGCCGGGCGGTCGTCAATCACAGACATGGACCCAGGGTGGAACCGACTGTTTTCATTACTGCTCGATCTCTGTTTGCACTTTGCTGATGGCGCAATCACCGCACCAGTCACGGTCGCTGCGCCTGTTGTAGCAGTTGCACCACCAGATGCAGCAGTCACCGTCCCCGCTGTGACAGTCACTGCCCCTGCAGTGGCATTCATAGTGCCTGTGGCTGCATTCACTGCACCTGTGGCAGTGTTCACGGTTCCCACGGTGGCGTTCACTGGAGTCGTGAGGACGTTCACTGGCGCCGTGAGGACGTTCACTGGCCCCTTCAGGACGTTCACAGGCCCCGCAGGGGTGCTCACCAGACCTTTGAGCGTGGCCACCGAGCCCTTCACAGGGCCTTTCAGGGCATTCACCGGGACCAGAGAGACATTCACCAGGCCGGTCAGAGCGCTCACCAGGCCGGTCAGCGTCTGAGGAGCGGGCTTGGCCAGCGTTATCTTTTGCGAATTCTCCAAATCAATGCTGACGGGCATCCGGCTAATGACTGACGTGATTTTAGGAGCAATGACTGGGGCCACCTTTTCCTTGTCGGTGGCTACGGGAGCCTCCAAGGCTTGTGTGTCAGAGGTGTTTGTTACCGGGGCCGCAGGTTTCTCCTCTAAAGGAGGCTTTTTAGGTTCAGCTGGAGGTGGTGGTGCCTCGTGAAGGCAGGGAGCAGCACTCACAGGCTCTGCAATGGCCGTGGTGACACTTGTGGAAGTGACACCTGTGGCGGACACGTATTTGGGGTCCATGAGGATCTTCCTCAGCGTACTAGAACTGGTGTCCATGTCAGAGGCCTTTGTGTCTGGGGGAAGAGCCGGAGACGGCGTGGACTGAGTCCGAGGCTCCTCCTGCCTTGTGATCCATTCTGTCACCTTAGCGGGGGGACTCTGGTTTGGAAAGGCCCCAGAGGTGACAAGAGGTGGTGGAAGCTTTGCTACAGTCACAGAGGGAATTGTGGGCGGGGGTATGCTCGAGTCGCTGGGCGGGGTCACTGGGTCACTTTCAATGATTGAATGTACCTTGAACCTGGCTTGCGCCTCCTCATCCACGGGTGCTGGCTGGGCAGGGGTCGGGAGGTCTGGGGGCGCGGGCGCTTTGGTTGGAGTCTTCTCCTCAATGCTGCTTTCCTGGGCCGGACTCTCGGGAGGTGGAGTCTTGCTTGGGTCGGAAGCACATGCCTGAGGAGGGGGGGACTGAGGCTTTTCACTCTGCTTTTCCTCCTGTGGGGGTTCTGGGGGGCGTTCGGGTGTCCCCTCATCCGCTGCAGGGCTCTTGCTTGGAGCGGGGGCCGGCTCGGGGGCAAGGGTTTCCGCAGCAGCACCTGCCTTCTTGTTTGCATTGCGTTTGCGGCGAGATCGAGTTGTCTTCTGGCGCCCTTTGTCCTTACGAGTGGGAGCAACTTCTGCTTCCTTTGACCCTTTGGCTTCCTGCTCCGGCTGGGAGGGCTCACTGCTGTTCCCTCTGACTTCCTTTGCATCTGCTGGGCTTGCCGAGGGGTCAGGGGCGCTGGCTGGTGGCCCTGAAGACTCTGTAGCGGCCTCTGTCTCCAGGATGCCAGACACGGCCTCATGGGTCTCGGGCTCCATGCTCTGCTCTGGGGGCTGCAGGTCTGCCTGAGATTCTGCAGGGTAAGGGGGAGGTGCAGGGAAGTTTTCTGGCTCCCCAGGAATGTCATTGATGATGGAGCCAATGGCTGCAGCCAGTTCGGTTTCGCTCGCCTGGTGCGCAGGTTTGTCCCTGTCTTCTGTGGCAGGGCCCTGGGATGCACCTGCGGCTGCCGCCTTGAAAGCACTGGCAGAGGTCTCGGTGAGCTTTGCGATATTCTCCACGGCCTGCTCGAGCTCCGTCTGCTTGGCTAGCTGCGTGGCTTCTGGGGCAGACACGTTTTCCTTCTCCGGTTCCTTGCTGGGTTCAACTGGATCATTTTTCAGCTGGGATGAGGGGCTACTATCCTTTTGGGGATTCTCACTTTTCTGGGGGGAGACTGCCACGATTCCGGCTTCCCTGTCCACGGCCTGCACTGTAGCCCCCTCGGCCACAGCAGGACTGACGGCCGTGTCCATGGCTTTCAAATGTGCAGATCTGTCCACTGCTGACCTAGAGTTCCGAGATCTTCCTCTCTTTGATTTGGAATTTTTCTCAGGGGCTGGTTTTTTCTCCACCACTTCAACTGGGGGAGTCTCAGGTACATTTCTGTCTGTGTTGCTTTCTTTTCGATCCCGTTTCTGTTCACTTCCTGCTTCTTCTTTATCAGCCTTGGCCTTGGTGTTATTTTCTTTAGTTCACCTGGGGACTTGCCTCAGTGGCAGCCTCGGCATCAGCTTTTGGCTCGCTCTTCCCCCTTTTCCCCTGGGGGCCGGCCGCTGCTGCTGACTTTTGTGACCTCCGGGACCTCCACCCCTCGGTGGGCCTGGGAGTCTCC
>NW_026000082.1:42819244-42857863 GCF_001458135.2 Marmota marmota marmota
GGCTTGAGGTGCTTCCGAGGTCTAGGCCTGCCTTCCTTATCTACCACCTCGGTGTGACTCAAAAGCACCTTTTCCTTTGGCACTTTCACTCTGGCAGGTTCCAGTTTAGACAGGTCGGATTTTGCAGGCTCCGTCTGAGAGGCCTGAAGTTTCTGGTCTAATGCAGAAGATTTGCCAGCCTCGTTATCCAGCCTGGACTTGGGCTTCTCCAAGGAAGTGTGGTCGATGACCTTGCCCTCCTTCTCTTTCACTCGAGTCAGGACCACGCAGGGCATGAGATCCAGGCGGTTCTTTGCTATCCCATCTTTGTCGGCCTTTTCTCTGCTCAGTTTATTGGAACTCCTTGGTTTTTCGGGGCTCTGTTCTCGCTCATTTTCTTGGTCTGTTTCTGAAGACTGAGAACTAGGGGAATGGACTTTTCCTTTTCGTTTCTGCTTGTCGGTTTTGTCCTTTTCCACTTTTTCCTTCCGTATTAAGCGCCTCTCTCTGTCCACTCTCTCAGGGTCAAAAGTCCGCTCTTTATCTGTCTTTTCATTTTTGGCATAGCGCTCCAGACGACACTTGTCTACTTTATCGTACCGTGGTGGGGAGAGGGAGCTGCAGCTGCCACTCCGGTCTGAGGACCGGCTGTAGAGTCTCCTCTCAGAATCACTGGGCAGCCTCTCTGCCTGTGAGGGAGACGCACCAGGGCTCTGAGGCCGTCGCAAGTGCACTGGACTCTGGCTCCGCTCTATGGGCCTCCTCTCATGGTCTCTGTCCCGCTCAGACTCAAATCTTTCGCGTTCTCTCTCTCGTTCCCTTTGCCTGTAACTGTATTCCCGAATATCCTGGTCATAAGGATCATTCCTGTAATCCCTGTATTCCCGAGGATCGTCATAATAGCGTGACTCATAGTAGTCCCCCTGGTATGTCTCCCATTCTGAGTAGAATTCTCTTCCTCGAGCTGGGTAATCCCGCCTGGAGTCCTCAGGATATGTGCCTGGAGTGCGAACACTCTCGTAGTATGTCCTATCTTGGTTATAGTCATAGGATCCCCTTCGTTCTTCTCTGCCGAAACACACAAAAAAGATGACATTAGTTCTTTTGTTCCACTTTTGCATTATACCACAGACATGAGATCAGGAAGTCCTGGTGCTAAACATCTCTGACATTATCTAATCACGAGTTGAATTGTGGTGGCTCTCCAACACAGCAGCCACTAGACACATGTACCTCTGAGCACTTAAAATTTTACTAAATTGAGAAGTAAGTGTAAAATATACACCAGATTTTGCACTTTAAAAATACACCGCAACGAAATGATAGATGTTTAAGGAAACTGAAACATTAATTACCCTGATTTCACCATGACATTGTTTACATATGCCAAATTATTACAATATACAACAAATATGTTCAATTGTGTCAACTTCTAAAAAACAAATTTTTTAAAAAAAATAAGCCTCAAGAATTTATTTAAATTGATTATTGATTTAAAAACTATATATTAAATAAATTTAATTCCATCTTTCTTTTTCTTTTTTTGGTACTAGGGATTGAACCCAGTAAGATCACATTCCTAACTTGAACTCACATCAAAACTTTCGTCCTCTCAGGTAGAAAGGGCTTGCTCATCCTAAGCAGAAGCCATTAGCAGGAATGAGCTCAGCACAGCACGTACACTCTACTGCAATAACAATAGAGAATTTAAGTCCCCTAAAAGCACAGACTTTGTCTTCTTAGCCACAATTCCCTAGCTCTCATAGTAGTGCTTGGCACATTGAGGCACTAACATATTTGCTGAAAGAATGAACAAGAGAAAAATATGTCAAAACTGCTACTAATGTTCTAACCCCTTTGAATAGCAAATAAAAGATCCAACACTGAACAGGCACTGGAAGCATCACCAACATGTCATTATGTACATTCATACTGAATTTTATTGGTTCACAGAGACTACTTTTTGATATCTCGTTGACATTTGATTTCACTAGATTCAAAATGACTACCCCACAGCAATCAGATTCTTTGCCTAAACACTGACTAGCCATCTTATAAATAAATGTTACCAGACACTCACTGCCATCATAAATACATATTCCAAGAAAGTATTGCTTTTCTATATGAAGGTGAACACATTATATGTGCTTTCTAATATTATAAAGAGAATAAGACATCCACCTAGAATGGACACTAGATGACTATCTGATCTTCAGCACCCTCCAAAAATGGGACAACAGAGATGGCCCTCCCTTCCCCCCGACAGAACACTTGAAGGATCAAATGAAATACTGTTTTGTAAATGGCAAAGCCCTATAAAAATAAAGTTATATTTTATTTATATTCCTGAGCTGAATCACGAGAGTAAAGCATCTTTTCCTTTCAGGCATCAACTAGTCACTGGGGTGACTCCCTCCACTCTGAGAGAAAACAAGGATCCTTGAGCTACCCTGCAGGAATCATTCCACAGACACTGTCACCTGAAGCCACCCAGGTCAAACTCAAGTCACAGTCAAGTCTTAGGCCCGCCTACTTCCTCTATTAGGAGATAACAGCCATTGGTCAGGGATAAATAACCATGAGAAAGCGCCAAAAAAACAAAGCCAGTCAGAACACCCACACTACATTACCCAACCCTCTTAAGACACGGCTCTTTTTAAAATGTATTTCAGGTTACACACACAGGATTTCAGTGGATTTTTAGAATCTTAGGTACAATTAGACCACCAAGATACCTTCTGCTCATGGGAAGAATTCCTGTAAAACTTCCTTTAGGCAGTTAAGTATTAACAATGGCTTTAAACTGCTATTAGGGAGCTGGAATGGAGAACTTTTTTTTCTCTCTCAACTGACACACACATTCTCTTTCATATGTATGTACAATCTATTGCATGCACACACGCACGTGTACCCACACACGACTGTGACAGAACAGCTTAACATTACTGGTTGTCCTGCTAGAGGACTTTTCTGGGTGGGGGAAAAGGGGTACTAGAGATTGAACCCAGGGAAGCTCTACCACTGAGATACATTCCTAGCCCTTCTTATTTTTTATTTTGAGACAGGGTCTCCCAGGCTGGCCTGGAACTTGTGGCTCTCCAGTAACAGTCTCCCAAGTAACTGGGCTTACTGTGTGTCCTGCCACGCCCAACAAAAACTGTTGATTTTTAATATTTTTTTAGTTAGTTTCTGGTTTATTTAGAGGTTGATCTACTAGGGAGAAATTTTAGAAAACTGGTGGTGAGGGACATTTTCATTTTAAAAACTAAGTACTCAAAGACTATTACACAACATTCTATGAGGAACTGACTCAAGAGACATACACTTTCTGTGATTTCAACAAAAATGAACTGGCAAGAGGCAGCAGAAGGGTGATGCATCAACAAGTTTCTGGCAACATGATCAAGATTTGGCTGATCTTTGTCACAGAGCTCCCTTCTTTATCTCAGGTGTCTCATGGCATTTTCCACAGAGTCTTTTGTTTAGCATATGTAACAGGGGTGGAAACCTACTGTGACATTCCAGGAGAATTAATCACAGAGGCACGTCTGGACAAAAGGCTTTAACATATGCACAAGAGCTTCCAATTTCAAATGTAATCAGCTATTAAAGAATCTGGTGGCATTATGTTAGGATGTTTTAAAACACTGTCTAACTAGCAGAATAAATATCAAACATTACATTACCATGACTGAAAAAGTTAACATGGAGAAATCAGGTTTACATGACATTGTCAATGTCACCAATTTTCATGTGCTTTGGCTTACATTTTGTTTTGTGAAGCTTGCTATCCTCCTGCCTTAGCGCCCCCCCAAGGAGCCAAGTAGCTAGAATGATGGGTGTGCACCACCACATCTGACTTATGCCTTGGCTCCCTGATTCACATTCATAAAGTATTTAAGAAGTGGGAAGGAATACTTGCTCAGTGGTAGTGTTTGCCTAGCATGCCAAATTCCCTGAGTTCCATCCCCAGTAAAACAACAACAACAACAAAAAAAAAGTAATTTAAGAGATTGAACAAAAACAAAGCTGTTGATATTCTTCTTTAAGAAGTATGTATGTTTTTATTTACAAATTTTTATGGTGAAAAACCTGGATGATGTTGTTACTAAATCTGTAAAGCATTTAACAGTTTATAATGCACCCTAATATATGTTATTACATGTAATTAAAAACTACTGGGCAGGATGATTTGTATTTATAATTCATGGTACATAGTTATAATCAAGCAGAACAGTAAATCTTTCAAATTACAGGAGCATTCAGTGAGAAATTTAGATAAGGTACTCTAAACCCATAAGCCATGTGAAAACTGGATTCATTTAAAAAAAAAAAAAAAACTTTTTCAAGGCCAGCCTGGGCAAGTTAGAGAGACCCTAACTGGAAAATAAATAAATAACTATATAAATAAATATATATATATAAAAATTATATATATATATATATTTATTTATTTTTTTTTTTTTTAAAGGCCAGGGAAGTAGCTTACTGGTAGAACACTTGCCTAACATATGCAAGGCTGTAGGTTCAAATCACTGACCAGTACACATACACAAAACGAAACCGTGTTTCCATATTACAAAAAGAAATTTGGGGGAGATGGAAATTATGAAAATAAAATTTAATCCCAATTTCATTTGTATTAAGATTCAAGTTATGCTAATATGTTTAAAATACATACCTCCTTTCTGTTAACATCTCATAGAAGTCTCTGATATCCTGACCAGATTTTTCCATGCAGTGATAAAATGCCAGCTGACTTTCTCGATTTGCAAAATCCACCTTTTTAAAAAAAAAAAAAAAAAAAAAGAAACTTGACACTAGTTTCAGATTTTAATTATAGAAACTATTATTGAATGTGAAAATTCGTCACAACATATCCCTTCTGGACAAATTTCAGGAAACATCAATCTTTAACAAGAGAAATGGTGCTCTTAATTAAAATAATATATTTTGGTAACATGTTCTCTCTCAAATTCTAAACAAATCTTGATAAATGTAATTTAAAGTTCCAGAACCCAATAATAGAAGAAATGGAAAACGTAAAACAAAACTGAATCAAAACCCTACCAGGGTTCTAGGTTGGCAATAATCAGATCAATCATATTCCAGCAATCTCGGTTTTACATAAATTTGCTGAAACAATAGTTACAACATAAAAACAATGGAAAAGAACATTTAAATTTTATTCACAGGTGAGCTCAAAGTCACTAAAGCATATGAAGACTATTGGCTAATATTGTTACTATTTTATTCCAATGTAGTCATCAGATATTAAATACACAATTCATCCAAACAACCAAGAACATCAAGGTTTTAAACAAATAATACCAGATAAAAATATCATGCTTACAGTGGCTACCTGCTCTTTAGGAAAAGAAGATGGGATCCTTCAGGAAGCCGACTGACACTCTGTACCCCTGGGTGAGTACCGTATACATGTGCAACTATGGATGGGCCTCTACTGAGAGTGCACACAGGGGCATCATGCACCCACAGCAATAAGAAGCATTCTTTGAATCAGATGGGTTTTAGGGAAGGATCTGTGACTAATGGTTTAAGAGAGCTGTGCCCACAAGTAGCTGAGCACACAAATCCTAATATTCCCCCTAAAAAGTGAGGACATACACATAAACCATGTCCTGTAAACCACCCCCTTGCTGACAACCTACAGGTGCCAGTTACTAACACGGGAAAATCTGAATACAATTTTGTTTTGCTTTTGCTATCGTCATTCTGCACACCTTAATTTTATTCCCACCGAGTTTCCTCCCCTTGGTCTCTTTTACAGCTGCTTGTGCATATTCAATCTCGTTGTAAAGAACTAGGGCCATGCCTTTCAAACGGTCAAACACCACCTGCGAAAAACAAAACAAAATCCAAATAAGAGCCTCATCCACTGGACTTCATGTCAGTCCCAACAAGATCCTAAGTCACAAGGCTTAGAATCTTATATGTATTTTATTGTAGACCAAAAAAAAAATTTAGGCTTCTCCTGATGTGCCACATTGTAGTGAAGACACAATAAACTGTACAGGGACTTTGTAAATACTGGGGCTTGAGGTATTTATTTTGTTTTTCTGTATTTTATTTTGCTTTCTATGTTGACTACTATGCTATATTTTAGGAAAACATTCTTCTATTCATGTCTCAAAACAAAACAAGCCCCAGTATCTTTTTTTTTTTTCTTTTTTTTTTGGTATCTGGGATTGAACCCAGAGGCACTCAACTACTGAGCAACATCCACAGCACTTTTTATCTTTTATTTAGAGACAGGGTCTTGCTAGGTTGCTCAGAGCCTCACTAAGTCGCTGGGGCTGGCTTCAAACCTGTGATCCCGACCTCACTGGGACTACAGGAATGTGCCACTGTACCCAACCAAAAGCTACATTTAGAATAAATAAATATTTTTTTAAAAAAAGGGTGATAAATAAAAGAAAGTAAGTAAGTAAGTCAGGCAACAAACCCACCACAGTGCAAGGAGTTAAAGCTCTACCTTCACATTAAGGAACTGAGTGCAGAGACCCTTCTCCTGCTGTCATAGGCATGTCACCTAATAAACATTGGCTAGATAAATATTATGTTTTGGGGACTTTTCTTTAAAGTTATCATCATTAAAAAAGGAAAATCAAGTCTAATAACATTTTTAATGTAATGTGAATAATTATATAATTAGATTATCTAGTTTTAATCTGGGATAAATTTATAAAACTCTAAGAAATATTTTATTTAGCTGTATAATAGTTTCAAATTTTTCAAAAGTCTCAGCTGGTTCAAAATTGTATTTTTTCTAAATATTCATATGATGAGTTAATAGATAAAAATGCCCTTATAAGCCAAATTTTAGCACAGAAGGTTATTAAAGAAATGTACAAGTTATTAAAGAAATGGAAAAAGCAGCACCAGAAATTGGGAATGGAAGGAGAGAATACTAAGAAAAAGGAAATCAGATATGATTCTGAGCCACACTCAAATAACCCTCACCTACCTTCACCACAGGCCCATATCGGCAGAAATGTCTTGTTAAATATTGATCCGACACATTTGAAGAAAGCCCATCCAACCACACGCAGTTTGTAGGCATGCTCTTTCCAAAACCCAGCTGAGTATAAAAGGTTAAATTTCTATTAGTAAAGTTTACAATAACTATTCTATAAAATTTTCAGAAAACTAGTCCCAGAACACAAAGCATAAGCTCCACCACTGAGCTACTCTTCCAACCCCTCAAATCAATCTTATGTGGAAACCATCCAGTTAAACGAAAACAGAAATTTACCAAAAAAAGGAATTCTGCCTGGCTAACCATGTATTAGTTCAGAAGGCACCACCTTTACATTTACCTAACTGTTTTCCTGCAATCTTCAATAATCAGAAATATGGAGAAAACTCCTAATCCAAAAAACAAAGCAAATCATAATTGCACAATACATCATGCAAATTCATTTACCTTGAGGCGATTATTTCCAAGGTACTCCCCATCCATCTTCTTAATAGCTTTACAAACACTGGCAATGTCACAGTATTGCAAGAAGGCATATTGAGGAACTCCATTTACTTTCTTGATATCAATATCCTGAAAAAGTCAATATCACTCAGCAATACACCAATAAGAAAATAAATCAGAATAAGCCAAGTCTAAGACCCTGTCTCAGAATAAATAAAAAGGGCTGACGATGTGGTCAATGGTAGAATGCTTATCTAGCATGTGTGAGTTCCCAAATTCAATCCTCATAATATGCAGTCCTGAATAAAAACACTCATATATACCAACATAACCAATTGAACCAAGGATGGAGATTGATAAATATGGTAAAATCTACATGTTCAGAATGAAAGGATACATAACTACGTGAACTACTTTGTGAAGAAATACCTCTATTATTTTGTGAAGATGTACCAGGACACTGTCCCTGGGTTAAAGACACTCTACAAAGGAATACAAAGGAATACCCTTTTCTCCTTGGAATTTGCAAAACCTGTAGTGATCTCTGACATTCCCAACTTGCCTCAGAGGAGGTGGTGAAAAAAAAAAAAACAGGCTTAGACTGAAAATGGTCCAGAGAAACCAGTTGGATGGCAAAATTTGTACTTTAACAATAATGATGTGCGCATGAACTGCAGAATAAGCACCGATATTACAAAGCCTCCTTAAAGGAGGCTTAATCAAATCTGAAGAACACCAATAACCAAAAAGCCAACATTCCAAACTTAAAACAGCAAAACAAGTAGTACATTTGAAGAGTTGCCAAATGGATTTTAAAGAAAGCAGTACATCTATACTCAAAATTCTTTGAAGTAATGATAAACAGGAATTAATTTCCACCATTATGTAGAATATAAAAACTGAGAGCTGGACACGATGTCACAGCCTATAATCCCCATGATGGGAGGCTGAGGTAGAAGCATATCGAGTTCAAGACCCGGCAATTCAGGAAGACCCTATGTTAAAATTAAAAATTAAAAAGATATGTATGACTGCACAAATGATGAGACTCCACATCATGTACACCAGATAAATGAAAAGTTATGCTCCATTTGTGTACAATGAAATGAAATGCATTCTGCTATCATGCAAAACTAATTAAAACAGGTTAAAATTTTTTTAAAAAAAGAAATAAAATAAATAAAAGGATGGAGATATAGCGCAGTAGTAGAGCACCCTTGGGTTCAATCCCCAGTACTGAAGAAAGGAGAAAAAAAAACAGAAACAAACAACAAAAACACCACAGGATTACTCCACTAAAGAGAAATGATCTCCAAATACCAGTAGGTTGACTCAGTAAACAGGTTATTCTGTTATAAATAACCAGCAGTCATTTTCCCAAAAGTTTGTGTCATTTTAAATATTAATACTAGCCAGGCCAGGGATGGTGTTGCATGCCTGTAATCCCAGTGGCTTAGGAGGCAGGAGGGTTGCAAATTCAAGGTCAGCATCAACAACTTAGAAAGGCCCTAGGCAACTCAGCAAGACACTATCTCAAAATAAAATATAAAAATGCTGAGGATGTAGCTCAGAGGTCAAGTGCCTGAGTTTATATTCCTAGTTTTAAAAAAAAAAAAGCAAACAAAAAAACACTAGCCAGACATTGTATAATCTCAGCTACACGGGAGGCCGAGGCAGAAGAGTCAACAATTCAAGGCCAGCCTGAGCAACTTAGCAAGACTCTGGCTTAAAAAAAAAAAAAAAAATGCTGGGGCTGTAGCTTTGAGGGGTAGGAAAGATGGTCACAGGCTATCAAGTCAAGCCTGCAGTGCCAGCACTTGGGAAACTGAGGCAGGAGGATCCCTTGAGCCCAGGAATTTGAGACCAGCCTGGATAACATATAAGACCTTGCCTCATTCATAAGTAAATAAATAGTGACACTCATCAGCATTTGCTTCATCATGACATCATGGTTTTCAAAGAGAATACTGACATATCTACCTTACTGAGAACCACAGATATTACAACACACAATAATTCTTCCATTTTTGGCAATTCTAGTGATAAGTGTATCCATGTGCTCAATGACACCTTTTTACACTGTTCCAAACTTTTAAGTAGCAGCTACATTCAAATAAAACATATCTGAACATTTTATCAATTCACAAGTTTATAAATGTCAAACAAGAAATTATATATTTCTCTAATAAAACAAAACAAAACTTGGAAAAAAAATAAAAATAATAGGGACAAGAAAGGATGAATGTTTTGCTGGTGTAGATACTTTTTTGTTTTCTCCTTTTCCACAAACCACTTCTACCTTTTGTCACCAATTACTGTAAGATGAGACTTAGGTCAACCACAAACATTTTATTTTATTTTATTTATTTGAGAGAGAGAGAGAATTTTAATATTTATTTTTTAGTTTTGGGCGGACACAACATCCTTGTTTGTATGTGGTGCTGAGGATCGAACCCTGGCCGCACGCATGCCAGGCGAGCGCGCTACCGCTTGAGCCACATCCCTAGCCCACAAACATTTTATTCACAAGACTAGATTGTGTCATTAAAAAACAAGCAAACAACAACAACACACCCCCTCCCCCCCCCAAAAAAAAAAAAACAAAAACAAGGATTATTTGCTTGAGCAACAGTGTATAACTAAGACTAGACTGATGAAGACACATGCATGGGCAGATGGACAGATGGACACACACCCTCAAAGGTTAACAACTGTTGCTACAAAAAACAATTTTACTCTCCAAAGTCCAACAGAGCAATTTTTTCACATTAATGAGTTTTTTTTTTTTTTTTTTTTTTTTTGGTAAGACAGAAATAACTTCTCTATTTTTTTAAACACAGAATAAAACTGTAATATCAGCCTGGTCATGGTAGTGCTCGCCTATAATCTCTGTGATTTGGGAAGCTGAGACAGAAGGATTTCAAATTCAAAGCCAGTCTCAGCAACTTAGGGAGACCCATCTCAAAACAAAACATAAAAAGGGGGGCTGGGATTGTCCCCGTGAGAACTCCAAAGTAGGGCGCCAGAGGAGGACAGCAGGGGTCTATATACAATTGAATCAATCCAGCATCATCTTAATGGCTCGCCTCTTAACCATTACTTCTGGCAAAATGCCAGGGGCCATTCCGACTGGCTGTGGCTCTCAACAGGATTGTAGTTCAGAGGAAAAGTGCTTGCCTCACATGCATGAGGCACTGGGTTCGATCCTTAGCACCGCATATAAATAAAATAAAGGTATTGTGGGCCAGGGTTGTCAGTGGTAGAGCACTTGCCTAGCATGTGTGAGGCACTGGGTTTGATCCCTGGCACCACATTAAAAAAAAAAAAAAAGATATTGTGTCCATCTACAATTAAAAACATTAAGAAATAAAAAAATCCAAGAGTATAAAGCTGTGACTAAACTATATTCACTATAAGTGATTCAAGTTTTGATTCAAGGAAACAGAAAGATTCTTCTATCCCTAAATCTAAAAATGACTGTAGTTAATATAAAAAGTAAGTCTAATTAAAACTTCAAAATAGAATTGAGGGCCAAGGTTGTGGCTTAGTGGTAGAGCACGCTTGCCTAGCATGTGCAATCCTCAGCATCACAACTAAAAAAAAGGAAAAGAAAGAACGAACTGAACTTTCAGCACGTGACATCCAGTACCCCTGGTATGCCCTGTAATCACACAATAACCAAAGAGTAATCTACTGTTCATTTTACAAATGTTTTCTCTTCCAGACAGGGTGCTGGGGTTATGGCTCAGCAGAAGAGTTCTTGCCTAGCATAGGTGAGGCCCTGGGTTTGATCCTCAACACCACATAAAAGTAAAAAAATAATTAAAGATATTGTGTCAAACTACAACTAAAAAATATTTAGGAAAAAATAGACAAATACCCATTATAGGCTTTTACATACACATATAGAACAATACACAATGGGCTTATCTGGACCATTGTTTTTGTTTGCTTTTGAGACCATCTCACCATGCTGCTTGCCCAAGCTGGTGTGGAATTCTTAGATTCAAGTGATCTTATCTCATCCTCCCAAGTAGGTGGGACTGCAGGCATATGCCACCAAGCCCAATTACTTTCTATGTTTTGTGATGAAGATCTAAAGTTGTTTTATTATCAAAGCAACATACCACAATTTCTCCAAAGCGCTGGAAAATATTTCGAAGGTCATGATAAGTAGTGGTTTTTTCAAGGTTGCCAATAAAGAGAGTTCTTGTTGCTTTGGGGTGAAATTCATCTATCCTTTCATCCAAGGGGCGAAATTCATTTTCACTTTCTGTTTCTGTAAATGGGATGGGGCAGAGTAAAACAGAAAAGGGAATTCTAATGTACATTTATACATCATGAAAAAAATCTACATTTTAAAACTTAATCTCTAAAATAATGGGCTTGGATAGTCACACAAATGAAATACTATAACACTTTGAGAATAGCTACCTCTTATTCACTGTGGAGCATAACACAAATACAAAGGCTAAACAAACTTGCTCCAAAACATTCAGAACAAAGTTAACACTTTAACATAGCAAATGGACTTGAAATTGAATAAAATTTCAATCTGCTAAATGGGCTTATAATAAAAGTAATCACTAACAGACTTAAAACTCCAACAAAATTTTTAATTATTTGAGCATTATGTAGCAGGCTCTCAATGTGGAGTATGAATCTACAGTCTGAAATACATATTAAAAATTCAGTTTAAAATAGCCCAGCTCCATTATTTCATTTACTTTTTAATATTTTAAGGATATGTGACATTTAATATTTGTCATACTAATTAGCACAATAACCTGTACAAATGTAGAACTTTTAGATATAAGAATAACTATATGAAAACTAAGCTCCCCAATGACAAAGAAGCTAATAATGTTCCTTAAGGTTTCTATTTTTTATGATCAAAAGCCCTGGCTTAGTTTCTAATTCAATCATAGCCCTTCTCTGAAGCTCCACTTATTAACTTGGTCTAGGACAGGCACATTTAAGGTTTTGTTGATAATTATAGCACAGTACTACATGTTCTCTATTTTTTTTTAATGTAAAACAAAGCCACGTGCCCCACCACCCCCCCCCAAAAAAACAATATTTAATCAACTTTACCGAAACAGAGTGCTTAGTGCCAGATACCAAACATTACTGATGATGTCAACAATAACATCAATATTAAAAACAAACAAAACCTTTGGGGGGTGGTGCTTCAGAACTGTCAGGTGAATTCAGCCAGAACACATCTAACTCAGGTTGGATGGTCCTAATGATAGCTTAATCTTATCCGTTTCATCAAATAATATGTAATTTAACAGAGTCAGGGGGGACCCAGAAACTGCCTGGGACTCATAATAACTGTCTCCGTATTTCCAGTATATCCCACAGGGGTCTATCTATATCTCATTTTCAGCTCAATTCAGTCTCTTGAAACTATCTGATAGAGGACAGACATTTGAAATGAATTAAGAGAAGAAAACTGAATTGAAGTCAGCTATATCTTGAGGTTTATATTCCAAAAGGCAGAATAAGAAAGGCAAAGCATGATTTGCATCCATTAAATTCATTACAGACTCTATTTTCACCAAACAGCTTGATAATTTGTTAAGACTGAAACTTCAGCAAAGAAAGCTTTTTCTAAATTAATCTACTTAACCTTTAGAAGCAGTCGAAGTCTTAAGCTCTATACATTTTCAGGAAAAAAACGATTTTATCTTGCAATTTCATGGTTAGGAGACGCTAAGGCTATGTGTAGGACTAACAAAGTATGACATCAGAAGCCACTAAGGATCTAACTGCAAAGCTAGGTTTCCTGGATTTGGCTCTTTACAAAAGTCCTTGTCCCAAATAATCAATTCAATATATTTGAATACATTTATGACTCACATTATAAAAGCATAATTCCAACCAGGTCTCCAATCTCAGATTCAACTGCTTTCAAATATTAAATATTGTATATATTTAGTAAATATATTTATTTAAATATGTAAACATTTATATGTTTGATTTTAAATATTGTGTTATTACACCAGTATTTAATGTGCCATCTGGTAAAAGTTCCTCTGACTTTTCTATGCTTGATCCAACCAAAATTCTTAAAATTTTTACTGGCAGCTAGTTAAAACAAACTATTTCCTGGGTACCAATAATTAGGTAAAAAAAACTTTTTTAAAGTAAAAAATTTAAGCTAGCTCCAATGCTCTGAAGATCACTGTTCACCTCCTAAATGCCCCTGGATTAGATCCTCATTACTTAGAATTATGATTGATCCTAGAAACTTATAAAGATAATATGGCAAACTAAATATTCTTCCTCAAGTATTTTAATCTTCTCCAAATGTGTTCAAGGAGAACTTCTGAGTTACCCTTAGCTCAGTATTATTTTGGGCAGTACTTCTCAAAATTGGGAGAGATAAATATAAAAGCACCCTTTAAAAAGAAATACTCCTCTAAATTCCTGCATTCCATCATAAAATTATGTATATTCATTCTAACAGTTCTGTGTGTTTTAATATGCAAATAGCATTTAATATTCTTAGCAGGAAATTATATTTTTTCCTCTTAATTGTCAAATAAAATGAACATTCCAGAGATGTTCATGTTTACCCTTCAAGTAGGCTATGAATTCCACTTAAAGTCTTTTTAATGTTCAATTGTCTCAGATTCACAAGATGACTACAGAATTTTAATATTTCTATTAATTATTTAATAGATTTGCCCACAAGTTACTTTAAATAAGGTGTTCCCACCAATTGTTGTGGTAAGGGCCTAATAATCCCACCAACTTGAGAGGCCAAGGCAGGAGGATCAAAGGTTTGAAGTTAGCCTCAGCAAGACCCTGTCTCAAAATAAAAAACAAATGGGGGTGGGGTGGCAGTTTAGGTGTTCAGGAGCAGTTAGCTAGGGTGGGGGATGGGGAGAATGTATTCAGGAGCAGTTAGCTAGGGTGAGGTCGAAAACTCCAGTTTGAAACAAATACTGCAAGTTTTTCTGAAACATGAGAAACACTGACCCAAGCCATGTCAGAGACCTCCCGCCTTACAATAGCTCTTACAGGAAGGTTCAACCTAATAAAACATTCCCTTGAAATTCTTAATGTGACCAACTCATAAGATTTGTCCAGTTTCTCTGTCACTGTCTTTCCAACTCAAGTAACCTACAATAACAGATCCAATTTGTGCTAGGCATAATGGAACTTAAAACTTGTCAAACCAGTCACTCAAATGATACAAGCAAATAGTTTAGTTTCTAATTCAAGATAATTCTGCTTTCATTCTTACAGAAATAAAAATCTCCGACTCTCAATTCATCCTTTTGGGAAGGCTGACACAACAAGGGTATAAAACACTACCTTTTGGATTTTGAAGAGTCAGCATTTCTCATTACAGCAACAAAAAAACAATTGTCCTCCCTAATACATTGTTTTTAATTAAGGTAAACAGAAAATACCATTATCCTTCAAAAGAGAAGACACTGGAAGTATGTCAATGAATAAAACCAGAATAGTGTCCACATTCAGGATAATATGGTGACTTCTCATAAACTTGAATACAAACAGTATATGTAATTTGCAACTGAAATTCTGCTTCCTTGTCTCTTACCTGGCCCTATCCACGCTGTCACTTCAATCTGCATGCCAAAGAACAGTTTCCCTTTAGATGCAGTCAATGCTTTTTCTTGGTCCTCTTGCTGCCGAAAGAATACCAGACCATACCTCTCTTCAGAAGCTCCATGTATCTGCACTGAGGTCACCTTGCCAAATTTCTTAAATTCATGGAAAAGGCCATCTTTAAGGCTTGTATCTAAATCCCCAAAGAAAAACAAGTTAACTTTTCTAATTACAACTCAATAAGTAACCTAATAAATTTTGGCCTGATTTTTGGTCTAAACTTTTTTAGCATTAAAATATTACTTTATTAGGGGTTGGGGTTGTGGCTCAGCGGTAGAGAGCTCACCTAGGATCAGACCCTGGGTTTGATCCTCAGCATCATATAAAAACAAATAAGTGAAATAAAGGTACTGTGTCCAACTACAACTAAAAAATAAATATGTTTAAAATATATTACTTTATTTAAAAAGTAACTCTAAGTTGGTATTTAAGAGATTACAAGTCTGAAAATCAACTGAATGTTAGATGACATTATTGAATATTTGTTAGGTAAAATGGTATTTGTTTTCTGGGGAAATGTCAAAAATATCGATCTGTAAATTAATGTGAAATGGCACAATGTTGGGAACTTGTCTTTCAAACAATAATAACTCAGCTGTAGTGCACATATCTAGCAGGCTCAAGGCTTGCCATAGATAGATAAATAGATAGATACATACATAGATAAAAGCTAGATCAGGAAAAGAGGAAGATAAAAGACTTATGAAGCAAATAGGGCAAAATGTTGAGCTGATGTTTCGGAATCTGTAGTAAGGTAGAAAAGGATCTCATTTTGCTATTCATTCTACTTTTAGATATGTTCAATATTTTTATAATAAAAAAATTATACCTATATATTAATAAATTGAAGTTTTAAAGACTTATGAAGAAATGCTGTACTTTCAGCTTTCCTGGTATCATCTCAATGACAAAATTATGTGGGAAGCATCAAATAACATGTCAAACAACTTTAACACTGATAGAACACTGTGTGGCTGGAGGTACAGCACATTTAGTAGGCGCCCTAGATTCAATCTCCAGCATAAAACAAAACCCAAAAGAATACTTTGAATGCCTTTTAGAGATGAATCATACTCCATCAGGAGATCTTGTGTTAATTTGCTTCATTATAAAAATAAAAGGCAAGCCAATTTTACTCCCTCCTCCATTTCTAAATTACCAAGAAATCTAAATTAAAACTCAACAACTTTTATCTAAAAGGAGAAATAAAAAATAAATTAAAGGGACTGGGGTTGTGTTTCAGTGGTACAGCACTGGCTGAGCATGTGTGAGGCACTGGGTTGGATCCTCAGCATCACATAAAAAAAATAAACAAAATAAAATTTAAAAAACTGTGTCCATCTACAACTAAAAAATAAATTCTTTTAAATAAATAAAATTTTAAAAATTTTAAAACCTCATCAACTTTGCATCTAAGTATCTTTATTCACAAACCTAGTAAGTTCTATAGGTTACTTTAAACAATAACTTAAGCAATCATTGAAATGTACTTAACTAAGAAATACATAATTTGGTCTTTGTTGGTTTTCCTGTGTACTAACAGTTTAACTTAAAATTTACATACTCAATATGCCTAATGTAGAAATAACAGTATATTATGGTACACGGTAAAATAAAAAAAATCAGGAGCAAGAGAGATTATAAAACAGCCTGTAGGCTTTCCCATTATTCACCACTTTCCTCATTCAAAATTTAATATTTTGATACACACTTCCTCTCCTAATGTTATGCCCAAAGTTATTTCACATAACACAGGACTTCAGGCCAACATAACAAATAGTACTTCTACAATTTCTTCATACCAAATCTCCCTCAATATCAAAATATTTAATCCAGAAACATATTTATTTTAAAAAATGCTTTCTTATACACCATCTGCCATAAAATGTACATATACATGCATATAATAAGCAAGTAATGAGCCAGGCATGGTGAAGCACACCTGTAATCCCAGCTACTACTCAGGAGGCTGAGGCAAGAGAATCACAAGTTCAAGTCCATCATGGGCAACTTAGTGAGACCCTGTCTCAAAAAATAAAAAGGGCTGGGGGTGTGACTCAGAGGTAGAGTGAGCATGGGTTCAATCCACCCAAAAAGGCCACCAAGTAATGTATACATAAATTTATGTACACACATGATGTATATAAATACCATCACCATACAATATATGTACATATACGTACAAGGAGATATATAGATATAGATATACACACACATACACAAGGATAACAAATTAGGACTTAAACTATATAGTTACAATAATCACTTAATTTTCCCCATGTGGCATTAAATGTTAATGAGCACAAAAAGAAAACACATTTTCTCTACAAAGTATAAAATTCAAGTTAGCCAGGAGAGGTGGTGCATGCCTGTAATCCCAGCGCCGTCTTGGAGGCTAAGGAGGATCTTGAGTTCCAAACCAGCCTCAGCAAAAGGGAGGTGCTAATAAGCAACTCAGTGAAACCTGTCTCTAAATAAAATACAAAATAGGGCTGGAGATGTGGCTCAGTGGTCAAGTGCCCCTGAGTTCAATCCCTGGTACCTCAGAGGAATGTATAATCATTTAAATTTTTACCTGTAGAGCGTACTGGAAGATTCTGAACCTTGATCCCAAAACTTTTACGGGGTTCATCTTTTTCCAGAGATGAAAGCAACTGGGAAGTGGGTGCTGGGACAGCTGCAGATTGAACTGATCGGGCTGGAGAGTCATCACTTGAACTGCTGCTGGAATCACTGCTGCATGAGGACCAAAAACAATACAATCCCACAAATTTTAGTGGAAAGATGAACAGAAAATGAGTAGCGTATAAAACTTTTTGAGGTTAACAACAAGTGGCAGTGATTATAAGGTCTAAAATTTAAGATTGGGATTTCTAAAGGCTCTACATTTTTCTTATTTGTCATAATCTTCAGAGATGGTAAAGACAGTAAACTCTGGGGTGAGAATGTGGAAGCAAAAATTATATTCTTTCATTAATATGCCCCCAAACAGCACCTGCTGCATTCTATGAAAAATCTAAAAACAATTTTTTCCAAATGAAGTAAGACTGGTAAATCCAATTCACTTAAAATAATAAGAGGAAGAGCAACAATAATAAAACAAAGAACATATGGGTTTGGGACTCAGAGATCTAGATTCAAATCTTGGTTCAGAAAGACAGCAGGTATCCTTGACTAAATCACTTAACCTATTGCTGAGCTTCATTTTCCACATCTGTGAAATGGAAATAATGAGAATACTGCTAATCTCCCAGGGTTAGGAATTCAACAAAATCAAGAGGAGGGTAAGTGAAGGGTATTAAGAAGGACAAATACCAATAAAGTATGTAATATCCATGTATGAAAATTGTCAAAATGAAACTATACTTTTGTACAAATAGTACATACAAAATGTACACATAGTAATTATACAAAATAATGGGCAATTATACTTTTTTAAAAAAGAATTAAATATTATAACCCATCAATATGGGGTCTGGAATATGTCAGGTATTCAACACATTATGAGCACTGCTCTATTTCTACAGGCTGAGTATCCTTATCTGAATTGCTTGGGACCAGAAGAGCTTTGGATTTCAGATTTCAGAATATTGCATAGATATGAGACACCCTGGGACTAGGACTCAAATCTAAACATGAAATTGTTTATGTCTCCTAAATACCCTATATACACAGCCTGAAGGTAACTTTATATAATATTTTAAATAATTTTGTGCATGAAACAAAGTTTCATGGCATGGAATGTTGTACTTGTAGTGTCATGTCAACACTGAAAAGTTTCAGATTTTGGAAAACTTCCAATTTTGGCTTTCAAATTAGGAATGTTCAGCCTATGTGCTACCCCAGTGATAAATTAATTTAATATCCAAAATAATTTTCCAGGTAGTTTGAAACTTTAAAATTTCTGAAGGACTAATAAAGAAATATAATTTAAGTGGATCTGTTAGTTTAGGCTTTGTTCCCTGTGGGTAAAGTGAGAAGTGAGTGTTTCATAACGAAACCAAATTTATTACTCTCCTCAGTTTAATAAAATCCTCAAAGGGGGAAATAGTCAGTTGAAAATGAAGATTATATATCTTCACAGAATAAAAGTTAATTTTAAGTTTATTATAATTGTTTATTATACCTAAGAAGTATGAGATACAAAATTCTCTTTCTAGTACTATATGTACAAGACTGCTGCAGTTTTAAGCTCTTTTATGGCATTCTCAAACATACTACTCAAAAGCTATCTGCAGATACTGTCTTCGTGAAATTTTGCTTCATACTTTCCTCAAGCACAATAGCTACAGGAAATGACCCATAGTAGTTTCTATCATTTGCACTAAGACTACAAATCTCATAGCCAGGACAATGACTCATCCATCCACCCAAATGAGTCCAAGACTAGCCTGAGGAGAAAAAAAAACTTTTTTTTCCAAAAATAATGAAATAAACTGTGTTTTCTTATAGAAAACCGAATATATTTCTTGAAAACTAAGAATTTACACAGTAGTTTTATTTAGTTCTCACATGCTAAGGCAGAAGATGAAAACATCATAAGGTTATTATCAGAACTTTTACTTATTGCAATTCAAAACGTAGGAAAATAAAGTAATGTCAGTAAGAGCCAAATGGAGGGAGCTAGGCTACAAAGAGAACAAAGCAGAAGAGACCAAGCCTCAAGATCCTGGCTAGGGGTGTAGCTCAGTTACAAAGTGCATGTTTTGAATGCACCAGGACTTGGTTTCAATTCCAAGCATCCACACCCACAAAAAAGCACTTCAAAATAGAACCATAAACTGTCACTGACAGGCCTCCTATAAATGTCTTGGCTTTAGTTATAAAAATAAAAATAAACAACAACAATATTATTATTATTATTATTATTATTATTATTGGTCATGAAGCAAAAGCTGTGTTACTAGTTCTAAGTAAACAGTATCCTAAATAGGATACCATATTATCACTGAAATTCAAGTTAACAAAATAATCTTATTTTCAGCACAGAAGGAAAAAAAAGTTTGTTGTTACCAAATACAAATACTCAAACCAATACATTCACAAGGCCATCAGATGACTAAGTATAAAATGTTATATGATTTATCAACTTAATAAATTACAATGAATCAAAATAACCATTAAGGGAAAGATTTTAATTATAATACCACCAATGTTACATATGCCTAAGTTTCTTACAACAATGGGTAAAGAGGTAAATAAACATAGGTGAGAGAAGAAATTCAGTCCACTGAAATAATTAATGAGGCAACAAGAACGTTCTAAGTCTGTATTATAAAAATGAAAAGAAAGATGACTGAAGAATGGTAATTATAGTTTAAAATAAAATAACCCTGACAGGTGCAGTGGCACACACCTATAACCCCAGTAACTCAAGAGACTGAGGAGAATCACAAGTTTGAGGCCAAACTCACAGCAACTTCACAAGACCTTCAGCAACTTAAAAGAAATGGGATGTAGCTCACTGATAAAGGGCTCCTTGGTTCAACCCCCAGTACCAAAAAATAAAGTAACAATAAGTACAAAAAATAGTGACAGAAATTAGATTTGTTATAAATGTCACCACATTCTTTTCTGGTAATCCCCTGTTACTATACCAATTCTGAAACCAGATGTAAAATTTAACTAACTGAATCATCTATATTCAAAGTAATAACTAGAAAAGGGAACAGGTTTTAAAATAAATTATGAAATGATAAAATGCAAGTTCACATTTTGAAAAGTTAACCTAAACTGCAATGTATATATCTCCAGTACAGTGTATTAAATATATTAAGGACTTAAAGATCCTGAGCAAAAGTGAGCTCACAAATTTAGATACACAAATGCTTTTCAGTCCTACTAAGCTGACAGCCCAAATGTCCAGAGGACATCAATTTTAATTTAAAAGTTTCACAATTTGGGGGCTAGGGATATAGCTCAGCTGGTAGAGTGCTGGCTTCCCATGCACAAGGCTATGCACAAGGCCCTGGGTTTAATCCCCAGCACCACCAAAAAGAGAAAATGTTTCACAATTTTGTTAAAAGTAAAATCACAACCATTCATCAAAACACAGGATACACAGTACTTAATTGCCAAAAATAGTCCAAATTAAAGAAGTAGTATTAATGGTGTATTCACCAATAATTTTAGGAAAGCAGACTTTAAATTTACCTGGCACATTGATTATTGTATTTTCAACATCAATTAAATTAATTATTTAATTTAATTACTATTCCTTACTATTTCTAAATAGTAAGGAATTTAAAAGAGACACAATTTAAAAGAAATCTATATCCGGAGTGATGGCAAATGCCTATAGTCTAGGCTGAGGCAGGAAGATCATTTGCAACCAACTTGAGCAACAGAACAAGATGTGGTGTTTAAAAAAAGACAAGAGGAGCAAAGGCAGTAATCTATTTTTCCTAAGGACAATTTTTAAAGAACAATGAAGGCTCAGTTATTTCTCGTGTTTTTTTTTTTTCTTTTAGTTGTAGATGGACACCTTTACTTACTTACATATTTACTGTATATATGTATGCATGTATTTAATTTCAGGGGGGTGCAGCAGATTGAACTCAGGGCACTCCACCACTGAGCCACATCCCCAGCCCTATTGTACATTTTACTTAAAGACAGGCTCTCACTGAGTTGCTTAGAGTCTCACTTTTGCTGAGGCTGGCTTTGAACTCACGATCCCCTTGCTTCAGCCACCAGGCCTGGCTATTTATTTTCATGTGGTGCTGAGAACTAAACTCAGTACCTCACACATGCTAGGCAAGCACTCTAAGCTACAACCGCAGGCCCTATTTCTCATATAATTTATATGTAAGATTATTATTAAGACAACTGAAAAGCAGGTATGATCAAAATTTCCATAATGAAGAAACATAAGAAAAACAAACTGGATACATAATAATCCTTGATAAGTCAATTCAATATAGGAGTCTCGTAAACCAAATCAGGACGTCAGTCAACTATTCCTTTTCCTACAGTTATTTTATTCACAGAACTACATGAGCATCTGACTCTTCCCACTGAAAATGTCAATACACTGGCTATAGCATTTGTAAGATGATTCAGGACTATATTTGTTCATACACAAGTGACATCCAATAACTGACTTCTATATCCCGTGTCCTTATATTATGTGTAAACATTTAATTGAGGTAAATAATGAATCTATGTCTTTAAAAAAAAAAGTTGGAAGATTAAAAGGCATTTAACCAAATAGAGAAACAAAAATTTAAAATAAAGACTTTTCAAAAAGGAACAGTTAATTTAAAACTACAAATTAAAACAGAAAGATCATTTGTTAAATGCAGATATAATCTTAAGCGACAATTTTCCAATTAGACAATTATTTTTCTCTCCAAAGTCAATACATAAACTTAGGTCAAAAGGAAAAATATGCAAAATATGGATTTTCCATTAGGCCTGGGTAATACAAAATGTACCCTCTGGTCCTTGGTGCTTTCCTCAGATGTGGGAGTGGGGGGGGGTGTCATTTAATTTGCTGATTGGAAAGCATCACTACACAGGTTATATATCCCTCTATACACCCTCCTTTAAAAAAATCCAAACTGTATCTTTCTACTGCAATTTTCTCTTTTTTGGGGGGCGGGGGCGGGGGGTACTGGGGATTGAACTCAGGGGCACTCAACCACTGAGCCACATCCCCAGCCATTTTTGTATTTTATTTAGAGACTCACTGAGCTGCTTAGTGCCTCACAGTTGCTGAGGCTGACTTTGAACTATCAATTCTCCTGTCTCAGCCTCCCAAGCTGCTGGGATTACAGGTGTGCACCACTTCGCCAGGGACTACTGCAGCAATTCTTTAAATGTAGTAGTCTGGGGACTCCTGTGGACCCTAAAGATCCTTCAGGGGGGCTATGAGTTCTTTCCAATTTTAACTACACATTTGTGTAAGGCCAGATTATCCTCATATAGTCCACCCCCCAAAAAAATCACAGTATGAATCAAATTACATATGAGAATCTTATTAAATCAGACATAAAGAGCTATTTGCAAGAAGATAAAACAATGACACTCTTCTCACTGTTTTTGTTTTATAAAATATTTGGGGCTGTGGGCTGGGGATATAGCTCGGTTGGTAGAGTGTTTGCCTTGCATGCACAAGGCCTTGGTTCAATCCCCAGCACCACAAAAAAAAACAAACAAAATATTTGAGGCTGAAAGTGTAGATCAGTAGTAGAGCACTTGTGTAACTGTACAGCCCAGGATCTGATCCCCAATACTCAAAAAAACAAAAACAAAAACAAAAAAACCCACCTCAGTTGGAACTGCGATAGCTCAGTGCTTAGTATGCTTTATAAAGCCCTGGGGTTCAATAACAGAACCCCTTGCCAAAAGGTTAAAGGAATTAATACAGAAAACTTTTTAAATTTAGTTTTAATTTCAATGATAAATGTCAACCAATACTACCCACAATAAATAAAAGCTCAATAATTCAAGGATGCAAAAAGGTTCTGAGCCTAGAAAGTTTAAAAAAAAAAAAAAAGTATTAGTTTAGTAGTTAGTTTGTTGTGATCCCACTACTGCTTCTAAAATGTAATATGAATGAAGCTTCTACATTGTTAAGTCAGAAAAACAGGAAGGAGGGGCTGGGGATGTGGCTCAAGCGGTAGCACGCTCGCCTGGCATGTGTTCGGCCTGGATTTGATCCTCAGCACCACATACAAAACAAAGATGTTGTGTCCACCAAGAACTAAAAAATAAATATTAAAATTCTCTCTCTCTCTCTCTTTGAAAAAAAAAAAAAGAAAGAAAGAAAAACAGGAAGGAAATATTGAACTGGGTGTACTAAAAAAGTTCCTCATATTACCTCTTTAAATTTCAATTTTTCTAGTGGGTTGTCATAACTTAAGATCTTTAAAGTCCCCCACTTAGTTCTAGGGTCCTATTTCTCTCTTTTCCTCACTTCAGAGCTGAATATCAAACCCAGAGTCCCTGCATAGGCTAGGCAAGCACCCCACCAACTGAGCCACACCACCCCCAAGTGCTAGGTTCCTTTTACTGTCCTTTCTACCCTCGATTTTCCATCTCTGATAGCTCTCAGATACCTGTAAAGTCCACATTCCTCAACAAGGTAGAGAGTACCCATTATAGCGTGACACCCAAATAATTTTCTAGTCACTCCCTCTCAAGCACATCAACTCCACCTCACTAATGATCAGTCCACACCAAGTGTTATACCAGTTTCTAGTGAAGGACACTTTATTTCTTAGTAGATTTGAGTACTTGGTTAAATTATTTTGTCTCTAATCCTTTATATCTTTATGTGTGAATGGTGACAATTCCTACTACTTTTGGGAGTTGCTGTGAGGCTATAATCAGCTAATGATTATAAACTGTTCAGCACTTGACAAAGTATATAGCAAAGCATAGAAGTGTCCTTGTTATACTCACTCCTGAAGACACCTTCCTTTCCCTTCTTGCCTGCCTTTGAGAATTGGCTCAAATCTCCTGCTCTATAGCTGCTCCTGGCACCCCAATCCCATCCCCAGCCCATCAAATTTAACAGTTTTTTAGTTTTGTATTCCTAAAATGCTTTAACTGCAACATCTGTACATCTATCTTAAATCCCTTCACTCTGAATTTTAACGACCCATTTCCCAGCCTTCTTCAAAGCCCAATACTAGATTGATCTCTGTAAATGCAGAGCCCAATAAAGTGCTAGATATGAAACAGCTAGTCCCTGAAGAAATAATCAATATGAATTGTGCAAATGATTGAGTTTAGGGCCTGGCAAGTACACTAAATTCAATAAAAAGGTGTTAATATCTAAGAGTGAAATAAAAGTTTCTGATAAAATACTGTGTTTGGTTTGCAAACTGTGAAGTTTTTCTTTTTTAAAACTTTTTTTTAGTTATAGATGAACACAATACCTTTATTTATTTATTTATTTATATTTTTTTAATGTGCTGAGAATCAAACCCAGTGCCTTACACATGCTAGGCAAGTGCTCTACCACTGAGCTACAACGCCAGTCCCAGTTTTTCTTTCTTGATTTTTTCATTAATTAGTCAAGAAAAATAATAGCTGTTGTAACTAAGATCACAGGACTTTTACTTTTATTTTATTTACTTATTTATTTTTGGCAGTGCAGAGGATTGAACCCAGGGCCTCACAAATATTGGGTAAGTGCTCTACAACTGAGCTATATACCCCAGTTCAGTCCTAGGACTTTAAGTGGCACATATTCATAACCTGATTGGTCGAGTGCCCTGAGATAAGCATCCCCGGCCACCCTCCCCCAAGTTTGAGATCAGTTAGGGCAACTCTGTGAAATCTGTCTTGAAATACTATTTAAGCCAGGCATGGTAGTGCATGCCTGTAATCCCAGCAGTTTAGGAGGCTGAGGCAGGAGGATCCTGAGTTCAAAAGCAGCCTCAGCATCTTAGTGAGGCCCTAAGCAACTCAGTGAGACCCTGTCTCTAAATAAAATATGAAAAAGAAATGGGGAGGGCTGGGGTTGTGGCTCAGTGGCAGAGCACCTGCCTCACAGGTGTGAGGCACTGGGTTCGATCCTCAGCACCACATAAAAACAAATAAACAAAATAACAGTATTGTGTCCATTTACAACTAAAAAAGGAGGAGGTGGGATATGGTTTAGTGGTTAAGTGCCTGGGTTCAACCCCTGGTTTAAGAAAGAAAAGAAAGAGAAGAAAAGGAAAGGAAAGAAAAAATACAAGTAGTACAGCATACGCAAAAGGTCCTGGATTTGATCCCCTACACCCCCCCCAAAAAAAATTAATTAATTTAAAAAATATATATGGGCTATGAACATCTAACAAAGACCAGAGTCCTTGGATAGCTAATCTACCTCATTCACAAAACCCACACAGGACATCCTATGACATTTACAGCCATCTAATAGGTAGAGCTCAGGGATATGCTAACTATCCTACAGTACACAGGATAGTCCCCAGAAGAATTCTCTAATCTCAAATTTAAACAGCGCCATGGTTGAGAAACAATGGCCAACATTATTTGTTAGACTGTTTTCTCTTCTGAAAAATCTAACAATCTAATTTCATACAGCAATCCAAACTAAGGCTCCTTAAAGTGACTATTTTTCCTCAGTGTGTATAATTTCATAAAAATCTTTGAATAACTCACAAACAAAAGAAGAGGAAAAAGATTTCAACTTCTGAAATTTGGCTACTCAAAGAGAATCTAAGACCCAACACTCTGGCATCTCTTGATTTTAAAAGACAATGGAAATATCTTTTTACAATATGCTTTCCCATATCAATACCAAGGTCAAAGAACTTTGCAGACAAACTATTCTATAATTTTTAAACAGATAACGAGTGAAATATACAGTATGGCTACCCATACTCACAGTAAAGTTTATACTAATGCAAACTATCCTGTATTAAAATGGTTCCTTTCTTTACTTAAGGATTTAAGGTTGAAGTAATTAAATTTAGGTAAATGATTTAAGGTAAGCATCACAATTGGATTTTTTTCCTTGCAAAAGTACATTGTTCAGAACAAATTAGTACATTTTCTATTCTACCTAAGTTACTGGAGCAAATTGCTTTTAATTTTGAAACATTTTTAATTTGCCTTTTACAATAATGGTACAAGCCAAGGAAGAGTGGCACACACCTGTCATCCCAGATACTAGAGAGGCTGAAGCAGAATGATCACAAGTTCAAGGCCACCCAGAGAAAATTGGCAAAACCTTGACTCAAAGTTTAAAAAAATTAAATGTAGTTCAGTGGTAAATCACCCCGATGTGGTTGAATCCCCAGCACTACAAGGTAAAAAAGAGATAAAATACAACTCAGCAATACAAAAATTATCTTGATTCAAAAATTGGCAAAGGAGGCCGGGCGCAGTGGCGAACGCCTATAATCCCAGCAGCTCTAGAGGCGAAGGCAAGAGGATCATGAGTTCAAAGCCAACCACAGCATTTATCAAGGCACTAAACAACTCAGTGAGACCCTGTTTCTGATAAAATACAAAATAGGGCTAGGTATGTGGCTCAGTGGTTGAGTGCCCCTGAGTTCAATCCCTGGTCCCCTCCCACCAAAATGGCAAAGGACTCAGACATTTCTCTGAAGATATAAATATAACACTAATAATCCCATGAAAACATGCTTAATTAACATCACTAATCATTACAAAGATGCAAATGAGATATCACCTTGAATACATTAGATGGCTATTATTAAAATCAAACAAGCAAACAGAAAATAACAAGTGTTGGCAAGAATATTTAAGAACTAGAACCCTTTTGTATCACTGATGGACAAGAAAAATGGTGCAGCCACTATATAAAACAGTACTGTAGTCCCTGCCCCCGCACCCGCAAAATTGAAGCACAAAAGTAATATATAACCCAGCAACTTCACTTGATTATATACCCAAAAGAGCTAAAAACAGCGACTTAAATAGATACATGTATACCCACATTCATAGCATGTTCTTTAATTAAAAGGTAGAAGCAACCCAGATGTCTATCAACAAAGTAACAAAACAGTAGATATTTAAAATGGGATATAATAAATATACCCTTAGGAGGAAAGAAAATTCTCCCACATGCTCTGTGTTTGAATTTCAGATATTATGTTAAATGAAATAAACCTGACACAAAAAGGCAAATACAGGGGCTGGGGTTGTGGCTCAATGGTAGAGTGCTCCCCTAACATGCACGAGGCACTGGGTTCAATCCTCAGCATCACATAAATGTAAAATAAAGATATTGTGTCCACCTAAAACTTAAAAAAAATATATTAAAAAAAAGGCAAATACATAATTCTCTATGAGGTACAAAAAAGTATTAAATTCATAGAGATGAGACAGAAAGCAGAATGGTGGTCACCAGGGGCTGGGGACGTGTAAATTATTATTTAATGGCTACAGAATTTCAATTTGGGAAGGAAGGGGTCTACCGATTAAAAAAAAAAGAAGACGATGACGAAGAAGAGGAGTTCAGGAGATGAAAAAGTTCTGAAGACAATGGTGTTGATGGCTGCACATAATGCGAATGTATTAATTGCCAGAGAACTGGTTACTTTAAAATGGTTAAAATGAGCCAGACATGGAGGTAAATGCCTATAATCCCAGTGACTTGGGAGGCTGAGGCAAGAAGACCACAAATTTAAGGCCAGATTCTTCATTTTAGAAAGACCCTGTCTTAAAATGAAAAATAAAGAGGGCTGGGGAGCCGGTTGTGATGGAGCACACCTGTAATCCCAGCAGCTTGGGAGGCCAAAGCAAGATGATGGCAAGTTCAAAGCCAGCCTCAGCAAAATTGAGGCACTAAGCAATTCAGTGAGACCATGTCTCTAAATAAAATACACAAAAAAAAAGGGGCTGGGGATGTGGTTCAGTGGTTAAGTGCCCTTGAGGTTCAATTCACTTCCCACAAAAAAACCACTAAAGTTGAAATGATAAATTTTATGTTATTTTGCCACCCTACAAATGCCCCCACGCACACAGACAACTTAAAAAACAAAATGGGGATGGTTCTGTTTTTATAAAAAATGAGAGGCCAATCCAGTATTTATAACAGAGTACTTGCTGCTTTTTGTCCACTGAGTTTCTGCTGAATCAAGGGATCTCACAACCATTATTCTCAGGTAAATTTCCTCAGAAATGTCACAGATACAAGTCAGTTCTAACTGGTGATTGTGCAACTGATTACAAAGGAATTGGAAAGCACACTAGGACTCTAGTGTGTAAAAGATCAAAAAATTAATGAAATGTTTTTTCTACACTCTTTAAAAAAATAAACATTTTTTTAAAAAGTACAAAATGAATTATAATGGAATCAATATTTCAATTTCAACTCTGCTTAGTCTACTAGATTTTTTTCTGTAATCAGAAACTACAACTATTTCTAAGGAGAAAAAATCTGATAAAACAAATAGCAGACGGAAAACTGACAAAAGGGCAAACACTGTCTTTTATTAAGACAAAGCCACTGGCAGAAAGAACACCATAATCCTAAAACACAGCAACTCTCACTGCAATCAGCTTCTACTGCTGATATAATACATAGTAGCAATTTATTTCCCAAGGATTTTTAGTAGAAAATCTAGACCTAAAAAACAGCTTTTCTGGGCTGCAGATATGACTCAATGGTAGAAAAATTAGCACGTGTGAGAAAAGATCACTTTTCTTGAATTCTCCTAGTTTCCATGTAGGCTTCGCCTCCGAGCACTGGCGTTTATCAAACACACCTAAACCTTAGACAGATACTGGCTCCATTTTCTAAATAAGCAAGATTAAGACTTAAAAAGACAAAGTGGGAGGACTGGGGATATAGCTTGGTACAGTGCTTGCCTTGCATGAACAAAGCCCTGGGTTCCCCAGTACCACGAGGGGCGGGGATAGTTAACAATCAAACACAATAATTAAAATAACTGATTTTATTTCCCTTCCAATCACCAATAATTTACATAAATAAGGAAAAAAAGAAAATAACTAAAAACTTTTTTTAAAGTGTGCCTTGTTTTCAGCAGAAAATGTTGTTTAAAACTGAGCTTGCTCAAAAAAGGTCTAAGTACAAGTCATTCTTCAAAATGCAATTACAGACTGGGCATGATGGCCCACGCCTGTAATCCCCTGTAATCCCAGTGGCTCAGGAGGCTAAGGTAGGAGGATTGAGAATTCAAAGTCAGCCTCAGCAAAAGTGAGGTGCTAAGCAACTCAGTGAGACCCTGTCTCTAAATAACATACAAAATAGGGCTGGGGTGTGACTCAATGGTCGAGTGCCTCCGAGTTCAATCCCCAGTACCCCCATGACAAAAAAAAAAAAAAATGCAATTACAGTTGTACTTAATATTTTTTAAACTCATGACTATCTTTGAGTAGAGTCAAATAAAAGAAATATGGGTAGTTTATAAGATAATTGCTGGATAATGAAAGCTCACCCCAAATAAATGAAGGATATTACTCAGTTTTATAAAGGAACGGAAAAAAATATTTTTTGAATTAGGGACTGAAACCAGAAGTCCTCTACCACTGAGCTACATCTCCAGCCCTTTTTATGTTATTCTGAGACAGGTTCTTGGTACATTGCTCAGACCGGCCTCAAACTTGCAATCCTCCTGCCTGTGTCTCCTGAGTTACTTGGATTATGGATGGTAACCACACATGGATACAAATGAATGAAATTCTGATATACTTGACAAGACAGACTTATCTTTAAAACATGTTAAGTGAAATAAGCCAGACACAAAAGGAGAAACGTCCCACATATATGGGTGACTAGGGTAGTTAAAAATTAGGAGACAGAAAGTAAACTAGTGGTTCCTATAGGCTAAAAGAAGGAAGCGAGAGGAGTTATTGTTTAATAATGCAAAAGTCCTGAGGCCTGGGGCTGTAGGTCAGTGGCGGAGCACTTGCCTAGCACCTTTGAGGCACTGGGTTTGATCCTTAGCACCACAAAGAAATAAACAAATAAAATAAAGGCATTCTGTCCATCTACAACTTTAAAAAAAAAAGTTCTGAAGATGTGTTGAACATGATGACACATGCCTGTAATCCCAGAGATGCAGGAGACTGAGGCAGGGGAATCACAAGTTGGAGGCCAGCCTGAGCAATTTAGCAAGGCCCTGTCTCAAAATTTTAAAAATTAAAGTCTGGGAACGTAGCTCAGTGGCAGAGCACTTTTGGGTTTGATCCCCAGTACTACACGCTACCACCACCAAAAAAAAAAAAGTTCTGGAGATGGATAGTGGTGGCTACACGATATGAACACAATTGCACGGATTTATACACTTTAAAATGGTTTAAATGGTAAACTTAATGCTTTGACTACTTTGTTAGTTTTAAGAAAACTTTCTTTTTGAAGTCTTCCTGGCTTTGGTATTTACTCTTCTGATAACAGTAACAAACATGGACAAGATTATATATTTTAGTTGTAGAAAGACACAATACCTTTATTTTTTAAATTTATTTATTTTTATGTTGTGCTGAGGATCAAACCCAGTGCTTCACATGTCCCAGGCAAGTGCTCTACCACTCAGCCACAACCTGAGCCCAAGGCTATCCTTTTTTGATGAACCAATAAGAACTGTTTGACATTTTCTGGTGGGCTTTACAGGATGCTAAAATCCCCTAGACAACTTTAACAACTATCAATGATCAACTTCCAAAGATTCCATCTCCAAGGGCTTCTTATCTCTTTATGTCCAGTTTTGTTTGGGGGAAGGAGATCAGACATGTGATCAGATTCTGCTATGATGTTGGGGTTATGCGTGTGTGTTACTGAGGATCAAAACCATGGCCTTCTGTATACTAGAGAAGTGCTGTACCACTGAGATACATCCCTAGCCCCAATATTTTTTTTTTTAGTTGCCAATGGACATTATACCTTTATTTTTTATTTATTTATTTTTATGTGGTGCCAAGATTGAACCCAGTGCCTCACACATGAGAGGCAAGCGCTCTGCCACTGAGCCACAATTCCAGCTCCCCTAGCCCCAATATTTTGATAAGTACAAAACTCTTAATGAAGAAAGTGGAAAAGCTGCTTCTCTACATAATCTCACTACTAAAAACAATTTTGCCCTAGAGCAGTTCCAGTTTAAATTCCAAAAAAGCTGGCCCATAAAACCAATACATGGTTGACAATCCCTTAGGATTCAGCAAAATTGCCACTCAGGTAAATCAAAGCAAAAAGCATCAAACACAAATACTTTCTACACAGACTACACAAAGAGACAAAACCCAAACTATCAACTGTAACATGGAATTGGATCATTCCCTTAACTACACGGTATATAAAATCACTTATATTTCTTATAAGAGCAACTGTAAAGTGTTTCAAAACACAGGAACCAAGAAAGCATAAATGTAAGTGAAAAAAAAATTAATCTCAAAAGCTTCCTGATGAAGCTTTCACCAGGACCATATGTCTGAAGTTTTACCTTTTTCCTACTTAACTGTGGTGCTAATTACATATCCTTCCTATCCAGAATGAAAGAAAAAAAAAAAAAAGGTTTGCTATTTCCCACTTCTATTAGAGTGGTTTAGGCCCATAAGATAAGAAGGGAACCTAACTCCTCACCAGGAAGCCTCAGCCATTTACTATTTGGAGCATTTGTTTATTTTTAAATGACTAGAAATTACGCAGTAAAAAACCCCCATCCTGAAATTGTTCTGCTTAAATAAAACAACTTCTTTGTAATTTCTTCCAGTGACAGACACAAAGCTTTCGTGTCCAAATGGGCTCCAAGGACTATGACACAGCACATTCAGAAGGCGTCAACCCCTCCTCCCATGATTGAAAATAACAAAGAATCACAGAATTCCCCTCAGTTTTGGGTATATAAATCATGTCTAGAAGCAACAAGGATGTCTGTATGATTGAAAATAACAAGGAATCACAGAATTCCCCTCAGTTTTGGGTATATAAATCATGTCTAGAAGCAACAAGGATGTCTGTTAAGTGTGTGTCTCTTACTCCCAACAACTCCACTGCATGTTAAAAGACACATTTTAAATCTTTACCCAAAGTATTAGCCATTATTTTATTTTATTTTATTTTTTTAAGAGAGAGAGAGAGGAGGACAGAGAGGAGGAGAGAGAGGGGGAGAGAGAGAGAGAAATTTTTAATATTTATTTTTCAGTTTTCTTTATTTTATTTTATGTGGTGCTGAGGATCGAACCCAGGGCCCCGTGCATGCCAGGCGAGCGTGCTACTACTTGAGCCACATCTCCAGCCCGCCATTAGTTTAAAATGTCCTTCAGATTAAAATTCTTCTTCAAATAAGAAAAAAAAATACCTGTATTGAGAAGATTTCATTTTCTTTCTGATTAAATTAATTTATTTGGGGGCTTAGCTATTAAAGTTTTTTCAAGAGTGGAGACACTCCCTTGGTCACCTTAGAAACTAACACACATTTTACCTTAACCAATACTGAAATCGTTGAAGATGGACTCTGGAAGTGGTTCAGTTAATATTTTAGGCATAAGGGCTGGGGCTGGGGCTGGGGCTCAGCATTAGAGCACTCACCTAGCACGTGCAAGGCCCTGGGTTTGACCCTCAGCACCACATAAAAATAAATAAAATAAAGGTGTTGTGTCCAACGACAACTACAACTAAAAAATAAATATTAAAAAATATATATTTTAGGCATAAGAGAGCTAGGGCTGGGACTCAGTGGTAGAGTGCTCACCTAGCAAGTATGAGGCACTGGGTTTGATCCACATAAAAATAAAGGCATTCTCTTCATCTACAACTATAAAAACAATTTTTAAATATATATTTTAGGCAGAAGAGTCCATGAAACATTTCATTAATCTAAAATTTCCAAGAGAATAGAAAGCTTTCAGGAATTTAAAAGAGGAAAGAATGGACATTAAAGACAAATAATAGGCCCTATTTGTCTTTAAGCAAAATGAAAAGCACTGATAGATAACTTTGTGATATTATAGCTTGGCTGAGTTTGCTTCTAAAGCAGTGTTACTCAACAGAAAATATAATCCACAAGTTATAATATTACAAATAACAATTTTTTAAAAAGTAAAACACAGATAAAATTAATTTCAATATATTTTAATAATATATTCAAAGTATTACTTGAACTTGTAGTTAACATAAAAATTAATAAACTCTTTTTAACCAGGTTTTCAAAATTATATGCAGTTCTACTGAGATAAAATCTCATAGCAGACAATCACCCATTTAAAAGTAGACAATTAGGGGCTGGGGTTATAGCCCAGCGGTACAATTCTTGCCTCGAATTATGAGGCACTAGGTTCGATCCTCAGCACCACATAAAAATAAATAAAATAAACAAAGTAAAGATATTAAAAAAAAAAAAAGTGGACAATTAGCTAGGGATGTAGCACAGTGGTAGAGCATCTGCCCAGCATATATTAAGTCCTAGGTACTATCACCCCCCTCAAAAAAAAAAAAAAAAAAGGACAATTAGGATGGCATATGCCTATTATCCCAGCTACTCAGGAAGCTCAGGTGGGAAGATGGCAAGTTCAAGGACAATTTAGCAAGACCCTAAGCAACTTAGTGAGATGCTAACTAAAAATAAAACCAGCTAGGGTACATGTAGCTCAGGGGTAAAGCATCCTTGGGTTCAATTCCCAGAACCACAAAAATAATAATTGTTATACCATAAACACTATTAAGAAAAACTGACTTCACAGTGTCATCTTGATTAACTTGCATGTTTCTCATTAAAATTCCAGAAAACTCCAGGGGCCAGGGGTGTGGCTCAGTGGTAAAGCACTTGTGTAGCATGTGTGAGGCACTGGGTTCGATCCCCCGCACCATATAAAAATAAAATCAAATACAATTCATAATAGTAATAATGAATTCCAGACAACCTCAACAAGTAAGCAAAATTACTTTTAAAAGTATAAATTTCTATTTTAAAAATGTATAGGCGGGGGATGGGATTATGACTCAGTGGTAGAATGCTCCCCTAGCATGTGTGAGGTCCTGGGTTCGATCCTCAGCACCACATAAAAATAAGTGAAATAAAGGTATTGTGCCCAACTACAACTAAATAAATAAATATTTTTTAAAAAGCAGGCAAGTAAAATAAAAGCATTCTGTCCACCTACAACTACAAAATTAATACATAAAAAAATAAAAATGGATAGGTGGGCTGGGGGTGATTGAGGCCCTAGCCATGAGACAACACCACACAGAAAAGTAGAGAGTAAAATTATTAGAGTAAAAAAGCAGATCTTAGTTATAGGATATTTACATTCCAAACTTTTAAAAACTATCTTTTGATGACTAAAAATAAAAATTACCCCTTGTTTGGTACAAGATGAATTAATAATAACAACTGACACACAGAAATATTTTTTGATTTTACAGCATTAAGAGAAAGTCAAATGATTATTAATGAAGCCAAATTCTAATAATGTCCATACTGACCCTGTTTTACCATTTATTTGTAAGAAACCGTTTTACCAGCCTCCTTTTGCATATATTTCTAGTCTTTGCTTTTCCACATTAAAGAAAAGTTTTTACAGTGAGTATGAGATTCTTAGGAAAAAAACTTACTCTACTTTGCACAGACATTTTAAAAGATACTTCAAGGGCTGGGGTGTAGCCCAATGGCAGAGGGCTTACCTAGCATGTGTGAGGCTCTGAGTTGAATCCCCAGCACTGCAAAATAAAATAATAAAATACATTTCACATACATTTTGTCTACTTGGAAAGAGGAAGTTTATTTACTGTACCAAAAGCAGATTTAAGAAAAACTTCTATAGAAATGACTTTATATAATTTCTAGCAGCAGTATACTCAAGTAGCATGTCATTTATGAATAACAAATAAATTACCAAAGGTTGCTCTTCCCATTTTCTCACAAGAAAAACAAAATTTACTTACACACACACACACACACACACACACACACACACACTTGAGTATTCTCTGTAGATTGCCTTTAAGACACAGATCAGGCTGAACATAGGATCTGTCTGCAGCTGAAATAGATGCCTCTGAGTTTGAATTTTTGTCACATACTAAAATGTAAGTCAGCCCAAAATAATCAAAACACTTTATTTTCTTTTTTAATAGGAACTTTCTGAAGAAAAAAGTGGTGTGTAAAAACATTTGATATTTAAGACAATAAAGTTTTTAATCATAAGAAAAAAGACACAGATCATCAAAGGGGGAGGTAATTCTTAACTTTAGGAAATACTGATATTTATTTTTGAAATGAGAATGCCCATTTTCCCTTTATTTAATGCCTGACTGGGGCAAGGTGAAATTGTACCATGGATTCTGAAAATACCAAAGAGCCTCCAAGTGAACACAACCCAAGAGGGGTAAAGGATTATAAGGCCATATCTGCATTGAGTAAAATAACAGTTTCAATCTTGTTCCTAAAGGCTAAAACAAACCAAAGATATGGACATGTATACTTTCTGTATATCAGACCCTGGCATTCAGTAGCACCAAAATAAATACACACCTTTACTTAGGATTTTATATCTGTAATAGATCAGTAACTTCATGGTGTGCTCTGATCAGAAATTAGGCCATGCTTCATCACTTTGGGCCATTATTTCTCAAAAAGGCAACAAAGTAGTCACGTTATTAAATACTGGCAACTCGGGCAGGCGTGCTCTCACACGCCTAATCATTCCAGAAACTCAACTCAGGAGACTGAGACAAGAGGATCACAAGTTTGAGGCCAACCTCAGTAATTTGGTGAAACCCCAAACTCAGTGAGACCCTATTCCAAAATAAAAAATAAAAAGAGCTGGGAATGTAGCTCAGTGGTCAAGTGTCCCCATGTTCAATCCCCAGTGGTGGAGGGGGTGGTGGTGATACTTGAGCTCACCTTCCTCACCCCACCCCACCGCTGCCCACCCCCACAGCACTGGGGATTGAACCCAGGAACATTCCACCACTGAGCGACATCTCCAGCCCTTTTATGTTAGCACATATTGCAGCCCAGGCTGGCCTCGAACTTGGGATCCTCACGTGTCACTCAGCCTGGAGTTGCTGGGTTAAAAGGCATGTGCCAGGGCCCGACTGGCTCACCGATTTCCATTTTAAAATTGTTTAGAAGTTAAATCTGCTTAACTACTTTATGCTCATTTTGAAGCAATGGTAGAAAATTTCACATCAAAATTAAATTAAAACCCACAGGATACAAATTCATAGCTCTATATCAAAACCTATTTTAATTTTTTCCACCTAACAATGCAAAATAAAACACAACACAACCCCCAAGTGAAAGAACGAAAAGGGAGAAACTAATCTCACTAAAAACAAAGTTTTAAAAGCAAAAATCACGGTAATTAATTCTTTGGTAATTAGCGCCTAGCCGGCGTTGTGATGTAGATAACAGTGGCGGGACAGAAGCAGAAGCTCAAGCTTAGCTTCCTAGAAGCAGAAAAGAAAGGGTTACGACTGAACCTAAGGGTTAACAAGGGCAGGTCTTGAAACCCGGATTCTATTCTGGGAGTTCACCCCTGCTGCTCGGCTCTCTGAAGTGGCCTCCCTCAGCCTGCGCCTGCCCAGTAGTGCTGCCCAAGCGTGCCCCGCCCTGGGCTCAGGGCTGGGCAGAAAGGCTGGCAGCGAGGAGCCTCAGAGATGGCAAGCAGCCAACTCAAACTGGATGATTCCAGTTTAGGCTGGTTCGAGTAACAAATAAGCAGTTCCTAGCTTTCCCTGGGATATTCTGAAAAGGACTGTTGCAGAGATCATACTACACTATTCACGCACACACAGGCATGAGGCTGGCTTAATGGGACCCTCAAGACAGAAGGTAGTGGGTAGTTCGCTGTGCAACAACAGAGCAAACTACACAGCAGCCAAAAAAGGAATATTTCGAAAACACGGATTGTTCAGTGACCTCTACAGTTTGTCTGCAACTAAAGCGGGCTGAGGGGTGTTAGTGTACTTGTCTCCAAACATTTACTGTACTTTTCTGCTAACATTTCTATCATGCTGCATAACAGTCCTAAAACTGCATTAAACAGGGAATGAGCAAATGCTTTTTCTTTTCAAAATAATAGGAATCAAGAAAGAGGCAAGACCTATTGTTTTCCGAGGAATACAGAGATGCTAACACATGTGTTTTCTTTTTTCAAGCAACTACTCTTCTAAGTGGGGAAACAATTTAGATACTACTATTTCAAAGAAAAATATTTTAATCAGTAAAACCATTAATTGGCTCTTACTGAGTTCCATCACAAGTAACAAATGCGAATGTCAAGTCAGAAACTTTGTTTAAGAGCTGGAAGGATCCTGAGCAATAAATTCATTTTATTTATAACACTGATTTTCCTTTCTTCTTTTTTCTGGGGATTGCATCCCCAGTCTTTTTTATTTTTACTTCTAGCCAATTCTCACCAAGTGGCTGAGGGTTTCATTAAATTGATGAGGCTATCCTCAAATTTGTGATCCTCCTGCCTCAGCCACTCAAGTTGGCTGGAATTTACATGTGTGCTAAGATGCCAGGCTATAACACTAATTTTCATCAAAACATTCTCCCTTTTGAATCCTTCGATAATTGCAATAATATTTTTTAAATGTTACAATTAATGTAAAAAAGAACAAGAGCCAGAAACAAATCGGCTATATGAAATGCAATATATAATAATTCACTCAGGCTTAAATAAGAGTGCAAATATTTACATTTATTTAGGTGCTGGGAATTGAATCTTTGAGACAAAGCCTCGCTAAGTTGCTAAAGGTGGCTTTGAACTTGCAATCCTCCTGCCTCAGCCTCCCAGGCCACTGGGATTGTAGGTGTACACCACCATGCTGGGCCTCTACATTTTAAATTAAAATAGAGTCACAAAACAAATTAGGAAAGATTCACTCTGGCCTGGAGATGTGGCTCAGTGGTAGAGCACCCCTGAGTTTGATTCCCAGTGGAGGGGTGGGGGTGTATCTCATTGGTAAAGTGTCCCTGGGTTAGATCCCCAGTACCAAAACAAACCAACAATAACAAAAGAGTTTATGAAGTGATTCAACCTCAACAAATATTTCAATTCCTTTAGGCTATATTAAAGAAAACTCTTATAACCTGTAAAGTACACTCAACTCCAATCAAGAAAATTTAAGGGGCTGGGGTTGTGGCTCA
>NW_026000082.1:42858007-42871284 GCF_001458135.2 Marmota marmota marmota
TATATATATATATATATATACCTACACACACAAACATGTTCTACAAATAATACCACCAGCAATAAAAAAGTATTTTCATTTAAATTTCAATAAAAAGTAGTTTATTTTAAGAGGGGCACATTCCTGTAATCTCAGTGACTCTGGAGACTGAGGTAAAAAGATGGCAAGTTTGAGGACAGCTGGGCAATTTAGCAAGGCCCTGTCTCAAAAAATAAAATGGGGTATAGTTCAGTGGTAGAGCACCCCTGAGTTTGATTCCCAGTGGAGGGGTAGGGGAAGTTCTAGTAAAAAGCTAATAGAAGAGAGGGGCATAAAACATTCCACCTTAATATAGCATAGGAACTAAGAAGTCTGACTGTAATAAACTGTGCCTATCCATCTCCCTCACGCGCACCCCCCACGGCAGCCCCCCCCCCACCAGGCTTGCTTTACTTATTTATTTGTTTGTTTGTACTGGGGGGGACTGAACTCACTTAACCATTAGGGTCTTGCTAAATTGCTAAGGCTGGCTTTGAATCGTGATCTTCCTGTCTCAGCCTCCCAAGCTGCTGGGATTACAGGTGTGACCACAGTGCCCAGCTTCTCTCCCCTTTTCTGTACCTAAGCTTCTTTTCCAGTTTGTAAATGTTCCAGTTTGTGACATTCAAAAGATAGGGACTAGAAGGGTAGAGTATTTGCCTAGCATATGTGAGGCCCTGTAGGTTCAATCCCCAGCACCATCAAAAAACAAACAAAAGAAAAAAAGACCATTCTAATGATATAACAATAATAAAAAAATTAAAATTTAGGAAAGTTGATCAACACTTTTTCTTGGAGATGGGGTGTTGCTATGTTGCCCAGGCTACTCTAGAACTCCTGGACTCAAGTAATCCTCCCACCTTTGCCTCTAGAATAGCTGGGACTATAAGTGCACACCACTGTGCTCACTTTGAATACATTTATTAAACATTTCATTATAATTTTAAAAAACTATTTAAGACAGCTTGCTCTAAAACTCTAATATCTTCAAAGAGGTATCTGAGCATGATTAAAGCCAAATGGTTTAATGAAAACCAAAACCAGACAATGTCACCCATTACAGTTATTTGTATGCAGTTCTCTTTGCTTACTACTGTATTTAAGAATTCCCATCTTAAATGTTTATTTTGATTAGAACAAAGTCTATGTTGCTTTTAATTTTTTTTTAAAGAGAGAATTTTAATATTTATTTTTAGTTTTCGGCAGACACAACATTTTTTTGTTTGTATGTGGTGTGAGCGCGCTACCACTTGAGCCACATCCCCAGCCCCTATGTTGCTTTTTAAAAATATTTTTGTTGGACACAATACCTTTATTTATTTATTTGTTTGTTTATTTGTTTATTTATTTATTTTTATGTGGTGCTGAGGATTGAACCCAGTGCCTCGCTCGTTCTAGGAATGCACTCTACTGCTAAGCCACAACCCCAGCCACAGAACAAAATCTGAAGTTGTTTGACATAGCTTCCCATCAGATGTTAACTCTTAATTACGAATGTAAAATTTCTGCTGTGGATTAGTCAAACTGGCTCTATTTTGGGGTTCCATACAACCTGCCACTGAGCAATCTTAAATCCATATACTTAATGCACAGAGCATAATTTATTAAAAGGAAGAGTATTAAAGGTAAACTCAAGTTAACTTTAGCCAACAAAAAGATTTAGGGAAGTAACCTGTTGAGGGGAGGACAAGAAATGGGGGTGAATTATCCAATCTCAACTTTCTATTATCCTTGCATCCATTTCAACCATTCATGCAAGAAACCTTTATAAGACATAGAATCAAGAACTAACTGCAGGGGTTGGAGTTGTAGCTCAGTGGTAGAGTGCTTGCCTGGCATGTGTGAGGCCTTGAGTTCAATCCTCAGCACCGCATACATATATAAATAAAAGATCCATTAACAACAAAAATAAAATAAAATTTAAAAAAGAACTAACTGCAGCTACAAATGACCCTTTTTGGCAATCTGCTGAAAATGTGGCAACATGGGCCATGTTTTAGAATAATGTTTTAAAATGCATAGTGAGCAGGGGATGTAGATCATTAGTAGTAGAGTGACTGCCTAGCATTTATGATCTCTGGATTACTGAATCCTCAGCACCACAAATAAATGAGTGAGTGAATACTAAATACAGAAATAAAATAAACAGGAATTAAAAGGAAGAGTATTGAAAATGACATATATCTTTAACATTAAGTAACAAGGGCTGGGGCGGTAGAGCGCTTGCCTTGCACATGCAAGGCACTGGGTTCAATCCTCAGCTCCACATAAAAATAAATAAAGGTATTGTGTTCATCTACAACTTTTTAAAAAAAAATTAAGTAACAAGACCCAAAATTAAGTAACAAGACCCAAAATTGGATTTAGTAAGTTTTAATTTCAAAGTAACAGTGAATATAAGCCCAAATTTAAAATATCAAATGTTTATATTGGTAACAAAGTAGCTCATACGGTGATACTACTGTAGTTTGTTAATATCACAGTATTTTGGTTGCCTAGTTTCAAATGGAAGGCAATGCTTAATTCCAGCTATAGATTAAAGAAAAGATGTAATATTTTCCCTATACAAATTCAGAAACCACACCCTGCCCCAACCCCAGCCAACCTAATCATCTTTGACTGTAGTCAGAACAAACAACTGGAAAACAAACCTCAGTAAAAATTACTTTAAAATATTAAGAAAATTATGAGCCTGGCTTGGTGGCACATGCCTGTAGTTCTAGTGACTCAGGAGGCTGAGACAGGTGGATCACAAGTTTGAAACCAGCCTCAGCCACTTAGCAAGACACTCAGTAACTTAGTGAGAACCTGTCTCAAAAAAAAATTTTTTTTGTTTTAAGTGGTGGGGGTGGAGGGGTGGGGGTGTATCTCATTGGTAAAGTGTCCCTGGGTTAGATCCCCAGTACCAAAACAAACCAACAATAACAAAAGAGTTTATGAAGTGATTCAACCTCAACAAATATTTCAATTCCTTTAGGCTATATTAAAGAAAACTCTTATAACCTGTAAAGTACACTCAACTCCAATCAAGAAAATTTAAGGGGCTGGGGTTGTGGCTCAACAGTGGAGTGCTCACCTAGCATGCGCAAGGTGCTGGGTTCGATCCTCAGCACCACATAAATGTAAAATAAACATACTGTGTCCACCTAAAACTTAAAAATAAATATTTTTAAAAAAGAAAATTTAAAATAAATGCTTTTGTGGAGTTTAATTCATTTAAAGTATTGTGTTGAAAGGAAAAGTGACTCATTGAATGTCCATAACAAAGAAAGGGACCTATAGCAGCACAGGGAAAGTTTATACCGTGAGGCCCCAATTCTCACCAGTTAAATGCTATTAATAGCTGTGTAGAAACAGTAGGTGTGTCATTTATAGGACTTCACAACTAGACTGCCACTAATCCCATGTTTACTCATTTAAAATGCACTGTTAGCAATCTGTTCACCAAAGCTGTAACAATTAAGAATGGAGGATGGTTAATTTCCCAGTCAGTTATGGAGACAGAAAACTGATAAACTAAGCTATATTTTGTCCACTATGCAAATGATATTTTTAAACATCTTCAAAGAACTTTTAGGGATGACATTTCCACAAATGTAAAATTTTAAAGATTACAAAAAAGAGCTTATTTTTCCCAAGAAGAAATTAAACATTTTGAATTTACGTAACATTTCAAAATATTACACTTTGTACTCAGTATAATTAGAGAGAAAGAGGGCATCTGATGAAAGGGAGACTGAACTCAGGGATAATGGATATGCTCTGAACAGCAGAGGACTTTTTCTGTGTGCTTGCTTCAATTACAACTTAGTGACTAAATTTTTCATCTATCTACATCAATACTGCTGTGTCCTTCATGATAACTATGAATTGTATTTCAATTTTTGGACTGTTTTTGAACAAGTGCTCTAAAAAAGGCAATATGCTGTGTTCTATGATGTGCACAAGGGCCACCTGATCCTATTCCTACAAGACAGCACTGAAAGCCCACCATTCGGTCAACCACCAAAAAGTTTATTCTGTTTTTTACAAATGAGCATAATCTGACTCTTCCTACAAAGTTTCTTCCACCTCTCCCAAATTAGGCACTCTCACAATCCAAGCTATTCTTCACTGAAGTACTAAAATAGCATCCTCGCCATAATCTTTCTGCTCTAAGTCACCATTTGCACAAACCTCAACAAGCTATTTCCCTTCTAAAATCCTTCAAGAGCTCATCTCTGCACACAGAATAAGAACCCGAAATATTACCATGGTTACACCACTCTAAATCATCTGGTCTCAAAAAACATTCTTCTACCTACTTTGCTGTTCCTTCTGCCTACAACAGTCCTTGTCTAGCCTAGGCTTCTCTTCTTGTTTAAGTACTAGGTATTTCATATTCCAACCAAACACTCTCTCCTCAGATGTCCCCAGTAGTCCAAATAACTTTTTTTGTTCTCTTGCTGTTCTGTATATAGGTACAAATCATTAAACTCGTGAGATTCAGGTACTAAAAACTCTTTATATTGTAACATTGTGTGAGTACATACAGAACAAGAAATCCCACTATTATATATAATAGTGGGCCAATAAAAAGGAAGGGGGAGAAAAGAAAATATAGTTCTAGAAAATGGCTACATGTAAAAAGGAAACCAATAACCATAACTTTTCCAAACAGGGAAAAATAACATTTTAACAGAAGGAAAAATTTACACAGACTCAGGAAAGGGGGAACAGAGCAAGAATCTGCTAGTGGTTCTTTCCCAAGCCCACAGGAAAAAGCTGTTCTCAACTAGCAGATTTCAGTTTCTTCACCTCCTTGTCTGATACGGTCCAGCATGCCAATCAGAAGGAAAACACAATCAAAATTTGGACTTTTAGGTAAAATTCCTAGTTTTTAACTGGCAATAACTTCAATTTAAAACACTATACAAGGCAAATTAAACTTGCCAGCTGGTCAGGTGTGACCTTCTAAACATCCAAGGGTATTGCATCCTTTGGTGTAAGTAGATCAATCTAGCTACCAAAACTTGATATATAAATTTTAAAAATTCCTTTGCTAACCAACTTTCTTACTGTAATTTAGTCCCCATGTACATTTTCTAAGGGTACCATGCTCTTTTGGCAATTAACTGTAAATATTCAGAAACAAAGACCTGCTTTTCTTTCAGAACACGAGCAAGGACTGGCTCCATCAAATCCATCAGTCCACAACTGAGGGCCAGATCTAAATCAACTAATTCCCACCAAAGTATAGTGCCACCCTGAAGGCCTTGTGTCACTGATGGCCCTCTGACTTTAACACTGAAGCCAGAATTAGACAGGCAGTCAGTATAGATAGGTAAATCAAGTCAGGTAGATCAAGGAGGCCAATTTGAGTGGTCCCAGAGGTTGGAAACTGTCCTCTGAAGGACTGAAATGTCAATTCCTTCAGAGCCCTTCCTCCACCCTTATCAAGAACCTGCCATGGGGCTCCACCCTGTTGCTAAGGTAACCTGTCCCAGGAATTGCTCCCCACTACAGGGAGTTATAAAGTTGTTAATAAATGTGTCCAGGGCTGCTCCATCCCGCCCTTCTCCGTTCAGCCCACCTGTTGGCCATGCCACCAAGCATTTCCTGGGCCTAGTCACTTACTCAGGAGGGAGGAAAGATAAGGGGAAGAGAGCAGGAGAACAAAGGAAGCCTAAGATATGAAAAAGGCAAAACACCCTTATTTCTGGGGATACCAGAATACCAGCCATGGCTCCCTTCTCCCTCCTGGGAGGAATCTATGTTATCCCCTTTTTAAATAAACCCTGCTTTATATGCTTGCCTTGGTGTGCTTCTCTAATGTTAGGCTTCAACATGTAAGGGAGCAGGCCTTGTCACCGATAACTGGCGGTATCAACACCACCAACACAGCTCTTCCTTTCAGTGAGCTGTGATTCTGACACTCTTTTAATGAAAAAGATTGGAAAATGACTAAAATTTGAATATTTTAGACAATTATATGCAAAAGAAAAGTGAAACACAATGAAGTTTTATAATCAGTTTATAGGACAGAAATGAATTTCATCACTCATTTATCTAGAAAATATACCAAATAAAATGCAAGGTAAGGGTTTTCACCCATGTCATAAAGTTGCAAGCTGGGGCCAGAAGCTGGTTTGCCTGACTTCCTGAACTAAGTGCTTATGTAATTTTAACATGCAACACTTTCCCTGGAAGTCTGAATTACATCCATCTAGCAGGAGAGATTTAAAAATTATTTCCACTTATTATTTTGAATTAGAAAATTTATGAAGCCTAAAAAGAGCCATTCAATTACATGACCATTTCCTTTTTCTTTAATCAAATCTAAACAGGCAATACTAAAAGAAAAATAATCTGGGCTTTTAATCAGGTCAAAAAAGTTGTACCCTGTTAAATTTAAAATGTATACCACCTAAAGTTAAAACTAGGGCATCTGTGATTAACAGAATAAATAACATTAAAGGAAAACAGGGTAATGCCCAAAGACTAGCAGCATATGCAGTAGTAAGAATAACCAGCAATTCACTAAGGGTGAATTCACTAAGGTGCCAAGGTAAGCACTTTAGAAGCAGTTTCCATTTTATTCTTTGCAATAACTCTATAAAGTTAGGTTCTCATAAAAGATGAGGGGAAAAAAGCCCAGAGAACATAAATTGTCCAACAGTGTTACAAGTAATCTATACCATCTACCTAGATCTGATTTCAAAACCCATGAAGTTAGATAACATCTAAGCTAAGACTCCTTGTTTATTTTACATCTTTAGAATAAAACATCTTTGTAAAAAAAATTCCCAACTAATGAAATGAATTAACTCAGCTTTAGAGACCAATAAAGTGATAGCATGCAATTTAAAAAGGCTTCTTTATGAGTTTATAAATTAGCCTACCAGCTTGATGTCAAAATTAGTTAAAATGTTTTCATAAATTTAGTCATTGATAATGTGTCGACAATATTATTTCAATAACACATATTTAACCAACACATTTTACAAATCTTCAACCAAAACAACAAATAAATTGATGCTACACACCAAAGTGAATTAAAAACTTTAAAGAAATCCATTTTCAGTGTCAAAGATTTGCCTCGGGCTGGGGATGTGGCTCGAGCGGTAGCGTGCTCGCCTGGCATGCATGCGGCCCGGGTTCGATCCTCAGCACCACATACCAACAAAGATGTTGTGTCCGCCGAGAATTGAAAAATAAATATTAAAAAAATTCTTTAAAAAAAAAAAAAAAAAAAAGATTTGCCTCACACAGCTTAAGTCACATTTCTCTTCCTTTTTTTGAAATTTAATATTAATACTGAGCATATAGAAAATGAAAGAGCATTTGGTAATCATAGCCTAGCTACTGGTTAACTCAATAGCCCATGTTAATCAAAGTTTCTTTATTCATTACATATATAACCCAAGATTACTTTTTTAGAAAAAAATTACTATGCTAAAAACCATCACCATTGATCATTGAAAATTTATTTAACGGTTCGTCTATTATAATAAAAGGCTTGTTAACCTACCTGTCACTGCTGGTACTACTGCTGCTGCTGATTGAATCACTACTGGAGGATCTGCTCCTAGAGCCGCTGCCGCTAGGGGACCTGGTGGGTCTAGACGCTTGGCTAGCCAGTCTCTGAGGAGACTGATTCCTAGACTGGGACGAATGTGGAGAGCGACTCCTGCTGTGCTGGTAATTCCGCTCTGGCCTTCTGCCTCGTACCTCCCGGGTAATATCATCCCTGTAGATATCCCTGTGTACCACACTGGGCAGTGTAAACTGCTCCCGAGCCCTAGGTTCGTATCGGGGGTCATGAGCATCAAAGCGGTTTGGACTTCGACTCCGAGAAGTATAATAGAGCCCATGTTGTAAAGTCCGCTCTCGAGGATCTCTATAGTAATCCTGATCATAATGTCTTGTCCGATCAAATGCTCCTGTCCCCCGTTCATGGTGTCCATAGGCACTATGTTCATAAGCACGCTCCCTGTTATCTGAAGCCCTGCATTTAGGAGGGGGGAAAAATATTTAATCAGAAAGGAGCAAACAAAACTAAATGCAAATCATGCAAACATTCATTTCAGAATTGTCTTTGTCTTTGCAACTGATCATTTTCTACACAGCATTAACCTACTTAGTAAGCAAACACTAACAAGCTTAACATTTTACTTGATCCCAAAACTTATTGTCACAGCTCAGCAATCCATTGTTTTAACTGTATATTGGGTTTTTCGTGACTGGTGTTCTACAGGTGAGTTGCTCGTTTTATAAAGAATTTTCTAACTTTTATACTGAAATATTCATATATCATCTTCCTTTACAATTTTAAGTTTACTAGAACAAAGAAGAGACTGTCATTTCAATATGAAAGATTTTTACATTTCCATCTGATTAAAATATATTTTTCATTACTTGCAAATTTATTTTAGGTTATATTTCTACACTAAACAAATATGAAAGCCTTGCTGCAGTGTGTATTCTGCAGTAGGAAGGACTTTCAAACAAGTCCAGAAAACAAAATTTTAAGAGCAACTCCTCGTTAACTTTTTTTTTTCTTTTTTGCAATGCTGGGGATCAAATGAAGGGCCTCACATGTGCTATGCAAGGGCTCTAACACCGAGTTTTTTTTTTTTTTTTTTTTTTTTTTTTGGTGGTACTTGGGATTTGAACCCAGGAATGCTTTACCACCAACCTACATTCCCAGTCCATTTTATTTTAAGACAGGGTCTCGGTAAGTTGCTCAGACTGTCCTTGAACTTGTGATCCTCCTGTCTCAGCCTCCAAATGGCTGATATTATAGACATGCAGCATCACACCTGGCTTCTCAATAACTTTTGACTGGGTGATTATAAAAAAAATCACTATATAAATTGCCCAATCACATTTAATAATAAAAATGGAATCTTAAAAACAATTAAGATATCAAAATACTAAATCACCACATGCTATTCTATGTAAATTTAACAAATAAATTATTTTATCTCTTGGTGCTATCAAATTTCACATAATTTTTAAAATAATCATTTCATGATTTCATTTGTTAATACATGTACCTGAACATTGGAGGAAATGCATTCTCTTAGCTTTGACAATATTCAAGTTGCCACTGATAAAATTAGGCAATGCTGAGAACTATAAGAATACTCTAAGGTTGCTATGAACAACAGTTCAAGTATGTTTTGTTGTTCTGGTACTGGGGATTAAAGACGGCCTTGCACGTGCTAGGCAAGTGCTCTGCTATTGAGCCACATCCCCAGGTCCTTCAACAATTATTTTGGTATAACATGAATATTCATCAACCTAAGAATACAAAAATTGTTGCATGTACATGTACATTTATACACATGCAATTATGTGACAGTATTTAAAACTAATTCTACTCCCACTAGAAATCATAAATTCTCTACTTATGTCGGGAAATAGAACTCTTAAGAATTCAAAGACCAATTCACTTGAATTTCTCTTCAATCTCATATCTTTAGATCCATCCTCTATCAAAGGAGATTAAAGAATCATGAAAGATTTAAAATCTCTCAAACAAAAGTTACACTGCAAAATTTGGTAGCAACTAATACTATTTTCCCAACACATTCCTAGATTTCAAAACCTCTCCACTGATATTTATTTTCACTCACTATTTCAGTTAGTAGCAACCCCATTTTCCTAGGCTTTTTTTTTTTTTTTTTTTTTTGGTACTAGGGATTGAACCAAGGGGTGCTTTACCACCGAGGTACATCCCCAACCTTTTTTACATTTCCTATTGAGACAGGGTCTCACACTTGTGATCCTCCTGCCTTAGCTTCCCAAGTTGCTGGGATTACAGGTGTGCACCACCATACCCAGCTCCTAAGTAATTTTTGCAGCTATTATGAAAAACAATTGGTATGGCAAAAAATAATAATAATTTTTTTTTCTTCTCATGTGTTAAGTAATTGTCTTCTTTTTTTATTTGCTACAATTCTGAATTTAAATATTTCAGTGTCTAACAAGGGTTCCTGTGAGACTTAAGAGAAAATTTCATAAATAGTTCATTTAGCACCCTATCAAATGTTAATCAGTGAAAGCTATTATTAATGATATAACAAGCAATAGGCAAAAGTTCTAGAAGAATTACTGCTACAGCTGATATTTTATAAATATGAAAAGTTCTTATCCATTAGGAAGATACAGAAGGCAGGCACAAGAGCTAGCAGAGCTGAAATCTAATGGCTATTTTTTGATTCATCTATTAGTACTAAATACTTCTAGAGTTAGTGGGGGGAAAAGAGAGAGTTGGACTTGGGTTAGGAGAGGGGCTAATATACACAGGTCAGGACATACCAACCTTTTCCAACTGTGGAAACACGACCTATAATCCCAATTAAATCTAGGGAGAGAATTGTGAATATAACTTCCCCAATTTTGGCCCCTCTTATGGGGGTAATCCACCTTCTTAATGGGCAAGGGTGTCAAATGATATTTAGATGAACCACAAGAAAAAAAAAATCTTAGTGACCAGACAAAATAATTCCACAGGAAGCCAAGAAGTCCCAGATAAACTGTAACTCTCAAACCCCCAGACTTCTTTCTTGAGAGAGTAGACAATTATAAATTGATCCACATTCATAAAAATCTCCAGCCCTAAGTATGAATCAGGAAGCTGGCAGAAGGGAAAGATCCTCTACAATTCCAACGAATAAAGAAGACACAGTTGCTCGCCAATTGTTCCCTTTTGTAGTCATCCAGCCCAGTCAATTTTGATTGCTGTATCCACAACTGATCGCCACCAAGTGTTCAAAGCTAAAGTATCTTTAATTGGACAGCAACTTGCTTAAGAAATGAGAGTAATCCTCTTCCCCTGGGCTAACAGATCTTGAGAACATGACATCCCATACATTCCAGTAATTAGAAAAGAATGGCTATATTCCAGGACTTATGAATGTCCTCAATTTTCCCCCATTCCATCAAGGAGTATAATTCCAAAACAGAAATTGTGTAGATCCAAAATGGACAACTCAAGCTTTGCCTTCACTCTTCCTCATCCAAGTACACATTTCCATGTCAAAGTATTGTTGTAGCATCCAAATGGTTGAATCATTATGGTCTGCTAGATCTTTTGTGACAATCCAATTTGTTTGTACGCTTTATGTAGTGAAAACCAAGAAGCAGATATCAACTTCTAAAAGAATCTGTAGGCTTTAATATTCCAGAAATATTCCAAATAGCATGACCATAAAACCAAACAGCTCCATCAGGTGGAAAGATATATCCAAGGAAGGCCTTAATATTATCCAGAAGAAGAGATAATTGATTCTAGAAGACAGGTAACTCCAAAAAATGATGCTGCCACAGGAAATCTTCCACCACTTTATATCTCAGGAAGTAGGTATCCAATCCACTGCAGGAAATATCCTCTATGATTCCATAAGAAACCAGCCACTGGGATAGAAATCACTTCCGTTTCCAACCCAAAATAGGAAACATTGAGAATGCCCAAAATTTTAAATCCATCTGGGGCCCCTAAATATGAGTTTCTGTTTCTCACCACATCAAATACAAAATACCTGCCTACAGAAACCTTGGAACTTACCCATCAAGTCTCCGCTCATAACGTCCTTCTCGTGCATGAAGTGATGGTGGAGGGCCGTAAGCAGGCCCTCCACCACCTCCTCTGAACCCAGAAACCTCTCTACTACGAGATGCTATGGAAACTGTATCATCCAAACCCCGAGCAGCACTCGGAATGGTGCCTGGTTCATTATAATCCGTGCGTAGGTCTCTATCTCCCATTTTGTTGACAGAGTTGTGAGCTTTCTGTGCACTTTTGATGTCCACAAAATCCACAAAGGCAGCCACTCCTCCTTCAGATCCCCTCTTAGGGAGAATTTTGACACTTTCCACGCGGCCATATCTGGGGGGGGAAAAAAGTTAATGTTATTGTTGTGTATCAGTAATTTTCCAAGATGAGTTTTTAAAATGTTGTTTTTTATTCATAGACAATTTACATTAAGTATGAATGAGGATGGGACTTTTAAAATAGCTTCATTTACACTTATACTTCTCTCACTGGAATAGGTATTTGCACCCCATTATTACTCTTACTTCTTAAATATTCTCTAAACTACCTCAATCTTTCTAGTACACTTAGCAAAACTGAATAGCTCAGAAGCTTTTTGATACTTTTACACTCTGAAAAATTAGAATCAGCTTGGCACAGAGGTGCACACCTGTAATCCAAGAGACTCAGGAGGCTGAGGCAGGAGGATGGCAAGTTCAGAGTCAGACTTAGCAAAAAGCGTGGCGCTAAGCGACTCAGTGAGACCTTGTCTCTAAATAAAAAATACAAAATAGGGCTGGGGATGTGGCTAAGTGGTTAAGAGCCCCTGGGTTTAAGCGCTAATACAAAAAAAAAAAAAAATCCCCCCTCCCGATATCAACTAAGACTCTAATAGTATCCACCAATGTTCACTGCAGCCACTATTCTTAAGAATGTGAAAACCCAATAAGCATCAATGGATGAATGGAGAAACAAAATCTGGTATATACCTTGAACGGAACATTACATTAAGTCATAAAAAGGAAAGTAGTTCTACACATGCTACAACATGTATAAGCTTGAAAGCATTGATGCTAAGTGAAAAAGGCTAACGGAGTATGATTCCACTTATATAAGATTATCTTGAACAGTCAACTTCAGAGAGTCAGAAAATAGAAGAAAGGTTACCAGGAGATGGAAGACAAGAATGAGGAGTTACTACTCAAGGAGTACAGTTTCTATATGGCATGATGTTCTGGAAATACGGGCTGGGGCTGTAGCTCAGTGGCAGAGCACTTGCCTAGCATGCATGAAGCTCTAGGTTCAATCCTCAGCGCTACATTACAAAAAGAAAAACAAAGGCATTCTGTCCATCTATAGCTACCAAAAAAAAAATTAATAAGAAAAAGTTCTGGAAATAGCGATGATAATTATACAACATTGTGGTGGTATTTAATGCCACTGAAACATACACTTAAAATGGTTAAAAGGTAGGAAATGAGACTTATCAAATTATATTATGCACATATACAAATCACAATAAATTCCACCATTATGTATAATTATGTATAATTGCACCAAAAAACATTTAAAAATTAAATGTAGGGGGCTGGGGATATAGCTCAGTTGGTAGAGTACTTGCCTAGCATGCACAAGGCCCTGGGTTCAATCCCCAGTATCATCAAAAAAATAAATAAAAATAAATAAAAGTAGTTAAAATGATAATATTATATACCCCTTACCCCCCCCCCCAATAGCA
>NW_026000082.1:42871309-42889975 GCF_001458135.2 Marmota marmota marmota
TTAAAAAAAAAAAAAAAAAGAAGCAATCAATCTCCCATCAAAATAAGTCAGCCACATACAAGGAAACAAACAATCATGCTTAAATTCTAAATAATAAAGCACTAAATGCAATTGTAAGAAAAACTAGGTATTCATGCAGATTTATGAATACGAAACAAAACCAAGGCACATCTACTTCACAATGGTGGGCTCAACTGTTGTTTTTTTCGGGGATGGGAGTTATCAAGGATTGAACTCAGGGACACTCAACCACTGAGCCACATCCCCAGCCCTATTTTGTATTCATTTTTAGAGACAGGGTCTCACTGAGTTGCTTAGGGCCTCGCTAAATTGCTGGTGCTGGCTTTGAACTCGAAATCCTCCTGTCTCAGCCTCCCAAGCTGCTAGGATTACAGGTGTGCACCACAGTGCCCAGCAATTGTTATCATTTTTACATAAGAGAACACATTTTGGAAACAAAATACCAAACTTAACAAAAGAGAACTTAATTGGATATTGCAAACCTATGTCTATACTGGAGACTCTCAATTTTTAATTAAACAAATAAAAAGTCTGCTTAAATCTTTATATCCAAGAAAACACAACCGGTAAATGTGATGTCCAATTTTGACTACTCTTTCCAAACAGTAGTTTCTTTTAGTATTCAAATATTTCTCAGCTATTCAAGATGAAACATTTACCTTTTGTGTAGTGTGTGTGGTACTGGTATAGAACCCAGGGTTTCAGGAATGCTGGGCAAGTGCTCTACCACTGAACTATACCTCCAGCCCCTACTGACATTTGTTAACTAAAAATGAGCAAGAACCAGGGGGCAGTGGTGCACATCTGTAATTCCAGTGACTCAAAAGACTAAGGCATGGATGGGGATGTGGCTCAAGCAGTAGCGTGCTCGCCTGGCATGCATGCGGCCCAGGTTCGATCCTCAGCACCACATACAAAGATATTGTGTCCACCGAAAACTAAAAAAATAAATAAATATTAGAATTCTCTCTCTCTCTTTAAAAAAAAAAAAAGACTAAGGCATGAGGATCAAACTTTTGAGGCAGCCTGGGCAACTTAGCAAAACGCTGTCTTAAAATAAAAAACTCAGGGGATATATATAGCTTGCACTCCTGGTTTTTCAAGCCCTAGGCAGAAGAGAGGAAGGGAGGGGGCGGTGAAGAAAACCTAAACTAAGGAGCTATGGGTATGTAGCTCAGTGGTAGAGTGCTTGCCTAGCATGTACAATGCTCTGGGTTCAATCCCCAGCATGGTGGGAGGAACAAATAAATTTAGACTAAAATTGGTTTGTATTTGCTCAAAAATATTCACCGTCAATATATTAAACTGATCAAAACACTGTATCAGGGCTGGGGTTGAGGGGAGTCAGTGACAGATGCTTGCTTAGCATTCGTGAGTCCCTAGCATTACCATCCATATACTTCAACTTATTCTGTACAGATATACCTTGGTATCCACAACCAAAACATCTCCCTACCCACCCCAAAGGCAGATACCAAATAGCAGCTCAAGTCTTTTACATAAAATGGTAATGTATACGCATATTGACATACATATATCTTCCCATATACTTTGTGGAGGTTGTTTGTTTGTTTTTTGAGATAGAGTCTCCCTATGTTGCTCAAACTGTCCCATAATTCCTGGGCACAAACAATCCTCCTATCTCACTTCCTGAAAAGATAGATATTCCCATATACTTTAAACCATCTCTCAAAATTACTTTTAAATGCCTAATTCAATGCTGCTGCTTTATAAATATGTGTTATACTGGGAGATGGGGCTGTAGCTCAGTGGTAGAGAATATGCTTACCACGAGTGAGGCCCTGGGTTGGAACCCCAGCACCACCATACCCCGAAACCCTTTCTCCCTCAAAAAAGTTGTTATATTGTTTAGGGAATAATGACAATGCATAAGGCATTCACAACAGAATCAATTTTTTTCCCAAATATTTTCAATGTGTGCATGATTGGCTAAGGAGGACCAACTGTATTCTTATATTCTTTCATTCCTGTAATTCCAGTGACTTGAAAGGATGAGGTAGGATGGCCAGATTCAAGGCCAGCCTCAGCAACTTAGCAAGACCCTGTCTCAAAATAATAAAGTTTTAAAAGAACTAGAAACAGCTCAGTAGGGCTGGGGTTGTGTCTCAATGGTAGAGCACTTGTCCAGTAAATGTCAGGCACTGGGTTTGATGGCCAGCACATTTAAAAAAGAAAAGAAACATATATCACTGGGTTCAATCCCTTTTACCACCCAATCCCCCCCCCCGCAAAAAAAAAAAAAAACAGATGCTCTTGGCATTTGACATGTATTAGGAGCAAAACAAAGATCACTTAGCCTCACAGAATTTACTTACAATTTTCAATTTTCTGACAGTGAAAAAAAAGACTCTTCCTAGTCCAAAACTGTTTCCAAAAACTCCACAAGAAACTTACTCCAGGGGCTGGGGATGTGGCCCAAATGGTAGTGCGCTCGCCTAGCATGTGTGAGGCACTGGGTTCGATTCTCAGCACCACATAAAAATAAAATAAAGATATTGTGTCCACTTAAAACTAAAAAATAAATATTAAAAAAAAGAAAAGAAACTTACTCCATTAATTCCAAAGCGTGATCTATTACACATCAATCATTAGCATACTAAAACCCAATTAATTTTCTTAATACCCCTTCTTTGCAGAAGGAACTGCATTCAACTTTGTCAGAGTTATCAACAAGAATACAAAGAGTAATTTTAATTCCAGCTTTTGCATCTGACCTACTAATAAGCAATAGCAATGAACTGCCACATACTTCATTTGCACACAACTCCTCCTACTAAAGAGATCAATCCTCCCTGAGTCATTCTTGAAACAAACAACAAAACTACACCCCACTGAGAAAACAACACATTCCAAGTTTGGTACTAAACTCCTCTATTTCCCAGTTAATTTCTAAAGTTCACATGTCAGGGGTTGGGGGATAAGCTCAATGGTAGAGCCCTTGCCTAGGAAGCACAAGATGCTGGCTGGGTTCAGTTCCAGCATGGGTGTGGGGATGTGGGATCAGACCTGAGCCTTTCATCATCGCCTACATTACTACTCTATTTCCAGGTAAAAAGATTCTGTCTTCCAAGGCTATCCAGGTTTCAAAATCCTACTATGAAAGGAAGAGTTATAGAATTGTGATGAGCAGAGTATAAGTCTCTTTGAAGATGCATGCAATTAACCTAGCCAACCACACACCTAAATCCAATTCAAGTTGAATGTCACCTCAGCCCTGGGTTCGCTCCTCAGCACTGCATATAAGTAAATAAACTCCACTGACAACTAAAAATATTTTTTTTTATTTTTTAGTTGTAGGTGGACACAATACCTTTATTTTATTTTTATGTGGTGCTGAGGATCGAACCCAGTGCCTCACGCATGCTAGGCGAGCTCTCTACCTCTGAGCCACAACCCCAGCCCTAAAAATATTTTTTAAAAATGCCAATTTCTTTGTGTACTATACACTTTTCTACCTTTTTATCCCATGATTATCAAATTGTTCATTATTAGAAAGCAAATAAGGTCTGGGGATGTGGCTAAGTGATAACGCGCTCGCCTGGCATGCATGGGGCGCTTCGATCCTCAGCACCACATAAAATAAAGATGTTGTGTCCACTGAAAATTGAAAAATAAATATTTTTTAAAATTCTCTCTCTTTCTCTTTCTCTCTCTCTTAAAAAAATATTAAAAAAAAAAAAAGAAAAGAAAGCAAATGATAGGGTCTGGACGTGTAGTTCAGTGGTAGGTCTTACCTGGCATATGTAAGGCCCTGGGTTCCATTCCCAGCAACACCAAAAAAAAAAAAAAAAAAAAAAGAAAAGGATCCAAGGGAGAAATGATGCATACCTGCAATCCCAATAACTATAATATAGGCTACACTGAAAGCTGAGGCAGGACAACTGCCAACCTGGGCAGTTTAGCAAGACCCTGGTCTCAAAATAAAAAAAATAAAAAAAAAAATGTTTAAAAGGGCTGGGCATGTAGCTCAGTGGGGTACCATGAAGGAGGCCTGGATTCAACCTTCAACACAGGGGGGAAAAAAAAAAAAAAAAACAACTCAAAATCACTTCTCATCCATTCATTCACTCATTTTGGTTCTGCTGTAGGGACTATATCCCTAGTTCTTTTTACTTTTTATTTTGAGACAGTGTCCCATTAAAACTGCCCAGGCAGGGCTTGGTGGTGCACACTTGTAATCCCAGGAGCTCAGGAGGCCAAGATAGGAAGTTGCCAAGTTCAAAGCCAGCCTTAGCAACTTAGTGAGGGCTCAGGTAACTCAGTGAGGACGTGTCTCTAAATTAACTTGAATTTTTAAAAGGCTGGGGATATGGTTCAGTGGTTAAGTGCCTCTGGGTTCATAGCTAGTTCAAACAAACAAACACTGCCCAACCTGGCCTGAAATTTACCATCTTTCTACCTCAGCCTCCCCAGTAGCTGGGATTATAAGTATGGGATTAAAAGAAAGTATTGTTTCTCTTTTGAACTCAGATCATAAATGTATCCATTTTAACCAATCTATCTGGAATACTGCAGGAACATCAACACATGTATTACCTTTTTATAGCAAAAAGTATTTATGAAGGAGTTACTAATATATAAATCAACCACTTAGTTTTATACTTAGACCAAAAGACTGGTTTCCCCTCTGTGTCAGACATTTATTTATTTATTTATGCATTGCTGGAGACCAGGGCCTTTCTCATGCTAGACAAGCACTGTACCACTGAGCAACACCACCAACCCCACACCTTTACTTCCTACTTCACAGACTGCGATTGCTTCAAGTATGCAAAAAGGCAGACTTCCAAGAAATTTTTTTTAATGTCTTTAAAAAAAAAAAACAAAACAGGGCCTCCCTATGCTGCCCAGGCTGCCCCTAGCTTCATAAATAGCGGGACTATAGGCAATTGCCACCATACACCCAGCTTAAATAATGTAGCTTAGCCCCTGTTAATCCCAGGGGCTTAGGAGACTGAGGCAGGAGGATGACAAATTCAAAGCCAGCCTCAGCAACTTAGTGAGAACCTGTCTCTGAATAAAATACAAAAAAAGGGCTGTGGATGTGGCTCAGTACATAAGCCCCTCTGGGTTCAATCCCAGGTACCCAAATTAATAATAATAATGTATTTTGGGGGGCTGGGGATGTGGCTCAACCGGTAGCGTGCTCCCCTGGCATGCGCGGGGCGCTGGGTTTGATCCTCAGCACACATAAAAATAAAGATGTTGTGTCCACCAAAAACTAAAAAATTAATATTAAAATAATAATAATAATGTATTTTAACATTAAATTAGAGCTGGGCACATTGTTTTTACACCATCACAGCTCAACTTTTTAAGTAAAAAAAATTATGATAAAATAAAGTTAGTTATTTTAACCATTTTTACATGTACAATTCTCAATCTTTTAAAGCTAACCAAAGCTATTATTTGTCATCAACATAATAGCTTTAGATATTAAAGCTACTTTATTAAAACTACTGATACACACTTCAACATACTAAATGTAGGTCTAACTCAGAATCATATACTTAGATCACAAGACTCCTATTATTGGACATAACCAAATAAAGATAATGATATTTATAATGTCATGTCTCTTGTCAATCAAAACAAATCAAAGTCAAAAGTAAAACTTGAAAGTTTTAACAATCATCTAGCAAGTCAAAGATTTCTTTTTCTGGGGCTGGGGTTGTGGTTCAGTGGTAGAGAGCTTGCAAGTGTGAGGCACTAGGTTCAACCCTCAGCACACCATAAAAAATAAATAAAAATAAAAATTTACTGTGTTCATCTACGACTAAAACTACAAGACTAAAAATTTTTTTCTTTTTTCTTTCTGGTGCGTGCTCTACCACTGAACTGTTTACCCCCAGCCCTCTTAAATAAATTCAAATAGTCTGCATAACAGTAACAAATTAGTTAATGACTTTATGCTATCCAAAGACATGTACTGCACATAAACAGAAACCCACCGAATGGAAGAAAATATTTGCAAGTTATGTATCTAATTAGAAACTCTTACAACTCAATGATAAAAACAATCCAATTTTTTAAATGGGAAACAAATATAAACAGACATATTTCCAAAGATATACAATGAACAATAAACACATGAAAGATGATCCATATCGTCAACTCATAGGGAAAATAAAAATCAAAACCACAATGAGCCAGGCGAGGTGGCACATGCCTGTGATCCCAGTAACTTGGGAGGCAGAGACAGGAGGACTGCAACAGATCAGGCTTGGCAACTCAGTGAGACCCTGTCTCAAAATCGAAAGTCAAAAATAAAAAGGGTTAGAGATACAGCTCAGTGGTAGAGCACCTCTAGGTTCAATTCCCAGTATAGTAAGTGTATACACACACACACACACACACACACACAGAGATATCACTTCATATCTACTAGGATGACTTTAAAAAAAAAAAAAAGACAATATCAAGTGGAGACATCTAAACCATCATACAAGGAAGCCACTTTGGAAAAAACATGTCAGTTCCTCAAAATGTTAGACAAAGAGGCTGGAAATAAGTTCCATAATAGAGCTCTTTAAGTGCTAGGATCTAAATTCATCCCCAGTACACCAAAAAATAAAGAAAGAATTAATGCATAAAACCAGCAATTCCACTCCTAGGTATATACTCAAAAGAACTTAAAACCTGATCACATTAAAATTACATACAGAAATGCTTGGGCTGGGGATGTGGCTCAAGCGGTAGCGCGCTCGCCTGGCATGCGTGCGGCCCGGGTTCGATCCTCAGCACCACATACAAACAAAGATGTTGTGTCCGCCAAAAACTAAAAAATAAATATTAAAAATTCTCTCTCTCTTTAAAAAAAAAAAAAAGAAAGAAAGAAATGCTCACAGCAACTTCCTTAAAAGCCTTTTCCCTACTTCCAAAAAAGGGAAACAATTCGAATGCCCGTCAAGGTCCATTCATGTTTGTAGCGTGTATCAGAACCTCATTTCTAAAAGTAAATAATACTCATTTTACATATTTCTCATCACATATCTGATAAATATTCTATTTACTGTGTTGGTCTCGGACTAGCAGGTCACTGAGATCCTCCCACCTTCAGGAACTCAGGATCTTTAGCATAGGATACATGGTATTGCTTTACCATTGAGTTAGCCCCATATTACTTTTTAGTATGAGAAACTACTGGTTTTAATTAGAAAGGGTTAAAAAACTTTAAAACTGAGGATAAGCTTAATTCAACTAATAAAACTATATCCCATGTTTCTCTGAATTCAGAGTGAATGCCTAGATTCCTGTACATGAAAATCTGATATCTAGAACTCTTGGCAAAGGACACCTTTTTTCAGTAAAGCCCTAAATGATAAAATTCTTTGGAATTATTACTTCAGTGGGGGGGGGGCATATTATTTATACACACATATACACTATTCTAAAGCAATCTAATAAAAAGCCATTTACTAAGTAAAATTAACTTTTTTTAAGAGAGAGAGATCGATCGAGAGAGAAGAGAGAGAGAGAATTTTTTTTTTAATGTTTTCGGCCGACACAACATCTTTGTTTGTGTGTGGTGCTGAGGACCCAACCCGGGCCGCACGCATGCCAGGCGATCGCGCTACCACTTGAGCCACATCCCCAGCCCAAATTAACTTTTTTAATATTTTTTAAGTGTAATGGACACAACACAAAACCTTTATTTTTATGTGGTGTTGAGGATCAAACCCGGGTCCTGCCCATGCTAGGCGAGTGCTCTACCGCTGAGCCACAATCCCAGCCCAGTAAAATTAACTTTTAACAAAAGGATAGTCTCAACTAATCTTTGAAAAGATCACCAAATTTTGTGTTTTGTTTTGTATGACTGAATCCAGGGACACTCTACTACTGAACTACATCCCCAGGCCTTTTTATTTTTAGACAGGATCTTACTAAGTTACCCAAATTGGCCTAGAACTTGCCATCCTCCTACCTCAGCCACCCAAACAGCTGGGATTACAGGTGTGTACTACTGCAAACACTGCCCAATTTTGAAGAGAAAAACTCCAAATGTTCTGTGATCATATAAAATGCTCATGATCAACATTAAACACTTTTTAAATTAACAGCAGTAAACAAAAAAAAAATTAATCAAGACAAAACAACAACATGCAAGGCAAGTTGATCAAAAAGGGGAAGGGTGAAAAAAAATAAAAAAGTTCAAGTAGCAGAAGTCAAGACACTAAACAATAAATTAGCATAACTCTGCAGCAAGAGTCCCTAGTACAACTGCAAAGGACTCTTGGAAAGGGGCTTCCTACTTGCCTTGCCAGGACAATACTGACACTACAATTGATGAAAAAAATTAATCTCTATCCTTATTATTTATTTTAGTCAAATATTAAATTTTTTAAATTAAAAATTTAGGAATATGTCTAGTTTTCACTGAACTATTTATTTATTTATCCATATTTCATAACATTGCTTGGATAGAAGACGACAAATATGTGATCGCACCTTTTTAAAATATATATAAATTCCATATTCTTTTCATATATCTATCTCTTACACACACACACACACACACACTTGGAGGGAGAATACTGAGGATTGAACCCAAAGGTGTTTTACCACTGAGCTATATCCCCAGTCCTTTTTATTTTTTTGGACACGGGGCCTCACTAAATTGCTGAGGCTGCCCTTGAATTTATGCTTCTCCTGCCTTTAGCCTCCCCAGTCCCTGGGATTATAGGCATGCACCTCCACTTGCGGTTCACTAGAAATATTTTTCTAAAATTTTGAGCGACTACCTCTACTTCCAGTTAAAAAAATAAGGTTCTCTAAATATTTGGCTTTTTTCTATTCAACTCCAACATTTTTTATAAAACTAATAAATAAACTTGGACTAAATTAACTTCATCAAATTAAAACTAAGTTACTAGATTCTATGCCTGAAGATCTTATATTAACCTCTCCACTCAACATTTTTTTAATATTTATTTTTCAGTTTTAGGTGAACACAATATCTCCATTTTATTTTTATGTGGTGCTGAGAATCAAACCCAGTGCCTCATACATGCTAGGTAAGCACGCTACCACTTGAGCCACATCCCCAGCCCTCCACTCAACATCTTAACCTGCCTAGTTATAGCTCTGAAACAAAAAGCTTTCTCTAAAAACGATACGTTTTTTGAGGAATTTTCTCATAAAATTATTTTTTAAACAAATTTCAAATAAATTCAACATAAAGGCAATCAAAGGTCACAACCCTCAGACTCAAAGCTGTAATCAAAGTTCCTTTTTTGTACCTTCTTTTTAATTTTTTTTATTTTTTTTTTTAATTTTTTTTTTTTAGTGTTTATTTATTTATTTATTTATTTTAGTTTTTGGCGGACACAACATCTTTGTTTGTATGTGGTGCTGAGGATCGAACCCGGGCCGCACGCATGCCAGGCGAGCGCGCTACCGCTTGAGCCACATCCCCAGCCCCCTGTACCTTCTTTTTTAGAAAGATAAAACAAAGTTATGCTGAAAAGGATTCATCTGTGACCAAAAAAAAAACAATTAAAAAACAACTCTGTTATTTCATAATAAGGTAGAAGAGATAAAAAGAGGTCTATAAGAACTAGTCCTTATATGCCTTTGATTAATGTAACAGAGCACATTTATCATTTTTTAAAATTAAGGGAAACCCAGGCAAAGTGGCACACACCTATAATCCCAAGAGATTCAGGGGGCCAAGACAGGAAGATGCCAAGTTCAAGGGCACATTGGGCAATTTAGCAAAAACCTGTCTCAAAATCAGTGGTACAGCAGTTGTGCAGCATGTGTGAAGCCCCAGGGTCAATTCCCAGTACTACAAAAAAAATAATAATAATAACAATAAAATAAATGTTATGCAACATCTGGCTTGTTTGTATCAATGAACATGTGTGTTCCTTTTAGAGTACTAAGGATTAAACCTGGGCCCTCCTGCACTATCCAGCATTTTTCTTTCTTTTTTTTTTTTTCCTTTTTTTTTTTTTTTTGGTACTGGGGATTGAACTCCGGGCCCTAGGTTACTAAACCACATCCCCAGCCCTATTTTGTATCTTATTTAGAGAAAGGGTCTCACTGAGTTGCTTAGCACCTCCCTTTTGCAGAGTCTGCCTTTGAGGTGTTGGGATTTCAGGCCTGCACTTCTGCACCTGGCTCCTCAGCTCCTTCTTAAATTTTATTTTTAGCCAGGGTCTTTTGAAATTGCTCAGGCAGGCCTGCAATTTGAGATCCTCCTGCCTCAGCCTCTTGAGTAGCTAAGATTGCAAGTGAGCTCCACCATGCACAGCTGGAACAGGGTATCTTAATTACTTAAGGAAGCCACAACAGTGAAGGTGGGAAAGGGAAAAAAAAAAAAAAAAAAAAAAAAGATTCAGGTCAATAAAGTTTGGAAGAGGTAAGGTCAGGGCAAAATTTTAGTGAAATACCACACCAAAGTGAGGGTTGACACCCAAATAAAGGGAAAAAATGACTTCTAATATTATTACTAAGAAATGAACTCTCTCTGAGCCTGGTGGCACAGCTGTAATCCTGGCAGCTGTAGAGTCTGAGACAGAAGACAGCAAATTCAAAGCCAGCCTCAGCAATTTAGCAAGGCCCTAAGCAACTTAATGAGGCCCTGTTTCAAAATAAAAAATAAGAAAGGGCTGGGGAATGTGGCTCAGTTGTTAAGCACCCCTGGGTTCAGTCCTCAGGACCAAAAAGGAAAAAAAGAAACTGTCTTTATCATTATCACCTCTCCCATGACTATGATAGAGCTCAGACTGATCCAGTGGTTGAGCTCACACTCCACAGAAAGTCAGTGATCCAAGTAAAATCAAACCTAAAATTTTAAGAATGAGGTGGTCCCAAATCTGCTTTAAAATGGCATCAGCAGCAAGTGCCATTTTGGCACTTTTGAATCCATCCACAAGTAGTCTCCTACAGAAAAAATAAGGGCAAAAACAGGCAAATCACTTTCAGTCCCACCTTCCTTTCCCTGCCTTGCCCAGCTGGTTTCCAAGAAAGAGAACAGTTATGTACAGGAGGCCCCGCAGAGGCAACAGAGGCAATGTCACCAGAGGTGAAGAAGAAAGGGAGACAGATTAAGTTGGGATATACTTATATAGAACATATAACTGAGCAAATAAGTATATCATGAATAATGGAAAGCAGGTTTCTTGTCTGAGAAGGAATTTACAAATATGAAATGGGAGGTTAGAAAAATATTCACGTAATGTAACATCTGTGAGCCCACAGTTTTAAAGTATGACACAGAGGCATGTTCATGTGTATATATACATGTACACCCAAAAAACACACTTCAGCTCTGCAGTAATGGCCAAACCAAAGCACCTAGATCTTGGTTTCTAAATAATTAAACTAAAAGGGGGCCAGGGCTCCTTGAAGAAATAAATGTCTGTTTCAGTGACAGAGAAAGTACAAAATAAGCCTTTGTTGTGCCAGAATTGAGTATCTGAAGAATGATGGAAACACAGTAGCTAGCTAACTTTTTATTTTTCTGGAAGGAATGGGGGCTATGACAGGGTCTCACTATGTTGCCCTGGCTGACCTGAAACTGAAACTCCTGGGTTCAAGAGATCATCCTGCTTCAGCCTTGCAAGAACCTGGGACTACAGGTGCATGCTCAACTACATTAGTAGCTAGTTTAAAGGCTCCCCTGCTGACTCAAAATTAGGATGTTATGGGCATCAAAACAAATAAGCAGGGCTGGGGACATAGCTCAGTTGGTAGAGTTCTTAGTTGGAGGATGGGGCAGGAGGACTGAAAGCTAGAGGCCAGCCTCAGCAACTAAGTAAGACCCTATCTCAAAATAAAATAAAAAGGACTATAGGTATGGCTCAGTGGTAGAGAGCCTCTAGGTTCAATCACCAGTACCACCAAAAAAGGGAAAGGAAAAAAAAGGAAAGAGTAACAAAGCAAATGTGACAAAATGTTAATAACTGGGGAATTTCAGAAGGAGATCTGGGAATTTTTTGTTCTGTTCCTAAGCTATCTTTTTGAATTCTTTTTTCTTTTGAAATAATACAGGAAGAAGAAAAATAAATGAGGTCCTCATTCTGGTATATCAAATGTCCATCTTCTCACATCTAAGATTATCTTCTCATCCCAAGCCTCAGGGTGCTCTACTCCCCTCCTTTGCTTTGTTTTTCCTCATAGGTCATATACTGATGGTTGTGGGGCTGATTGATAGGTTCTTGGGATTCATGTACTATTTTGGTTCCCCTACTCCAGGTACTGTGGATTGAACCCAGGGGTACTTTACCCCTGAGCCACACCCCCAACCCTTTTTATTTTGAGTCTTGCTAAGTTGTTTTACTGTTTGGTCTATTTCTCTATATGTTCAAAATTCTCCAAATCAGAATTTTTTTTAATATATCTGAAATAAAAACTGGTGATACCATAATCTACACACACACTTTTTATTCCTGCATCAAATAAAAGAATATAGCAGCATATATCATGTTATTATAATTTTTCCAAGTCATGATGAGGATGAATAATGATGCATGGGGTGTAGTGGTGCATGCCTATAATCAACTACCATGTTGGTTGCCTGAGAAGGGATTTACAAACATGAAAATGGAGAGGTTAGAAAAATTCTAGTGAAGTTGGAGTAATGTCTAGTATTAGCTACACAGGTGAAGAAACAGTGTTTTCCCGTTTGAATTTTCCTACACATATTCCAAAATTATAAAGATTTGAGCAGTTTCTTATATAATAAAAATCCTTAAACATACTAGAGATATGTGAACCCACAGTTTTAAAATATATGACATCTATAAACCAACTACCATGTTGTTCCCCCGCCACACCACATATTAAGGAAATACTAAATGTCAACAAGACATAAATATGTATTTTCCCATTCATGTTTAGTGCTTCCTCCTGAATTCTTACCTAAGCAGTAACAGTCTTCACTAAAGATTCTAACATCCTTCTGATATAATAAAGTAATAATGTGTTCTTTTATCATCATTCTTTCAACCCAAAGAAACTTTTAAATAACCCTGAATGCAAAGGAGCATAATTTTAAAAAATGAATGGGTGAATCAAAAAATGCCTGCTACCTAACAATTTATTGATTTATAAATTACATAAATCAGTCTGGCACGATAACACACACCTGTAATCCTAGCTACTTGGGAGCCTGAGGCTGGAGGGTCAAGGCCTGCCTGGGCAAGTGAGCAAGACCCTGATTCAAAACAGAAAATAAGGGCTGGGGTTGTGGCTCGGTGGTAGAGTGCTTGCCTAGCACATGTGAGGCCCTGGGTTCGATCCTCAGCACCACGAAAAGATATTGTGTTCACCTACAACTAAAAAATAAATAAATATTTAAAAAAAAAATAAAAGGGGTTGGGGATGTAGCTCAGTGGCAAAGTACCCCTGGGTTCAATCCCCAGCACTGCAAAAATATATGAATAAGTAAATATTTAAAAAGAGATACAAATCACTAAGGGTATTTTTTTTAAATATAAAATGGACTTAAAATGTGTATATATGTTTTTAAATCAAAGGAATTAAATGAGGTCAATATAAAAAAATCACTTTGGGTCAAATAATTTTAAGAATCAAAGAAGCCATAAATGAATTATGTATAAAGAAGTATACATACTATATGTAAACATGGTAAGAACTTAAAGGTCAATACAAGGTATAATTGGAGAAATTTCAGTTTGTCAATTGCTGAGAGCCAGGCCGAGTCTGTATGGCCCCTGGCATTTTGCCAACAGTATTGATTGACAGGCGAGGCATTACTATCCGCCTCTGCCGCAACTTTTGAGTTCTTGCACTATTTTGGAGTTCTCGTGGGGATTTCCGGGGATTCCCCGAGAGTTCCCATTGGTTGGGGAAGTGCAGGAGGAGGGATTTCCGGGAGAGATATTTCCGGCTGGGGGTTCCTGGACAAGCCTCTTGGCGTTTGGGAGGATTCTCCGAGAGCTGTGTGAAGTGTTTTCCTGCAGTTTAAAAATAAAGTTTGTTCCTGCTTCAGTGGCTGGTGATTTGTGCCCAGCCAGACTGCGGCAGTCAATATTCTCAGCAACTAATATAAAGAAACAAAGACAGAGGCTGGGGATATAGTTCAGTTGGTAGAGTGCTTGCCTTGCATGCACAAGGCCCTGGATTCAATCCCCAGCAACACACACACACACACACACACCCCAAACTTGAAGTTGGAGTAGTATCTAGTATTAGCTACACAGGTGAAGAAATAGTGTTTTCCGTTTGAATTTTCCTACACATATTTCAAAACTATAAAGATTTGAGCAGTTTCTTATATAATAAAAATCCTTAAACATACTAGAGTTCTATTCATTTCTATACTCAAAATTAAATCCTAAGCAATTAAATCCAAAGAGTCGCTAAATTTAAGTTAGGATTTTATACAGTTATTCCACTGTAGTTTTTTTAAGATGCGTTATTTTCAACTTGGCAGACAAGGACCCATGCATGGGGACAATCTGAATATTGGAATGTTTTATACCAAGAACATCTCTTCACTGCAAAGCATATTTCCACACACTAAAAACCAGCTAGATATCACTCATAAATTACATGGCTTCTAATAAAATAATTAACATTTGGTTTCCACATTTTTAAAATGTAAGCAACAATGCTGGGGATACAGTTTAGGAACAGAGCCCTTGCTTAGTATACTCATAGTCCCAGGTTCCATACCTATCACTGCCAAAAAAGAAAGTTAAAAAACAACCCTTCTAACTAAGGGGAAAATGACTTGAAAGAACATTTAGAAAAGCCTTCACTCACATCACTACTATGTTTATACTTCTGTGTAAATTTTCCCAAAACGTTAGTGTTCATGGAACTTAAAATGTTTTATAAATCAAGTCTGAAATATTTCGTAAACATACAAAACAACACAATCCCAAGTAACCAAGAATTTACAACAAAGGTGTCTGGAAATGTTACCTGCTACACAAATTGAATGCCATCACTCTTCCTTGCAATGAGGCCTAAACTGTCTTCCAATGTCACTTTTTTTTTTTTCCTTCTTTATACTGGGAATTGAATCCAGAGGTGCTTTCTCACTGAGCTACATGCCCATCCATGTTTATTTATTTATTTATTTTCTTAATTTTGAGACAGGGTTTGCTAAGTTGCTTGGGACCTTGCTGAACTGCTGAGATTGGCCTTGAAATTGGGATACTCCTGCCTCAGCCTCCTGAGTGGTGATTAACTCCCAGCATAACTGATTATTTTTGTGTTATTTTTAAAATATGCAAAAGTCTATCATGAAAATAGATATTCAAAATTATAATATTCAAAATCAGAGGTCATCTCATAGAAACCATCTGTCTTGAATGCAGCAATGATGTAGGCTATGATAAGTAAAATTTGTTTAAGTCTAAAAATATCTCTTGCTATAAAGGACAAGGAAACTCTTCCTTATTATTTTATATGTGTCCAAGAAGTAAAGGTATTTGAACATATGTAACATTTATTCCAACTATTTAAACTCGGGAAAAATCATTGTGATAAAACTCCTTTTTTCCCCTCTTAGAAGTACTGGGGATTGATTCCAGGGATGCTCTACTGCTGAGCTAAGTCCCTACTCGCCCCACCCTGCAATTTTTAAAGTCAGGATCTGGCTAAATTGTCCAGCCTCAGACTTCTGATCCTCCTGCCTCAGCCTCTGGAGTTGCTGGGATTACAGGCATATACTACAGTACCCAGCCTGATAAAACATTTAAATTGCCAAAAATAAAGCATATTTAAATGGGTCTAATTCTTGACAAATTTTCAAGAATGAAGATTTACCTCACCCAATCTTAGAGTAACATTTAACTTATGACTAAAACAAGCCGGTGGGAGGTGAATGGAAAGAACCTAATCTGAAAATAAGGCATAATTTTTAACAAAATCTTTCAAGGGTTCTATTCATTCCTTCTTTCTAATTCAAGGCTGGCCTTTGCACACACCTCTCTCTTACAACTAAAAGACAGCAACCAATTGTTGTGTAATTCCTCCCTTCCCCCTTCAACCCAGCCAACATACAAAGGAAAGGACTTTCTCCATTGTGCCCCTGTAATGAATCTTTGTTAACTAAAACCCTATTCAAAAATAGTCCTTGCTTAATTTTTTTTAAATTCAGCATATGGAAAGCTATAAAGAGAATGAACACAATAGATTTATTATTACGAAGGTAAAGCCAAATTTTGAAAATTGCTCTTATGTTCTAAGGGTTTGGTCTTTCTTTGGCACAGAGGGAAAAAAGCCAAATCGGCATCCTTCCCTCAATCTATTGTCCACCAAAAACACTCATCAAAATATAAATTGGAAAAAGAAAATATGACTCGATATCCCCCCACCCCACCCCCAAATGTGTCTAAACTGTCCTGCCTCCAGAGCTGTCTGGTTTAGTTCTTTTTTTAATCCAAATACTTTTTAATCCAAATACAAAAGCCTAGTCACTGTTAAGAGAACATTCATCTTGAAAACGTTTTATATAATGTATTCCCAGTGTACACCTCTTAATCCTGTAAAACAGTTATTAGTTAATGTTGCAATCAGCTAGGGAAAAGGGCAGAAGCAGGCACTTAGGCGTCAGGTTTGTGTTTTGTTTTTTTTTTTCCTTTCTTTTTTTTCCTTCCATGGGGGGGCGTTGTTTTGTTTTTGCGGTACTGGGAACCGAACCCAGAACCTCACACACGCTAGGCAAGTGCTTTACTACTGAGCTATTACCCCAAGCTTTAGTTTTGACATGGGTATTGCATGGTTTTTCTCATTCTGATGTCTACTGGACTCCAGAGGTGAATATCATTAAATTTTCTTGTAGAGCCATCACTCTGGTATAACTACCTTTCATCCCTTTTATTTAAAATTATTCAGATTTCGTTTTCCCTCCCGTAGCAGTCACACATTTTACAAAACATATTCTACAAAAGGAATAAAAGGCTGGTTGGTCCGTTTAGCTCCACAGCAGGATCATGGAGAACACTTCTCGTAGGCGCAGAAAGATAAACAAGAAACCAGAAATAGAGATTACCTGGTTTTGGGGTCGGCAGGTATGAGAACCGGGAATTCCGGGGTCAAGGGTGAAGGGGAGATTTGTCTCCTATGTACCTTTTTATACTCGCTGAAACCATTAAAAAGTACTGCCTATTCAAATGAGATAAATTCATTTAAAATTTCTAAAAATCGCCTTTAAAATAAAGGAGTTTCAAAGACACAGTCTGCTTAATTTTAAAATAAAACCTGCTTCTGTCAGTAGCATCTGTTTTGGTGCACAATGGGCAGACCTTCCTCTCCAACGCAGCCGTGAGCACTGAACACGGCCAAGCTCTCGGAGGCAGCCCCGCCGCCTCCCTCTGTGCATTCTGCGCTCTGCTCTGCCGATTCCCACATAAAGTGGGTCCTGGCCGCCATTTTAGAAAGTCATTCATACGAGCCGGACCGCAGCGCCATCCACTTAAAGCCCTTCCAGAACCGCCTGGGACCACTTCCTCGGTCCTCTCCCTACCCCCTCTCATCTTGCAGAGGGGTCAAACTCCCCGCCAGAGGCATGCAATGTCTCTGAACTCTGCCTAATACGGAATGACCCGTCGGGCTCTTAACAGGAGCAGAGCGAATGCTGCAATGCACGTGTCTGCACGTCGGTGCCTACGAATCTCCCGTGCAGAGACCACAGGGAAAGTCCACCCCGAGATTAAAGGGAGCCCTTCTCAGCGGTTTTCCACTCCCATAATCTGCACCTAAACAATTTTTCCACCAAAACACTGACGATAACGGAGGCGGGGGCGGGAAAGGGGTGGAGCAGCACAGGAAAGTTCCCATCTGCTACCCGCCTCAGCCCGCAGCCTCCGCTCATCCCAGGGCACGGAGGCGAGTTTCTCCTCCGACCTCCCCGTCGCCGGTCTCTCAGGCACCACGTAGTAAACACCGGGAGTCCCGGGGAGCGCGCACCTCCCCCAGGCCTGCCGGGGACGGCTCAGCAGGTTATGAATGGCCTCTGCGCGCCCGGTCCTTTTCACACGCGGACACGCGCACACGCGCGCCCCAGCGGCGATTTAATACCCCGGTAACAGTAACCGCCAACACAATCAATGATCCTCCATCTGAAAGAGGAGCTCCGCCGCCGCTGCTTCCATTTCCTTATCCAAGCGGCTCCGGAACGAGCGACGCAACCTATTTTTCCCATGGTGACTCACTAATAAGGACGCCCCACAATTTCCCTCTCTCGCTAGATAGTAAGAGGAATTGAATTAGGAGCGAACCAGACTCGGAGCCCCTCAGGGTCCTGAAGACCGGCAGAAACAGCAACCTCCTAGGACGGCCGCAGCTCTGCGGCGGTCCTCCTCAGAGTGCGCCCAGTCCCAGCACCTCGTCATTTTAAGTAGTAGTCCCCACCGCGGCCTCCCCCCAGTGACAGCACACATGCACTCCACAAAGAAAACAAGCGCCAAGCGCTACTGAAAAGTAAGGTGCACCAAGAGCAGCACCCAGTCCTACATTTCCAGACAAAACGTTCGGGAAGGTGGAAACCATTACATCTAACCCTGAAAGGCCGGCGCCTTTGAATCACTAGATTGACGAATTCGGGGGTGGGGACAGGACTACTCGAAAGGCCGCTGGGTCACAAGGCCGTGGCGGCGCGGGAGGTGCCCGCCTTGCCTTCACGGCCGGCGCCCGGACGCT
>NW_026000082.1:42894933-42899806 GCF_001458135.2 Marmota marmota marmota
CAGCCCGCTGCCTTTCCAAACACGGCGTGGGCAGGAGTGGGAGGCCAGCCCGAGACCCCGGGCAGAGGCAGGGCCGATCTCCAGAACACCGTAGTACAAAACCAGCACCCTTCAACCAGTATCCCCTCGAGGGGTACAGACTCCGCGAGTCCGAGTTGAGGAAACAGAGTAGGGAACAAGAGAACTGCTCCCACACACTCCGCGTCAAACACGCCACCACAGGTAGCGCGGAAAACAGCGCGAGCCGGAGGGCTTCGTGCGCATGCGCGCGGGGCCACGGCCGGAGCATTCGGGAGAGCTATCCGCCCCCGGTCTCCCGTCAGAGGCCAAAAAGTCGTCCCAACACGCATGCGCAAGGACGGAATGTTGGGGGAGGGGAGACCTGTTCCCTTCATTGTGAGATCGGCTCCCGCCAGCGAGCGCGCGCGCACGTCCCACTCTCACACTTGGGCGTGCTCCGTGCTTTCCTCCAGACCTGTCGCGCATGCGCAGGGACGGAGGCAGCGGCTGCAGCGCCTGCGGCTTTTTGTTGCGTTTCCCAGAGAAGTTTCTGGAAAGACGGAACCTCGGGGAAAGCGGAGGGATGGGAAACAAGCGTTTTCTGGGAAAAAGCACACCGCCACCGCCCTTCTTCCACCGGTCCAGCCACGGCCAAAGCAGAACCCAAGCCTCCCGAGACACCCACAGCAGGGGAAAAAGCGCGGGGACGGCGGCTGCGCTTCTCCCCCTGCCCGCGAGGACAGCTAGCGCGCTAGGGACGCTTTCGAGGCGGAAGGAAGTCGGGCCTGCGGGGCTGCCTTGGAGCGGCCCTTGCGTTAGGGCTCAGCGGGCAGTGGAGTCCTGACTTTGGAGCTGAGCCCCGCTGTCCTTAACTGCCCCGCCTCCGCGGCTCTGACGGCCCCTTGCCCCTGATTCACTTGGGGGAGCTGCGGGTGTGCACACGCTGGGAAAGGGGCCCGGGCGATGCCGCTCTCCAGAACGCAGGCCAGGCCTGCGGACGCGGCGTGGGGAGGGCGAGCGTGCCCGTGGCCAGGGCTCCCATGGCAGCGTTGGCGCGGGGAGGGGTCGGCACACCCGCCTTCGGCCCGGCCGGCTGCCATTTTGTGGTGCGGCCGCCATTTCGCGCGGCCCGCGGCAGGGGCGGGGCCGGGCGGCCCCTTTGTTCTTCCCGCCGGGTCGCAGCGCCTAGGAGGCGGGCTGCGTGTGCGCGCCCCGAGCGCCTGGAACGTAGGATGTGCGCCCCACCCGTGCAGGCTGGAAGGGACACGTTCTGCGCGGGGAGGCTCCCCGGAGCTCGCGCCAATGGCGCGCTGCGCCTAGCCGACCGCAGCGCGCGGCCGCCGCGACACCTGACGGAGGGGCTCACCCCGTGTAACCGGGAGGTTGCCCTCTGGGAAGAAAGAGCAGGCGCGGGGCGGTGTCCGGGGGCGCGGCGGGCGGGGCGCCGCTCTGGCCTCTGATTGGCCGGCCGGGCTCGCGCTGCCCCGCTACGGGAGGGGGCGCTCGGCGCGCAGCGCGTGTCGGGGCCGCGGCGGGACAGTCCTGAGCCCCGCGATTGTGTGGACGCCGGCGGGCTTGATACCCTCCATGCTGCGCCAGCACCCTTTAAAATCCTGAAAGAGCTATTGTCTCTCCTTTCAGGGGAAATATTTAAATGTGGGTCCTGGTGCTTTTAGTGTTAACGTGTGGCTCCAATCAACAAAGCCAGGAAATTCTAGAGCAGGCTGCTAAATTTGTCTTCCAGCCTTGCTTTTGTGCGAGGGTTTTTGTTGTTGAATGATAGTTTTGTTTTTCTTCACAAGAGGCTGAGTTCATGAAGGAGCCAGTCCTTCCTGGCTCAAAGCTATGGGTGTCTCAGCTACAGGAGGCTTTGGGTTTTTGTTATTTTTTTCCCTCCTTACTCTGTATAATTACAGGGATTGGTTATCTGTTTCAGTAATAGGAGGGTAAAGCTCATAATGACAGGATGAAAAGGTCAAAAACGTTGTTGCTGAGGGAACCGGTCAGGATTTGATGGCTTCCAGATGGAAGAAATATCTCAGGGCTTTTAGATTCCAGATTCTGTTCCATTGTGAGTGGGAGCATTGCATAGAGCTTTAAATTTTGTGCCATATCTTAAGAGTCTAAATATTTTTAAATGCTTGCTTTTTGCATTGATTTCTAAAAAACATGTTAGGTGTTTAGTGCTATTTTGTTTTTTCTGTACATCCAAAGTGAAAGTACATTAAAATATTAGTTTTAACGGGAAATAATGTAGGCAGAATAATAAGCTGGAAGTAGAAGTTCAAAAAACAATTGCCCAGTACTTCATATAGACCCAAAGGTTCTGTTTAAGCAATTCTAATTCCTACAGTTTGTTTATATTTATGAAACATGTATTTGCCATATCTTTGACCATTATTCAACACAGCCAGGTGTGATGACATAGCTAGGGAGGCTGAGGCAGGAGGATGGAGTTCAAGACCAGCTTGGGCAACTTACGGAGACCCTGTTTCAAAATAAATAAAGGGCTGGGGATGTAGCTCAGTGATAAAGTGCCCCTGGGTTCAATCTCCCAGCACCCCCAAAAAAAAAATTTTTTTTAACACAAAGTGCTGATTTGTATTTTCTTAGAGTAGTTGGTATTTTCATTGTTGACGTTTTCCTATGACCTATGGCAAATGTTTGCACAACAAATAGTTGAACAAAAGTCCAGGGATAACCTTCTCTCCTATCATAGTATTGGCCTTAAAACATTTTTCAGCTTTTAAGCCAGAAAGCCTGAACATTGCTGAACAGGTGAACTTTGTGCAGAGAGCTGTGTTCAAATAAATAGATTTTGAATCACCACAATCTCATGATCTGCCCCAGGGGTGAAAAGGCCTTTGTATATGTAGTCCTAGATCTCATTTGAGTTTAATCCAGCCAGCCAGAACTAGTGAATTCCAGAATAGCCAATTCAATTCGTTGTCCCTTTAATATTTGTTTTTTGTGTTCTAAACTGAGGTGTCTGAATTAATTTGAACCCCATTTTGTGAGTAGGTTATCTTTGGTTCTACCAAGTTCCCTGAGAGGACCAGTGAAAAATAGAAATGGTATTAGCTAGGGCCCCTTTGGCTCATGTCTTTGGATTTGCTTATTTTTTTGCATTTGGTGAAATTTGTGTGCTTTTCTTCTGAACAATAGAAACACTAAGCTTCTCTGTCCATTGTTCCAGGAAGGTACAGCCTTTCATGCCAAATTTTGACGTAAGTTAAAACAATAACAATAATAATAACCTTTTCCTGGTAAAGATAAATGAGCTCTTTTAGAGACTTTAGTAATATGGGAAGTCCTTCAAAATATTTTTGGCAGCACTTAGCACTCCCACATACTGTAATAGGTTTTTTTCCCCTTTGAGGCAAAATGTTTGGATAATTGGTTGTAAAATGCTTCCCTACGCTTCAGAAGTATTGAATCTGAAGGAACAAAATCTTGCTGCCAACAGTTTGCTTCTTAGAAAAAAAAAGAAACATCTATAAAAGTAAAACAAAACAAAACAAAAAAAAACTCCTAAAACATCCAACATTTGTTTGTCCTGTTGGAGTGGAAAAGGTCATTCCTAAAATAAAATTCTGTTCTGACAACTCTGCAGATTATATGGAATCTATAGATTGATCATTCTGGCATCATGATTTAATGGCCTACTTAACTACTATAAAGTCAGGATTTTAATTCAGTTATCCTTATAGTAAGCATCAATCAAGTACTAGATGCAACTCCTGATGCTTAGAATATATCACTGACTAAAAACAAGACAAAAATCTTTGTTGTTATGGAGCTTGTTTTGATGGAGGGTGGAAGGAGGCAGTGGCAGAAAAATATAATAAGAAAATTTAAAAATAGGAGTGGTAAATGCTAGAAAAATACAGAGGGGAAGTATAGGCTGAGGATGGAGCTCACTGGGAGAGTGCTTGCCTAGCAAGACCCTGGGATTTTTTTCTGCAATCCCTCCACCCCTTGTAGTATTGGGGATTGAACCTGGGACAGTCTACCACTGAGCTACATCCTCAGCCTTCTTTATTTTTTATTTTGAGATAGGGTCTTGGTAAATTGTCCAATTGCAAACCTCAACTAGAGATTTGCAATTCAGGAAATCTGGATAGAGAAATTTTGCAAACTACAGGAGTAAATTTCAGTATTTTCAATATGAGATGTTTATTAGATGTTCAAGTGGAGGTCTCAGGGGCTGGGGATATAGCTCAGTTGGTAGAGTGCTTGCCTTGCATGCACAAGGCCCTGGGTTAGATCCCCAGCACGAAAAACAAAAAACAATCGACTGGAGGTCTTATATGGGTATATGGGTCTTGATTTCTGAAGTAAGTTTTGGATCTATGTGTTTTCATATACGTTACATATGAAATATATTACATGTGTACCTATGCCATAAATATACACACAAGTCACACTTCTCTTAACAATAGGGATGTGTTGCTAGATATTTCTTCCTTACAAGAACATCATAGAGTGTACTTACACAAACTAAGATAGCTTCAGGCAGTATAACCCTATGGGACCACTGTCATAATGCTGTCACTGACCCTCCCATCATGATGCAGTACATGACTGTATATATTTGTAAAAGTGTGTGTGTTAGAGAGTTGCCGATTTCTTTTTTTTTTTTTTTTGGTTGTAGATGGACACAGTACCCTTATTTTATTCATATATTTTTATGTGGTTCTGAGGATTGAATGTGCAAGGCAAGGGCTCCACCACTGAGCTACAACCCTAGCCAAGATGCTAGGGTTTTGGGCTGGGGATGTGGCTCAAGCGGTAGCGCGCTCGCCTGGCATGCGTGCGGCCCGGGTTCGATTCTCAGCACCACATACAAACAAAGATGTTGTGTCCGCCAAAT
>NW_026000082.1:42904031-42942571 GCF_001458135.2 Marmota marmota marmota
CTTTTTTTTTTTTTTTTTGGTACCTAGGATTGAACTCAGGGGCTCCTGATCGCTGAGTTACATCCCCAGCTCTATTTTGTATTTTATTAAGAGACAGGATGTCACTGAGTTGCTAAGCACCTCGCCATTGCTGAGGCTGGCTTTGAACTCAAGATCTTCCTGTCTTAGTCTCCGAAGCCACTGGCATTACAGGTGTGCGCCACCATGCCTGGCTCATTGTTTGCTTTTAATGTAGAAAATATTACAATACTTTTGCACAACATTACTGATAGAGTAGGAAATCGGTGTGAGTGGGAAAGAATGGATAGAATTGGCTAGAAGACTTGTGTCCTTAAGAAGAAAGGGGCTGCGGATGTGAAGGCATTGGCTTTAGATAAAAGTATACATAGCTGCCTTTGGGAAAGGCCTGGAAGACTGTGTGAAGACAGTGGCTGAGCCAGTCCATGCAAGAGTGCCAATAATTCACCAGGAGAGAGAGTTGAGATAATTATCTGTGCTTAATTTTTCCAACTTCAGCTAGGCACAATACACCGGTAAAAATGATTTGGATTCTCAGTCTGTGTTCCTGGGCAATTTACATAAATGTTTTTGGCAGAGTCTTGCTTAGTGTATTTTATTTTCCACTGAGTGCTCATCATATAGACCCCTGCCTGGCAAACAGTAGTTGCTTAATAAATATTATATGGATTAATTTTAGAACTGAATCAACTATACTGTATATGCCAAAACTACCCTACAAGTTTTTTTGTTGTTGTTGTTTTGGTACACTGGGTTGAACTCAGGGGTGCTTAACTACTTAAGCCCTTTTTATATTTTACTTAGAGACAGGATATGGCTATATTGCTGAGACTGGCTTTTTTTTTTTTTTTCAGTTGTACATGGATGCAGTATCCTATATTTTGTTTATTTACTTTTTAAATTTTTTTTAAAGAGAGAGAGAATTTTTTAATATATTTTTTTTTTAGTTCTCAGCGGACACAACATCTTTGTTAGTATGTGGTGCTGAGGATCGAACCTGGGCCGCAAGCATGCCAGGAAAGTGCGCTACCGCTTGAGCCACATCCCCAGCCCCGTGTTTATTTACTTTTATGTGGTGCTGAGGATTGAACCCAGTGCCTCACTCATGGGAGGTAAGTACTTTACCACTGAGCCAGAACCCAGCCACCTGAGACTGGCTTTGAACTTGCAGTCCTCCTGCCTCAGCTTCCTGAGCCGCTGGGATCACAGGCATGTGTCACCCTTCCCAGCTCTCCACAAGGATCCAATGAAATGAGATTATAAGTGTAAAAGTGCTTTACAATCCTAAGAATACTATTTAAATCTGAACTGTTTGCCAGGTGCAGTGGCACATGCCTATAATCCCTGAGGCACAGTGTTGAGGGCCACAGCCAAGTCGGGATGGCGCATGGCATTTTGCCAGAAGGAGTGGTTAAGAGATGACGCCAGCAAGCCATTAAGATGATGATAATTAAGTTATAATTGCTGTGGCTGGATGATGCTGGATTGAAACAGGCTGTGTATTGAGTTGTCTATGGACCCTGCTGACCAGCAATTGCGCCGGATACTTTGGAGTTCCTTTGAGTTCTCGCGGGGTTTCGGGAGAATTGGCGCAGGGAGCCCAGTGGTGGGAGTGTGTTCCCGGGAAGTGTGTGTGGAGTGCCAGTGAGAGTTCGGGAATAAAGAGTTGCTGTTTGAACCTACAAGGTTTTGTGGCGGCTTATTTGTGCCCAGCCAGACTGCAGGCAGCACAGGAGGGTTGCAAGTCCAAAGCTTGCCTCAGCAATTTAGGGAGGCCCTAAGCAATTCACTAAGACCTCATCTCTAAATAAAATACAAAAGAGGGATGATGATGTGGCTCAGTGGTTGAGTGCCCCAGGGTTCTATTCCTGGTACAAAAAAAAAAAAAAAAAACTGAACTATTTATGTTAGAATGGAGATAAAGACCATTGAGTTTTGTTTTGTTTTGTTTTTTTACTTAGATATGCCAAGACCTAAAGATCCGTGAATTATTTTGAAACTTGAGGGTGGCATATGATACTTCACAAGGTCCTTGCTTAGCATCTGGATGGCCATTTTATTTTATTTATTTTTTAGTGGTGCTGGGGATTGAACCCAAGGCTTTGTGCATACAAGTCAAGCGCTCTACCAACTGAGCTATGTCCCCAGCCCCTGGATGGCCATTTGTTTCACTGTCCTGCCCCAGGACATTTCTGAGAAACACCTTTCTCTCACACCAACCCAACCCTTAACCACCAAGTTAGGACCTGCCTGGCTCTGATTCCTGAGCCTCCCCCATTAAAGTCCCGGAACCCCAGGCTGTGTTGCCTCTCTCGCCTATAGAGAGATGGCCTTTATTTGTCAGAGCTGACAAATACACTCTTGTGTGGATCTCTGCTTCTCTGTCTTTCATTTCTCTCTTACCCCTCTCTCATTCCTTGCTTTCCCTGCACCTATAAGCCACATAAACTTATAGAATTGACAAAAGTATACAAAGGCCAGAAAACCATCTAAGTTGGTCTTATGTGAATGTCATAAATTTAAGTTCTAAATGACATTTATAATGCTGGGCACTTGGGGGGTTATGTTACTTCTTTCTTTTTCATTTTCCCTTTTTTTTTTCCATTTTTTTGGGGATCAAATCCAGGGCCTTATGGTGCTAGGCAAATATTCTGCCCTTGAACTTCATCACTAGCACTTTTTATTTTTCTTTTTTCATATTTTTTTCAAGTTGTAGATGGACACAATACCTTTATTTATTTATTTGTTTATTTTCAGGTGGTGCTGAGGATCGAACCCAGTGCCTCCTATGTGCTAGGTGAGCGCTCTACCACTGAGCCACAACCTCAGCCCTTTAATTTTATTTTGAAACAAGGTTTCACTAAAGTGCCCAGACTGGCCTGGAACTTGAAATCCTCCTCTCTTAGCCTCCTGAGTTGGTGGGATTATAGTTATGTGCCACCATACCCAGCTCTTTTTAATTAAAAAAAAAAAATAGATTATAGTTCAATCCCTAGTACTAGTAAATAAATAAAATAGATTATAATTTCCAAAGCAAATGTAGTATTGGGGCTATGCATTTACTCTTTTAGGTAACAATGATGTTTTAAATGTATGGATGTTTCTGCTGAGAATTCCTAATTCCTTCCCAATTGGTCATACCCAGCATCTGTTGCACTGTTTATTTTCATGATGTATCTATATGATCTTCTCAAATATTTATAGGATTTGTTTGGACCAAAATTTTTTGGGGGGTTGTATGTTTTTGTGGTGCTAGGGATTGAACCCAGGGCCTTGTGCATGTGAGGCCAGTGCTCTACCAGCTGAGCTGTATCCCCAGCCCTGGACCAAAGTTCTGACTGATAAAAATAACTAGGAGGGGCCGGGGTTGTGGCTCAGTGGTAGTGCGCTTACCTAGCATGTGTAAGACACTGGGTTCAATTCTCAGCACAACATATAAGTAAATAAATTAGGGAGCTGGGGTTGTGGCTCAGTGGTAGAATTCTCACCTAGACGTGTGGGGCACTGGGTACGATCCTCAGCACCACATAAAAATAAATTAATAAAGGTATTGGGTCCATCTCCAACTAAAAGATGCATTTAAAAATGAAAAAATAAGACTTAAAAAAAATAACTGGGAAATTCAGTACATTTCCATTTCCTTCTGTATTCAAGGAGCTAAAGCAATGTCTTTGCTTGCTGAAGCTTCAAGGCAGTTTCCCATCGGCTGAGGTTTTCTTCCTTCGAGAAGCCCTTCCTTATCTTTCTTCTTGAAGGAGTATCTGCAAGGAGAAGTGAATCAAGCCATGGCATCATTTTCACATTTTTCATCATAATTGCTGGGGATTAAGATATCACATAATTAGTCAAAGTCATAGAAGAGGATTCAGTGGAATGATGTAGGATTAAATGTAGGATTAGACCTTAGGAGCTCCGTGGGATTCCTGTGTGCTTTAGTGTTGCAGTGTGGGGATGCTCAGGGAGGCCTCTGCCTCATCCTGCCGTCACCCAGCACCAGGGCTTTGGGGATTAATTAGAAAAAGCACTCTGTTCTCAGAAAACCTCTGAAGCTGACTTGAGGACGAGGAAAGATTTTGCTGAGTAATGTGACTCAGTCCCCTTCCTTGTAAAGCCAGAAGTCCTGTGTGTTTTCCTAATTAGCCCCACCAGATTTTTGTAGGCATGACTGTGCTTTGCCGCAGTCTGGCTGGGCACAATCAGGAGCCACTTGTCAAAAGAAACTAACTTTATTTTTAGAACCACACACGCCAAACAAAACAGCCTCTCAGGAAAAATCCTCAGAGCCTCAACTGCCACCACCGGCTTTCCACAAGCCTCTCTCTCCCACACAAGCCTCTCTCTACCTCCCACAATCCTCCTGCTCTTGAGGCCGATTGGCTGGGTCACGTGGGCGGAGCCAAAAAAAGTCCCCCAATGAGCAGCTCCGTGGTCTGAAAGGGCAGGGAAACAGTCCAATGAGCATCACCGCAGAGGAGCCAATCAGCTAGATGTTGCTGGGGCCGAGGAGCCAATCAGCTAGATGTTGCTGGGGCCGCTGTGAGCCAATCATCAGCCGGCAGCTGGAAGTTTGCTGGCAGCTGGAAGTTTGCTGGGGCCCCTTTGGCTGTGGCTCTCAACAGTGCTTCATGAAGCCAACCATTTTGTCACAGGGGACTTGTTCTCGGTGAGATTTCTCTGCATCATCTGATATGGAAGTCAGCCTGTGCAAGTTTCCTGTAGCCTGTTCTGGGTCACATTGAAATATTGTGCCACATGATCATGACCTACTTTCCCCCCTACTGCCTCAGTAAACAACAGGAGTGACACCCACAAAATGTGACCACCCTCAAAAGTAACACCAGTCTGTCTTGCATGTTGCATGGCAAATCTCAAGGATGGCAAATCCCTTTGCAAACATTAATTATACTTTATAAATGTCTCACTGATACTAGGCTGCAAGCCCTATTATCCCCATTTTATGACTGAACATCCCAAAACTTAAGAAATAGAAACTCTTCAGTCTGCTCAGAACAAGGACGAGGGTGGGTCATAGCCCAGTTCTACTCACCTACTTAAGGGTGTCCCCTGGGCTCTGTAAGAACTGACTTCCCTCCATTTCCCGTCACTCAGAAAACACGTGTCTGTGTGGCTGCCCTGAAGAGCCCGCTTTGCTCTCCCCACTGACTGGCCTCTGTGCTCCGGTCTAAGTGCCTGCATTTTTTTGTACTTAAATTTACCTTTGGCAGTTGTTCCAAAAGAAATGAGGGGAAGTGGCTGGCTGTAGTAGCTCTGCGGCTTAGTGGCAGAGTGTCTGCCTGGCATGTGCACAGCCCTAGGTTCAGTCCCCAGCACTGGGGGAGGATTCACCCTATCATGAATGCTTATGGCATCACCAAAAGCAGTATACAGGCTTTTTTGATCGCATCATTTCCGTTTTTCCTTTAGGGCAGGACAGTACATTGATTGTAGTTTGAATTGTCTATTTTTACATTTCTTATTTATTTTGCAGTACTAGGGATCAAACCCAAGGCCTCTCACGCTCCCACTGAGCTACACCCCTGCTATGCTATTTTGGGTGTGGATGAAGAGGTTGTACTTCTAGATTAGACAGGTATGAAACTGAGCAGAGATAATACATAGATAAGGGTCAAAAGTAGTCATTATCATGAGAAAACAAACCTGTGCTTATCTGCCTTTATATGGTAAAGGGAAAAGAGCTTTATCAGGGAACCTGAGTTCTCTTTTCTGCTATTGGTTCACTGTGATCTCAGCCAGTTGTTTTCTCTATCTCTGCATCAAGTTCTCCATCAATACAATGGGAGCTTCTGCTGTAGCCTCTGATTCAGCAGAGTTTCTGTAAAGGGCCTTGTGGGCTGTATTATGTCCATGGTAATGACTCAGCTTTGCCAGTTTAGCTCAAAACAGCTAGACGTTATGTAAGCAAATGGGTATGGAAGTGTTCCAATAAAGCTTTATTTTTATGAACACTTAATTTTGAATTTTATATAATTTGCACATGTCATGAAATATTACTCTTTGATTTTTCTTTTCTTCTGGTACTGGGAATTAAATCCAGGGGTACTTTACCGCTGAATCACATCTCTAGCCCTTTTTTGTATTTTATTTAGAGACAGGGTCTCACTGAGTTGCTTAGTGCCTCACTGTTGTTGAGGCTGGCTGTGAACTTTACATCCTTCTGCCTCAGCCTCCTGAGCTGCTGGGATTATAGGTGTGAGACACCATGCCTGGCTCCAGCCCTTTTAATTTTGAGACAGGGTCTTGCTAAATTGGTGAGGGTCTAACTAATATGTTAAGGCTGGCCTTGAAATTGTGATCCCCCTGCCTCAGCTTCCCAAGAGTTGCTGAAAAACCAGCCTCTACCTCAGAGCAAAGCCTGTCCAAGGAAGGAGGCATGACCCTTTTCCTTGGAAAGACCCACAGAGCACTCCTAGGCACATACCCACCCTGCTGAGTTGTTTATCTACAAATAACAGGAGAGATCTGCTACACCTGGTATCCCTGACTCAGTCAGGCTAGGTGAGGACCCACAGAAACCCTCTAGCAACCACCAATCAGCATGAGACAGGGAAAATACCTGGGTTGCCAGATGACCCCCAGTAGTTTATGGTGGTTGATAACGTGTTGGGAAACGACGTAGTTCAGCATGTACTCCCCTCGTGGCCTAAACCAATCAGTTCAAACCTCCTCTTGTACTCACCAATCACCCCTACCCAACTTGTTCCTGCCAGTGAATGTGCTAATCATGTTTTAGAGGTGTTTTATGATTTTCCCACGGTGTGTGATGATTTGCTAAGAGATGCTATGATGTATGTGAAGTCCCTGCCTTCCCCAAAGAGTGTATAAAACTGCTGCAAACCCTGGGCTCAGGGCCTCTCAGCGTCACCAGTTGCTGTGTGCACGCGGAAGACCGAGCTAGCTCGCAATAAACACCTCTTTGCTGCTTACATCGATCTTGGTCTCTGGTGGTCTTTTGGGGGCCAAAATTTCTTTCTTTTTCTTTTTTTTTTTTTGGTACTAGGATTGAACTCACGGGTACTTGACCACTGAGCCACATTCCCTAGCCCTATTTTGTATTTTATTAGAGACAGGATCTCACTGAATTGCTTAGCACCTCACTGGCTTTGAACTCAAGATCCTCCTGCCATTGCTGAGCCTGGCTTTGAACTCAGGATCCTCCTGCCTCAGCCTTCCGAACCACTGGGATTATAGGCATGAGCCACCACACCAGGCTTGGGCAAATTTTCTGACTTCGGGACTGGGGAGTCTCTCAGCCTTTCTGATGTGTCTTTGTACAATTTCCCCCCCAAGTACTGGAGATTGAAAGCACTGTACTACATCCTCAGCACTTTTATTTTTTTATTTTGGGATGGTCTTATTCAGTTGCCTAGGTTGGCCTCCAAGCCCTGATCTTCCTGCCTCAGCCTCTTGAGTAGCTGACATTATAGGCCTATGCCATTGTGTCCAGCACCAATTATACAATTTTAAAATCTGACTTAAGTACATTTTGCTTCCTTTTTTTCTTTTTCTTCACCCCCACCCCCACCCCGTACTGGTAATTGAACTCAGAACCTTGCACATGCTAGGCAAATGTTCTACCACTGAGCTACATCCCCAGCCCCTAAACTTTTAAGAGATTCCTGTGATGACATATTTCTAACGATGGCTCTGCTCCAGGAGATTATTTGTATTGATTTAAGATTTGTCCTTCATTCAATGTGGTATCCTTGGTAGGCATATTGCATTTAATTTTATCATCATTAAATATTAGATGAGTATTAGAATGTTATAGAAATTGGGGTGTAGATTTTGAGAGGAATGAAGGCCTCAGAAATTGTTTCTGGGAATGGAGGATGAGGAGTGGAGGTGGGGTGAGCTAAGGCAGAAGCAAGCTTTCCCCACTTGTGACCTTTCTAGAGGTTGTCCCTAATGTGTCTGGGTTCACTTGACGGTCTTTTTTAGGGAGAGAGCACGTGATGGGGAATCAGGAGAAACTGGGTCTTTACTCAGTCAAGGACTTACCATGTAACATAAGTAAGTCATTTTGTTCCAGTGTCCTCATTTGCAATATGGGGATAAAAACTCCTGCAAGCCAGACTAAGGCAGGAGGATCAAAATTTGGAAGTCAGTTGTCTCCAGGTACAATGTCGCACACCTGTGATCCCCGCACCTTGGAAGGCCGAAGCAGGAATCTTAAATTTTAAAGACAGCCTCAGCAGGGCTGGGGATGTGGCTCAAGCGGTATGCATCCGGGTTCGATCCTCAGCACCACATACAAACAAACATGTTGTGTCCGCCAAAAGCTAAAAAATAAATATTAAAAAAATTCTCTCTCTCTCTTTCCCCTCTCTCTTAAAAAAAATTAAAAAATTAAAAAAAAAAAAGACAGCCTCAGCAACTTAGTGAGGTCCTAAGCAACTCAGGGAGTCCCTGCCTCAAAAATAAAAAGGGCTGGGAAGGTGGCTCAGTGGTAGAGACCCCTGGGTTCAATCCCCAGGACTGCAAAAACAAAAACAAAGCCCCCTGCACACTCTAGAGAATAAGAACTTAATGAGACCACCATGAAGCTGGCCTCACAGGTGAGAAGCCTTTGCCTTGGACCAGCTGTCTCTGGGCTCCCGCTGACAAGCAAGCTATCCTTGGTCCTTTCTGCTGCAATGCTGCTGTCACTACTGCCCTAAAATATCAGATTGGCAGTTCCAGGCCAAGGACCCACCCTGCCGTTAGTTAACAGCTGGTCCAAGCTTTCCAACTTTAGTTGTCCCAGGTCACGCAGGCTGGCTTACTAAGTCCTACCTTTCCTTTGGTCAGTTTGGAGGCAGTGCCTAGTTGGGTCAGCCCTACACAGCTCATGGGGAAGTGCCACACTACCTGGCAGGAGCTGTTCAGATGGGCAGTGCTAAAGCCCTCCTCAGGACACTGTGGCCGTTTCCTCTGTGCCTTTGATGGATAGTCTTGCTCAAGGTCCAGCTGGGGAAGGCTCTGTGACACCAGCTCACTTCCAACACGCTTCATCCCCTGGCCTTCTCTGACCACCGCGTATCCTCCCTACCAAACCTCCCTGCATCTTTCCCTTGCTTTATTTTCCTTCCTTGTACCTATTTCTACCTGAAATTTCTTGTTCTCTGACCAATCTCAGCACACATCTCTATGTGGGTTTGGTTGTTTTGTTTGTTTGTTTGTGGGGAGGGGGTCCTGCGGATTGAACCCAGAGTTGCTGAGCCACATCCCCAGCCCTTCTTTTTTTCTTTTTTTGAGACAACTTGCTAAGTTGCTTAGGGCCTCATTAAGTTGCTAATGCTGGCCTTGATCTTTCTGCCTCCACCTCCCAAATCCTTGGGATTACAAACCTGCACCACCGCACCTGGACCTATGTGGTTTTGTTTTTTAATTTTTTTTTAATTTTACTTTTTTGGTACCAGGGATTGAACTCAGGATACTTGACCAAGCCACATCCCTAGCCCTATTTTATTTAGAGACAGGGTCTCACTGACTTACTTAGTACCTTGCTGTTGCTGAGGCTGGCTTTGAACTCGAGATCCTCCTGCCTCAGCATGCCCATTGTGCGCAGCTGTTTTTGTCTTTTTTTTTTTTAACTGTAGTCCGACACAATACCTTTATTTATTTTTATGTGATGTTGAGGATTGAACCCAGGGCCTTACGCCTGCTAGACGAGCGCTCTACTGCTGAACCATTACCCTAGCCCTATTTTTGTCTTTTAAAAAATTATTTTTATCTGTTGTTGATGGACTTTTGTTTAATTAACTAATTAATTAATTAACATTCAGTGCTGAGAATGGAAACCAGTGCCTCACACATGCTAGGTAAGTGCTCTACCACTGACCCCCAACCCCAGTCCCTGCATGTTGTTTTTGAGATGGGGTCTTGCTCTGGTGCCCAGGCTGGCCCCCAAACTCCCAAGCTTGAGTGATTATCCTGCCTCAGCTTCCCAGATAGCCGACTACACACCGTGTTCAGTGCTTCTGTGTTTGTAAAAGTATTTGTTGGATCCTAAGTCAGAACAGTTAGGAAAAACAGAAAGTCTCAGTAGTTCAGGTAGAAGCGGATTTGTTCACAGGTGGAGGAACAAAGGCGGAGGGAATCCAGAAGCCCAGGCTTGTTTTGATGCTGATGGGCCATGGCTGGGCCTGATGCTGCCTTGCTCCAGTGGGTAGCTGAGACACTGCCGCTTATCAGTGACGGGTCCTGCTCCCACACGTGTTGAAGTTTGAACATTAGAGAAGCACACTGAGGCGAGCATATAAAGCAAGGTTTATTTTTAAAAAGGGGGACTGAGGCTGTAGCTCAGTGGTAGAGCACTTGCCTCGCAAGTGTGAGGCCCTGAGTTCGATCCTCAGCACCACACAAAAATAAATGAATAAAAATAAAGATATTTTAAAAAAGGGGGGAGTAACAGACTTCTCCCAGGAGGGAGAAGGGGGCCATGGCTGGTGTCTGGTATCCCAGGAAGCCAAGTATTCTGCCCTTTTTATGCTTCCTTTATTCTCCTGCTCTCTTCCCCTTTTTTTTTTTTTTTTTTTTTTTTGGTTTGTTTTCTTTTCCTTCCTGAGTAAGTGATTAGGCCCAGGAAATGCTTGGTGGCAAGGCCAACAGGTGGGAAACAGGTGGGCTGAAGGGGGAAGGGCAGGATGGAGCCACCCAGGACACATTAATTAGCAACCTTATAGCTCCCCTTAGGGAGGGACAATTCCTGCCACAGGTTTCCTTAGCTACAGGTTGGAGCAGGGGCAGGTCTTCATAAGGGTGGAGGAAGGGCTCTGAAGGAATCAACATTTCAATCCTTCAGGGGACAGCCTCCAACTTCTGGGACTCTCTCAAAATTGGCCTCCTTGATCTGAACTGACTCGATTTACCTATTTACACTGCCTGTCTAATTCTGGCTTCAGCTGCCCTGAAACCAAGAACAGCCTAGGCCCATTAAAGAAGTTACTTGACTTACACATCCAAGATGTGTCAGAACTATTATTACTACTAGTAGTGGTCCAATTTACTTCCTCCTCCTCTTCCCCCTGGAGATTGAGCCCACTACCACTGAACTACATCCCAGCCCTCTTTTTATTTTTAATTTTGAGGCAGGTCTCACTATATTGCCCAGGCTATATGCCCTCAGGCTCACAGTCCTCCCACCTCAGCCTCCTGAGTAGCTGGGAGTATAGGCCCTGACAACTTCTGATTTGGTCCCTTGAAAACCTCCAGTTCAGGACTCTCCTTACCTCAAGAAGTCTGGCTCACAGACAGCCTGCTCTGCAGCTGGTACCTGGGTGTCCCAGCCTGCCACCGACTACCAACCCGCAGACATGCAGGGAGCCCGGGTGCTGCTGCTGCTGAGCCTGAGGCTACAGCTGGCCCATGGTGTCATCCCAGTGGAGGAGGAGAATCCAGCCTTCTGGAACCAGAAAGCCGCTGAGGCCCTGGAAGCCACCAAGAAGCTGAAGCCCATTCAGACCTCAGCCAAGAACCTCATTATCTTCCTGGGGGACGGAATGGGCATGCCCACGTTGACAGCCACTCGGATCCTAAAGGGACAGATGCAAGGCAAGCTGGGGCCCGAGACACCCCTGGCCATGGACCACTTCCCATATATGGCTCTGTCCAAGACATACAACGTGGACAGACAGGTGCCAGACAGCGCTGGCACAGCCACAGTCTTCCTGTGTGGGGTCAAGGGCAACTTCTTGATCATTGGCTTGAGTGCAGCCGACCACTTTGACCAGTGCACAACAACACAAGGCAACGAGGTCATGTCTGTGATGTACCAGGCCAAGCAAGCAGGGAAATCCGTAGGAGTGGTGACCACCACCATAGTGCAGCATGCCTCGCCAGCTGGCACATTTGCACACACGGTGAACCGCAACTGGTACTCAGATGCTGACATGCCAGCCTCCGCGCTGCAGGAGGGCTGCCAGGACATCTCCACGCAGCTCGTCTCCAGTATGGACATTGACATGATCCTCGGCGGGGGCAGAAAGTTCATGTTTCCCAAGGGCACCCCAGACCCTGAGTACCCAAGTGACACCACCCAGAATGGAATCAGGCTGGATGGAGGCGACCTGGTGCAGGAATGGCTGGCAAAGCACCAGGGGGCTCCGTAGGTGTGGAACGCCAGCAGCTCATTCAGGCGTCCCAGGACCCAGCAGTGACCCACCTCATGGGCCTCTTCGAACCTGAACACTTAAAATATTGAAATCAACCGGGAGCCAGCGCAAGAGCCTTCCCTGATGGAGATGACAGAGGTGGCCCTAGGTCTGCTGAGCAGGAACCTCCGCGGCTTCTACCTCTTGGAGGAAGCGGGCCGCATCGACCACGGGCACCCTGAGGGAACCGCTCACCTGGCTCTGACCGAGGCGATCCGATCATGTTCGACTCTGCCATCGACAAGGCCGGCCAGCTCACCAGCGACCAGGACACGCTGACCCTCGTCGCCGCCAACCGCTCCCACGTCTTCTCCTTTGGCGGCTACACGCTGCGGGGCAGCTCCACCTTCGGGCTGGCCCCGCACAAGGCCCAGGACAGCAAGTCTTACACGTCCATCCTGTATGCCAACGGCCCCGGCTACGTGCTGAACTTTGGCTACCGACCCGACGTCCCAGAGGTTGAGAGCTGCGCCCCCACCTACAAGCAGCAGGCGGCTGTGCCCCTGTCGGGGGAGACGCACGCAGGCGAGGACGTGGCGGTGTTCGCGCGCGGCCCGCAGGCGCACCTGGTGCACCGGGTGCAGGAGCAGAACTACATCGCGCACATAGTGGCCTTCGCCGCCTGCCTGGAGCCCTGTGAGGCCTGCGGCCTTGGCGCCCCCAGCAGGCTAGAGCATCACTGTGGGTCCCCGCCCTGCCGCCACCATAGTGTTGCTGCCCTTTTGGTTGCTGCTGTTGCTGAAGACGGTTGTTGCGCCCTGACATCCAGGCCCGCTGAGACCCACCCAGGAACCCCGCAGCTGGCATCTCCCACAACCGCACCCCCACTACCAGTCCAAAACTGGGCTGCCTATCCTGATGCCCCCACCTTTGGCTCTTACCAAGAGATAGAGGGATACAGCAGACTCAGACCAGGCAGCACTGCCCATCCCAGCCCCGGACCCTCCATGACCAGGACAATACGGTACCCCCAAGGCTGAGACAATGACATCCACTGCCATCCCTGGGTTGCTCTTGAACTCCAACCTCAAATCCTAGGAAAACAGCAAGCTCAGCCACCCAGTCCCTCCTGTGCCTATACTTTGAGAAGGACCAAGTTAGGCACCAGGCACCCGCCACCGGATCAGGACTCCACCAGACCCACAGGTGCCTTTGTTGGCCTCAGACGCCAGCACTGGGGTGCCAAAGACTCAGGCCTGTCCTGGAACCAGGAGACCCTGCATCTCGCTGAGCCACCTCCACACACAAGCAAACTGCAGATGGGGCCTGCCCTGTCACTGCATACAGGGCAGTCCTCTGTAACCAGCAGCTACATGCTCACCCCTCCCCAGAGCCAACTCTAGGCTGGAGGGGTGGGACAGGCCACCAGAGTGGCCCTTGGACCCTTTGCCTGGACATCTGGAAGCCGAGTATAGATCTCTGAACTAAGATTTTTCTGCCCTCCTGGGGCCTCCATTCCCCTGGGAGGGACAAAGCAATAAAGGGTTATACAACACACACACAAAAAAAGAAGTCTGGCTCACTCAGGCCCGGTGGCACACACCTGTAATCCCAGTGGCTCAGGAGGCTGAAGCAAGTTCGAGGCCAGCCTCAGCAACTTAGTGAGACCCTGTCTCGAAATAAAAAAAATAAAAAGAGCTGGGATGTGGCTCGTAGTTAAGCATGCCTGGGTTCAATCTCTGGGTCCCCCCCCCCCCAAAAAAAGGAACTCTGGCTCAGTGTAGGAATCTAAGAAAATGCTCAATAGCTTTGCTGTGGAATTCAAGCTATTTCCCCTTAACTCTGAGTCAGTCCTTGGCTGCGGGGTGGAGAGCAGAAGAGGGAGGGCCCTGAGAAGGGAACAAAGCTTTGGCTAAAAATGTGGGGAATGTGTCCCAGGAGCTCAGGTCCAGGCTGTGATTCACACCATGATTCAGCTCTTACCCATTGTTATTTAAAGTAAGCAAACTACAAAACTTAAACATGCCCTTTCTTCCTTCTTCCTCCTCCTCCTCCTCCTCCTCCTTCTTCTTCTTCTTCTTCTTCCTTCTTCTTCTTCCTTCTTCCTTCTTCTTCTTTCTTCTTCTTCTTCTTCTTCGTTAGGAAAGGCTATAGAAAATGATCATTTGGGATAAAGTGCACCCAGGGCTGGACAGACTTCCATGGAACTCACATTTGGTGGGAGCTTTGCAGTTTACAAGTCATGATGACTTCAGCTCATTAGGGTTTTTTGGTTTGTGCTGGGGATGGAACCAGGGACTCCTGTACACTTGGCCAGCTCTCTGCCACTGAGCTACACTCCCAGCTGAAAGAGAGCTTTTTGATGTAGGCAGCATTATCCCAACTTTTTTTTTTTTTTTGTACCAGGGATTGAATCCACAGGTGCTTAACCACTGAGCAACATCCATAGCCCTTTTGTTACCACTGTTGACCGGTGACAAGTCCTTGTTTCCCCAATGTTGAAGAATAACACCAGAGAAGCACGCCAAGGCAAGGTCAGAGTGGAAAATTAGAAGTTTATTAAAGGACAGCAGAAAAGACTTCTCCGGGAGGAAGAAGGGGACCCAAGAGATGGAATCCGTGGAAGTGCGGTTGTTTCCCCTTTTATAGTTCTTTCAGTGATGGAATATAGGTGAGAAGGCCCGAGGGGTGGGACACAAGTGGGCCAAAGAAGTAATCTGGTCAGGAAGGACTTCTGAGTCAGCATCTTCAAGTTTGCTGGGGGCTGTTCATTAACACTTCTTTGGGATGGGCTCTGGGCCTTGGGCTTTTCCCAGACTTCATTAATATTCCATGAGTTGTCCTGCTTTTCCTGGAATTCATTCTCCACATGGCCTCCATTTTAGATCTTACTCAATATTAGACCTGATTTACCTAACTGCACTGACTACCTAACTTTAAATCTGGCTTCACTTTTTTATTTTTTTATTTTGAGGTAAGTTCTTGCTAAATTGCTTAGGGCCTCCCTAAGTTGCTGAAGCTGGCTTTGAACTTGGTATCCTCCTGCCTCAGCCTCCTGAGCTACTGGGTTATCCCAACTGCATTAAAGAGAAAACTGAATCAAGTGTGGTGGCAGGCGCCTGTAATCCCAGCACTTTGGGAGACTGAGTTCGTAATATCATGAGTTTGAGCCCAGCCTGGGAAACTTCATGAAACCCTATCACACACACACAAAAGAGGAAATTGAAGCTTAAATAAAGTCCTCAGGATGGCAAAGCAAGGCTCACACTTGGACCTTCTCGGCTTCAAAAAGTTTAGTATGGGGCTGGTGTGTTAGTCACGTTTTTGTCACTGTGATCAAAATACCTGACAAGAACAACTTAGAGGAAGAAAAGTTTATTTGGGGGTCATGGTTTTATAGGTTTGAAAAACCAGCCTCTACCTCAGAGCAAAGCCTGTCCAAGGAAGGGACATGACCTTTGTCCTTGGAAAGACCCACAGAGCACTCCTAGGCACATTCCCACCCTGCTAAGTTGTTTATCTACAAATAACAGGAGAGATCTGCTGTGCCAGGTGTCCCTGACTCAGTCAGGCTAGGTGGGGACCCATAGCAACCCCCTAGCAGCCACCAATCAGCATGAGACAGGGAAATACCTGGGATGCCAGATGACCCTCCCAGTAGTTCATGGTAGTTGATAATGTGTTGGGAAACCATGTAGTTCAGCACAAACACCCCTCTTGGCTTAAACCAATCAGTTCAAATGAATCCCCCTCTTGTAGTAACCAATCACCCCTACCCAACTTGTTCCTGCCAGTGAATGTGCTAATCTGTTTTAGAGTTGTTATTTGATTTTCCCGCCGGTGTGTGATGATTTGCTAAGAGATGCTAGGATGTATGTGGGGTCCCTGCCTTCTCCAAAGAATGTATAAAACTGCTGCAAACCCTGGGCTCCGGGCCTCTCAGCATCACCATTTGCTGTGTGTGTGCGTGGAGGACCGAGCTAGCTTGCAATAAACACCTCTTTGCTGTTTACATCAATCTTGGTCTCTGGTGGTCTTTGGGGGGTCCCGAATTCGAGCATAACAGGTTCAGTCCATGTTTGGCCAACTCCATGCTCCAGGCCTAGTGCAAGGGTGTGGTGGAGAAAAGCTGTTCAGCTCACGGCAGCCAGAAAGCAGAAAGAAAGTGCCAGAAATCAGGGGCAAGATATTGTATAAGGGCATATCCCGCCTGCCTAGAGTTTCCACCCAGTAGTGCATTCAAATTATTAGTCCACCAAATGGATTAATCCACCGAGGAGGTTACAGCTCTCATAATCATCTCACCTCTGAACATTCCTGGATTGCCCAACATTAAAGATCCAAACCATAACATTCCACTCCAGTCTCACAATGCAAAATGCATTTGGTCCATCTCCAAGAATCTCCCGTCGTAGCCTTAACAGTTCCAGCATTGCCCAAAAGTTCAAGTCCAAATTTGAAGCCAGATTTAAAGAAAGGTAGTTAGTGTAGTTAGGTAAATCCAGTCTAATATGGGGTCTAATAAAGAAAATGGAGACCATAAAGAAAATGGAGTCTGGTCTGAGCCCAGGAAACCAGAACAACAGCTGGGAGATTGAAATGCTAATGTCCCCAAGGCCCAGCCCATCCAAAAGAACTGTTAATGAAGCAGCTCCCAGCAAAACAGTGAGATGCTAATCAAATCACCCTAGGCCCTTCCTGCCCCATCACTCTTCCCCAGCCCAGAGGCCCACCTGTCTCCCACCTTTTGGCCTTCCCACCTGCATCCCCTTTCATATGCAGGATAAAGGAAAATAAAGGACAGGAATGTGGGAGGGGAAAATAGATATAAAAGGGAGAAGACCTCCCCTTCCCAGAGATTCTGCCTTTCTGGTTCCCTTCTTCCTGTGAGGGAGGGGAGTCTTTTGTGCTATCTGGTAATAAAGCCTCCACTTTCCACTCTACACTTGCCTCTGTGAGCTTCTCTGGTGTTATACTTCAGTATTCAGGGAAGCAAGGACCGTCATTGGTACCCAGCGGTATCAAAGTCTCCTCCAAAACTCTTTTGACTGTAAATCCCTGTAAAACTTGAAAGCAAGTTACCTACATCCAATATACAATGACACAGACTAAACATTACCTCTCCAAAAGGGAGGAATAGGGTCATAGAAAGAAGACATGGGACCAAAACCCAACCAGGTAGACATTAGGTCCTGTAGCTCCATGTCCAGCATCCAGGACACAGGGTGGCAAGGAATGCACTCCAAAGGGCTCTGGCGGCTCTGCCCCATGGCCTTACCAGTTGCAGCCTGCATGGCCTCTCTTTTAGGTTGGCTCTTCTCACTTCCTGTAGCTTTCCTTGGCAATGTTCCATATTCCTGGCATCTATTAGTTCCTGGGGTCTCCCTTCTAGCTTTGGCTTCATTTTATAGTCTCACACATCACCCTCTCAGGAGCTTAGTACAGGGATTCTGACTCTGCTACACTTGGCCTAGTCTCTCAGGTCTTCCTTTGAAATCTCAGTGGAAGCTTCCATGACCCCTTAACTCCAGCATCCTGAATTCCTGCAGAACCAGCACCATACGGGTGGCAAGGTTAGCTGCCAGCTCAAACAGTAGCCAAGGCCTCTTGGACCATGGATGCTGTGGCCTCTGAGTGTGTGGGTGGTTGGGCATAGAGAAATGAATCCTGGGGACACAGCTTTTTAGGCAACTCTATGCAATCTGGGCACCCCTAAGTTCTCTTAAAGGAGTTTTAACTTTCATAACCTTGAACCTGGGATGGGTGGGTCTTGCTGATGTCTGAGATGCTTGAAGGCATCTGCCTCTGCAAAAGGTACTTAGCTTATCTTTAGTGACAGTCATCTCTTTTTTTTTTTAAAGAGAGAGAATTTTTAATATTTTTATTTATTTTTTTTTAGTATTCGGCAGACACAACAACTTTGTTTGTATGTGGTGCTGAGGATCGAACCCGGGCCGCACGCATACCAGGCGAGCTCGCTACCGCTACCGCTTGAGCCATATCCCCAGCCCGACAGCAATGTCTTCAATGGTCACACTTCATTGGCCCCAATATTATGTGTGCTGCTTGTCTGGTCAAACTGAAAAATTTTCAAATCTTTCCTCTCTGCTTTTTGCTCCCAATTCTCACAGTAAAGCTGGCCAAAAGTTGCCATCAATATCCATGTCATTGTCTGAATGCTGTGCTGCCTTGAAATTTCCTCCATCAGATTAATTACTTCATCTATCTCCTTCCTTGCTTCATTCTTTTTCCATTGAACCTAGAGCTTCTTTACCACTGAGCTATATCCCCAGTCCTTTTTATTTTTTATTTTGAGACAGGGGATCACTAAGTTGCTCAGGACTCTTAAGTTGCTGAAGCTGGCTTTGAATTTGCAATCTTCCTGTCTCAGCTTCCAAAGTCTATGGAATTGTAGGTGGGTGCTGTTAGGTGGGTGGCGGCAACTCAGAACAAAGCAGCCCACTCGGGAAAGAAACATCAATCAGGAGCCGACAGAAACGGCTGTCAATCAGTGGGACACCCTGGCCAATCCTGGAGTTCAGCCAGCTCCCCCGACCAACTCCAGTGGGACAAGGGACCCTAAAAACGCCTTTTCCTGTCTCCAGCCCTTCCCTTCCTGCCGTGAGCCCCATCAAATCCCAGTCCGGTCAAGCTCCCACGCGGTGGTTTCTCCTCAAACCCTTCTCCCGTCCGTCCACTCTGTCAGTCTGATTGAGTTCCACCCAGGAGTGAGTCTTAAATAAAGCCTCCTTTGGTGGCCTTTTTAAACCTGCCACCTTTGGTTGCTGCCTGCCTCGCCTGATCTTACATGTGCCACCATGCCTGGCTTATTATCACTTGTAAATTTGTCCTCACATAAAATCTCAGGACATGGATAAAATGTTAACGAGCCCTTTTCCAAAATGTAACCTGAATGGCTTCTAGTCCAGTTCTCAGCGGAGTCCTCATTCGGATCTGAAGCCGCATGAGCACAGTCTTTACTGTCCACATTCCTCCTGGCATTCTGATCTTCTGAGCTCCTGTCCGAATTGCCCTTTAAGCTCTGCTTACAACATTCTGAGGTATCCACAGCCTGTATCCCCAAACCATTAAAAAGTCTTCTGAACCATATGGTCAGGTTAGTCACAGCCATTACCTCACCCTGGTACCAATGTCTATATTAGCTTTTCTTTGCTATGACCAAAATACCCCACCAAGAACAACTTAGAGGAGGAAAAGTTTATTTGGAGCTCAAGGTTGCAGAGGTCTCAGTCCATGGAAGGTTGATTTCTTTGCTTTGGGCCTGGGGTGAGGCAAAACATCTTGGTAGAGGAAAACTGCTCTGCTCATGGTAGGCAGGAAACAGAGAGAGCACAAGGAGTCAGGAACAAGATATAGTTCAAGGGCATGTCCCCAGTGACCTACTTCATTCATCCATGTCTCACCTGCCTACAGTTACCACCCAGTATAGTTTTTCTTAATTATTAATCCATCACATGAATTAACGAGGTTATGGCTGTAATACTCTCATCACATCATTTCTAAACCCTCCTGGATTGCCTAACACTCGAGCTTTTCAGGGGATATTAAAGATCCAAACCATAACAGCTGGAGGTGTAGCTTAGTGGCAGGGTGCTTGCCTAGCTTGCATAGGCACTGGGCTCTACCTTCACACACAGTGGAATATTATCCAATCATAAAGAGAATGTAATTCTGTCATGTGCAGCAACATTAATGAAACTGTAGGACATTAAGGGAAATAAAAAATGGACAAATATCACACGTTCTTTCTCATACGTGGAAGTTAAAAAAGTTGATGTCAAAGTAGAAGAGATTAGAACAGTGATTAGAAGAGTTTAGGAAGGTAGGGGAGGGGTAGGTTGGGTAATGGTAACAAAACAGTCAGGAGGATTGAGTTCTAGGGCCTCACAGCACAGCAGGGCAACCATAGTTGACAGCAACGTATTGTCTAGTTTATGAACTGGACGAGAGACCCTCAAGGGTCCCAACCATGAGAGCTGATTAGGATGTTTAAATGTTCATTACCCTGATCATTCCACGCAGTGTACATGTTCTGAACTACCATATATAAGTATGTATGATTATTACCTGTTAATCAAAATGAAAAAATTCCAAAAGTCAGTCCAGGGACCCAGAGCCTTAGCTTAGCAGTTGAGTGCTCGAGTGCTCGCCTAGCACGCGTGAGGCCCTAGGTTCATTCCCCAGCATCGCAAAAATAAATATAAAATAAAAGCAGGCCAGGTTCAGTGGTGCATGCCTGTAATCCCAGCAGCTCAGGAGGCTGGGACAGGAGGATCTCTGGTTCAAAGCCAGCCTCAGCAACTTAGCAAGACCCTAAGCAACTCAGTGAGACCCTGTCTCTAAATAAACCCTATCTCTAAATAAAATGCAAAATAGGGCTGGGGATGTGGCTCAGTGGTTGAGTGCCCTTGAGTTCAATCCCCAGTCCTTCCCAAATAAATTAAAAAAATAAAATAAAATCAGTCCAAATTTCCCCATGAAATCAAAAGATGCCAGGGAGAGGGGGACCCTGGAGATCTGCTAGTCCAGCCCTCATCCATGTTACTCATGGGGAAATGAAGGTCTTAAGAAGAGAAGCAGTTGGCCCACATTTACCTGGCAGAGAAAGGATGGTGATTTGGGCTGTAGGCCTGCTGCAGAATTCTTCTTTTCTGTCATTCATTCTCTTCCCTGGGAGCCACCATGCCCTTGGGAATTTAGTGTATCACATCACTAAGTCCCATTGCCTCTGCCTGTTTGACACTTGATCTCATATAAATGAGGATATTACATAGACATTCTCTCAACCAAAGCTCAGAGTGCCTACCACGTGCCAGACTGTGGTGAAGTGAACAGAGAAGAGTCCTGCTCTTGCAGAGCTTATATTTTAGAGGGGGCGTTTGACAAATAAAGAAATATATGAGACAATTTTTTTATTACTTAAAAAAAAATTTTTTTTTAGCTGTAGTTGGACATAATACCTTTATTTCACTTATTTATTTTTATGTGGTGCTGAGGATCGAACCCAGGGTCTTGAGCGTGTGAGGTGAGCGCTCTACCGCTGAGCCACAACCCCAGCCTGAGACAATTTTATTTTTTCAGTACAGGAGATCAAACCTGGGACCCCGTGCATGTGCAGCAAACACTCTATGCTTAGCTACACCTTCAGCCAGCCCTAAATAAGATGATTTCTAAAAGAGATAACAGCATGTGCTTAGCATGCACATGGCCCTGGGTTCAATCCCATTCACAAAAACTAAAAAGTAAAATTACATCTATGCTGAACCTATGCAGATTCTTTCTTTGTTATTTCCTAACTAGTTTATCAACTTCTTATGTAGCATTACATTGTGGTAGGTGTTGCAAGTGATCTGGAGATGAATTAAAGGGCACAAGAGGATGTGCCTAGGCTACATGCAAACACTATGGCATTTTATATAAGGGACTAGAGCCCCTTGGCATCTGCAGGGTCCAATCCCCCATTGAGTGTACATATTTCCTTCATGAGTAAAGAACTGTCAAGGACCCTTTCACTCCTTTGGATGAGAAAGGAAGAACCTTGCTGTTTAAATTGTGGCCAGGTGCAGTGGCACATACCTGCAGTCCCAGTGGCTTAGGAGGCTGAGGCAGGAGGATCACAAGTTCAAAGCCAGCCTCAGCAACTTAGCGGGGCCCTAAGCAATTTAGTGAGACCCTGTCTCTAGATATAAATAAATAAATAAATAAATAAAATGGGCTTGGGATATGGCTCAGTGGTCGAGTGCCCTGAGATCAATCCCTGATCAAAAAAAAGAAAGAAAATATTGTTTTTAATTTAAAAAAAAAAATGGTGGCATGGGGACCAGTGCCACTGACATCTCCTGGGAGCTTGTTAGAGTAAGTTCAGGTTCCGCCTCAGACCTAGTGACTCAGCATTTGTACTTTAACAAGATCCCAGGTGATCTGTGTGTGCATTTTAGTTTGAGCTCACTGGTTTAGAATGGAAGATAAAAATATAGCTGTGTGCGGTAGCACAGGCCTATAATCCCCGCAGCTCAGGAGGCTGAGGCAGGAGGATCATGAGTTCAAGCCAGCCTAAGCAATTTAGCAAGGCCCTAAGCAACGCAGTGAGGTCCTGTCTCTAAATAAAATATGAAAAAGGGCTGGAGATGTGGCTTACGAGCCCCAGGTTCAATCCCTGGTACCAAAAAAAAAAAAAAAAAAAAAGAGGGGGGAATATATATGTATTTATTTATTATAAAAGGATTATGTACTTGTTGTAAATAATTTAGGCAATACAAAAATGGTGGGAGTTATCATATGACCTTGTAATTCCACTTTATTTTTTTTCTGGTACTGGGGATTGAACCCAGTGGCACTCTACCCAAGCTACATCCTGAGCCCTTTTTACTTTTTGAGACAGGGTCTCCCTAAATTGCTGAGGATGGCCTCTATAATTTGTGATCCTCCTGCCTCAGCCTTCCAAGTAGCTGGGATTACATGCTGGGCCATGGCACTCCACATTTTTTTTTCCATACAGGGAATTGAACCCCAGGCCTTGAGCATACTAGGCAAGTTCTCTATCACTGGGCTAACATCCCCAGTCATTCCAGTTTGAGCTGTGTACTCAAGAGAAATGAAAATGTATGTCCACAGAAAAACTTGGACTTCAATGTGTATAGCAACATTATTTATAGTAATTAAAACATGGAAACAACCTGGGCTGGGGATATAGCTCCCTTGGTATAGAGTGCTTGCCTCCCATGCACAAGGCCCTGGGTTCAATCCCCAGCACCCCGCTAAAAAAAAAAAAAAAAAAGGAAACAACAACCTGTGGCCATCATAGGATATATAATGGAGTGTTATTTCATAATACAAGAAATGAAGTTCTAATGTGTGGTGCAACACAGAGGAACCTTGCAAATATCATGCTCACTGAAAGAAGCTAGTCACAAAAGACCATGTATTGCAAAAGTCCATGTGTATGAAATATTAAGAAAAAACAAACCCAGAGAAACAAAGTAGACTAGTGGTGGCTGGGGACTTGGAGAAGGATGAGGAGTGGGGCGTGAGTGCTGTCAGTGTGGGACTTCTTTTTGGAGTGAATAAAATGTTCTGAAATTATATATAGAGAGTGATGGTTGCCCAGATTTGTGCATATACTGAAAACTACTGGTAAAAAAATCCTTCTAGGCTGGGGTGGTGGTGCAGTGGTGAGCACTTGCCTAGCATATGAGAAGCACTGGGTTTGATTCTCAGCACTGCACACAAATAAATAAAATAAAGGTCCATCAAAAAAAAAATCCTTCTAAAGGATTTTATGGTATGTGAATTATATCTCAATAGAGCTACTGTTGGGATAAAAAAAAAAGGGGGGGGAAGGTAGAGGTAGAAAGAAAAAAGTAAAAATACCTTTACTACTTTTTTTCTCCAGGCCGTTTTACTTTTTATAGCAGAATGCCCAGCACAAAGCCCCTGCCAATCTTAGACTGTGCAAAAAGAGAAGCTGTAAACAGGAGACACGGTGTGTGTGTGTGTGTGTGTGTGTGTGTGTGGTGCTGGGGATTGAGCCCAGGGCTGTGCATGCAAGGCAAGCAATCTACCAACTGGGCTACTTCCCAGCCCGGAGACAGGATTCTTTTAAAAAAAAGTTTTTAGTTGTAGATGAACACAATACCTTTATTTTATTTATTATTATGATTATTTTTTAGTGTGGTGCTGAGGATGGAACCCAGTGCCTCACATGTGCGAGGGGAGCGCTCTATCACTGAGCCACAACCCCACCCTCTAGCAAGGTCCATTCATATTATAGCATTTATCAGAACTTCATTTCTTTTTATGGCTGAATACATTGTATGAATTATCACATATTGTTCATTCATCAATTGACGGACATTTGGGTTAATTCTGTCTCTCAATTAATATGAGTATTTCTGCTCTGAATATTTAGCTGTAGGTTTTGCTGTGGGTGTGTATTTTCAGTTCTCTTGGGTATATATCTAGGAGTTGATTTTCTGGGTCATATGGTCTAGTCTCTATTTAACCTTTTAGATAACTGTTAAACTGTTTTCCAAACTGGCTGCATCATTTTACATTTCCACTGGCAATGTATGATTATAGCCATCGTGCAGATGTGAAGTATTAGCTCATTGTGGGTTTGATAGGTATTTGTGTAATGATTAATGATGCTGGACATATCCTCATGTGCTTCACTACCGTTTATATGTCTTCTTTGAAAGACATACAAATGGCAATGAAGATAATTTTGGTTATATTTTTAGTGTTGAAATTATAAGAGTATTTTATGTATTCCTAATATGTCATTTATTAGATATAACACTTGGAAATATTTCTACTGTTTATTGCCTTGCACTTTTTGGATAATGTCTTGAAGCAAATGGTTTTCTAAATCTGATAAAATGATGACTCTTCCTTATATTGCTTATATTTTTGATGTCCTAAGTAATCATTACTAAAAGATCACAAAGATTTACACATGTCCTTGTTTTAGTGAGCTTTAGTGTTGCTCTGACCAAAATACCCAACATGAGCAATGTAGAGGAGAAAAAGGTTATTTTGGTTCACGGTATCAGAGTTCTCAGTCCAGAAATTGCCACCTCCATTACTCTGGGTCCAAGGTGAGGCAGTACCTCATGGCAGAAGGACATGGTAGAGGAAAGCTGCCCCCTCATGGCAGTGAGGAAGCAGAGAAGGGAGGGAAAGGGGGAAGGGGCTACAGGAAAGATGTGCCCTCTAGGGTATGACCCAGTGACTCCCCTCCTCCATTCATGCCCTGTCTGCCTATAGTTACCACCTTGTCAGTCCATTCACACTAGGATGAACTGNATTTCATTTATTTTTATGTGGTGCTAAGCGTCGAACCCAGTGCCTCCCACAGGCTAGGCAGGGGATCGCCCACGGAGCTACACCCCAGCCCCCAGCTTCTCTCCTGGAGCTGTCCCCAGTCCTCGGCAGAGATGACCTGGCCAGGAAAAGGACGACTGGAATTTCTTTTAATTTTTTTTTTTTAGTTGTTAATAGACCTTTATTTATTTATACCTGGTGCTGAGAATCGAACCCAGTGTGTCACACACGCCCGGCAAGCGCGCTACCGCTGACCACAGCCCCAGCCCCACGGCTGGAATTTCTTAAAGGTCCACCAGTGGTCCCTGGTAGTTAAGTATTCTACATTGGTCTCTTGGCTAAAATACTTCTTAAGTCACCCCATTCCAAACTCCCCCCAGGAAGCCACTCATTCATTCTGTAAATATCTACTGGCCCCGTGCGGGCTGCGGCGGCAGCGACCTGGTGGCCAGGGGACCACTCACCCGGAGCTGAGCCACCTCACACTCACGCCCACTCCTCCCGGCTCCCTGCAGGTTTCGCCCGCTCACCCCCGGCCCCTCCTCCCTTCTCTCCCTCTGACACCCGACGCCAGCCACCCACGGACTGTGCCCGTTCCCCCCAGCTGTGGCGCGCTCTCCCCACGGTCCTCCTGGCCCGGCCCACGTCCCACGTCGGTCCCACCTCCACTCCCTTCCGCATTCTTCGCACGGTTGTCAGTCTGACCCGAACTAGCCCAGCTCTCCACCTGCTCTGAACCTGCGCCTGCGCCTGCGCCGGGCAGCTGGATGCAGCTGGAGAGCAGCCTGCCTTGGTCCAGCCAGCACCCCCCCGCCCTCCGCTGCAGGCCCTTCATGGGGGTCAGTGGTCATCCACCATGAAGGCTGCCCACCCGTCTTCTCCTCTCTGTAACAAAAGAATTCCTTCTCCTGGGGCGTTAGTACCTGGTGAGGTTAGAACAAAGGACAGGCAGTTAGGGTGGACAGATGATTGTGTGGTCCGGAAGGTGGAAGCCAATTCAAAGGACCTTCAGGACACTTCCCCCTCCTCCTCACCGGTGGCGAGCACCTGCCTCCAGGGAATTGTTCCTCCCAGCAAGGAGTTGTTTATGAGCACCCCCTGGGTGGCTCCCGAGGGCCTTCCTGGGCAGATCTGGAAAATAGGGAGAGGCACCCCCTGCAAGGCTCCTTTCCCTCCTTTTGGCCACAGGGTGGGATGAGAGGAGGGGACAGGAGAAGAAAGAAACTTGGCAACTACAAGAGGAGGAGACACACACCCCTTCCACAGATACCAGCTCTGGATCCCCTTCCAAAGCCACCCCCAGCCTGCCCAGAAGTCCCCCCACCTGCCCAGAAGTCTATCTCTTCTCTCCTTTACATAAAACTTCTTTTTGGCACCTGCCTCAGCATTTCTCAGGTGTTCTACCATCCTCACAGGGGTAGATGGTAGAGGGCAAACTGGACCCACCCTGATTTTCAAGACCCGCATCACTGGCACGTAGTAATGTCATGCCAGATTCCTGGGACCCCCGATAGCCCTCCAGGAGCCAGATCGGATGCAAGCGCACAGGAGTCTTTATTGCAAGCTCGAGCCTGGACTCCGCTGGTTTCTCAAAAATGGAGTCACGTCAGTTTCTCATTAGGTCCTCCATTGGTGGGCTGTTTTCTCCGGGCCTCTCCAGGAATTCCCTGGTGACTTGGTCTCTGTGGAGCCCCACCCTCCAGCCATTTGTTTTGTCCCAGTGGTTGGGCAGCCTTGGGCTCCCTGGCATGTCTGATCATCCCCCAGACAGAAGGAGTGGAATGTGCCAGAGGCGAGGGAATGGCATGGCTGAGCTCAGCTCAGCACTTCCTGCAGCCAGTGTCCTGGGAGAGGGGTCAAGCCTGACTCAGACAGTGAGGTCAGAAAGGAAAGTTACCAGGGGCTCAGAAAGGGTACCATGGGGGAGATCAGAGAGCCTGCAGATGGCGGCCACCCGCTCTGGGACTAAGAGCAGAGAGAGAACAGCTGCTGCCCTCAGGAATCCAGGCTCACCTCCCTCCAGGGAGCTGGGATCAAAGCCCAAAGGAGAAGGAAGTGAGAACCAGGTGCCCAGGGACACCTGGCATCCACCCAGGGCAAGTCACCCACGGGACCCACTACGGCCCATCCCCCGGGTCAGCCAATGCACCTGCACAGTCTGTTTCTCCACTCCTGCCCTCCTCCACAGCGGAGGTGTCTGCCTGTGTCTACCAGGGGAGGGGTGCTAAAAGTCAGGACACCTGGGACTTGGCCACTAGCCCCGTGTGAGGCTCCCACGCCCTCTCTGGGTTCCACATTCCACACCTCTGCAATTCCAGAAGCCAGACTCTGCGGGAGAATTCTTTGGGGCTTGCCCCCACCCCTGCCCCTGCCCTCTGGGAAAAAAATCTCAACCTTGTCATGCAGCCTAGGGGGCCCTTGCTGATTTGGCTCCTGCCCCAGGCTGGATCTCATCCCTGATGATGTTAAGCTGTGTCCTGAAACACCCTCCAGATGCCACCTCACCAGCCGACCCCAGGACCATCACTTTCTCCATGGCCTCCTTCTTTTGGCCCACCAGTGGGACAGGTGCCCACAGAAACTGTTCCCTTTCCACTCTGCCCCATTTGACTGTGCTCTGTCCTCCAGGGCAGTGACAGGCATATAGAAAAGGTCAGTGAGCTAGGCAGAGCGGCACACTTCTATACCCCCAGCTACTGGGGAGGCTGAATCAGGAGGATTGCTAGTTGGAGGCCAGCCTCAACAACTTAGTGAGACAGACCCTGTCTCAAAATAAAAGCTAAAAAGAGCTGGGGATGTGGCTTAGTGGTAAAGCACCCCTGGGCTCAGTCCCTGGTACCTCAAAAAGGGGGGGGGGAGGCTGTCAATGAATGAATGAAAGAATGAACAAAATGGAAACTCCAAGCACAATGGCCTGGAACCATTGTTTGTCTCCTGCTCAAGGGATTTGAAGCCATCAGGAAAGGGGAACAGGGAGCTCTGCCGGGGCTGGGAACAGGTGCAAGAGGGAGGGTATCTGGCAAGGGAGGGGGAGGTCTGCTGGGCTCTCTGCAGTGCCACAGTCTGACTCACTGGCTCTGGGAGAGCTCTTTCACTTGTCCAGACCCCTCCTCTCTCTTCCTAGACCCTCAGGGTAGCCCCTTAGGTTTCTCTCCAGCTCCTGTCCCTCCTACAGGCTCCAAGTTTCAAGGTCACATGGGCTTTGAAAAGACCACGTCAAGATTCCTCGGCTGTGTTGCATATTTCAGAGGAATCCTCGCTCTGTTTATGGAGAAAAAAAAAATCACCTCCCAGGCTAGAGGAAGGGCCTCCTCCTCATCCCTCCGCTCATCTGGTTCTACCTCCCAGAATCCCAAGGCATTTGGGGCGGGCGGAGGGAAGCCACAGCAGACCAGGCTCCCAGAGGCCTCCCAGTTAGAGAAGGGCAGCCCCCAAATCCCTTGTCTCCTCGGATTGCCTGGTCTCCACTCCTTGGGCAGGGGCCAGGCTCCTTCCCAGACGTCAGGTCTGATGGCCCCTTCTTGTCCTCACATCTGGCCGTGCATCCCAGAGCTCGGAACTCGGGTTCTTGGGCTTTTGCCTGTATCCTGTGGCTTTGTTAAACAGTAAACTTTTACTGTGGACTTTGTATTCATAGAGACCTGGCAAAGGTCATTCAGAGTTCCTTATGGTTTCCTTTTCTTCCTTTGTTTTGACACATATTTGTCAAAACAAAGACCCTGGACACCAGCACAGCACGGCTGGGACATCGCACATACCACTCGCCAACCCCGGGCTTTATGGGACTTCAACAGCTTTTCCTGTGTAGGATCCATCGAGGAAGCCACAGGGCGCATACCTCATCTGCCGTGTCCCTCTAAGTGCAATGAGGACCTCTCAGGGAGGAAGAAGGCATTTGGAGGGAAGGGGACACGGGCCACCCAGTCACATCCAGGAGGTGGAGGCAGTGGGGTATGGGCTTAGAACATGACCAGATTTGGAGCCAGTGTCCACTAGTTCTGTCCCCTTGGGCCTTTGCCTGTCTGCGTGAGGGGATCCCAGGACTAAAGGACACACAGGTGCGGGCACATGTAGCCCCTGAAACGGTAGCTGCCGCCATTGGGACTGTGGGTGTCATCTACTAAGGGTTCCGGGCAGGTGCAATCCCACCAGAACCAAGCTTCCTGCCAGGCACAGCCGTCACCTCAGTCACCTCAGTCACCCCAGTCACCCCAGTCACCTCACTTTTGCAGCCACGCCCAAACAAGAATGCAAGAAATGTCCTTCCTCCCCTCAAAGAGGTTGTCTTAAGGTCAAGTGGCCACTTAGGAGCTGAACCAGGGGAAGAACTAGCTCTTGACCTTGTTCTGGCCACCTGAGCAGGCCCTCCCACTTTCCTTTCTCAGAGGCCCTGGGAGGCCACTGCCTCCTGCCTGATGCCCTCAACTCTCCTGAGCAGAGATGCTCTGGTGCACCTCAGTGGTAGAATGCTTGCCAGCACGTTCAAGGCCCTGGCTCCAGGCCTAGCTCTGCAAAAACAAAACAAAAGATTGTTGTTGTTTTTTAATGAAAACCTCTAGGCATGGTGGTACAGGCCTGTAATCCCAGCGGCTCAGGAGGCTGAGGCAGGAGGATGGCAAGTTCAAAGCCAGCCTCAGCAGTTTAGCAAGGCCCTAAGCAATGTAATGAGATCCTATCTAAAAGGGCTGGGGATGTGGCTCAGTGGTAGAATGTCCCTAGGTTCACTCCCTGGTAATTAAAAAAAAAAAAAAAAAGGAAGGAAGGAAGGAAGAAAGAAAGAAAGAAAGAAAGAAACCCATGACTCCTACACACCCATAAAAAGAATAAGTAAAGTATTAAGAATTTTCCTAGGGCTGGGGATGTGGCTCAAGTGGTAGCGTGCTCGCCTGGCATGCGTGCGGCCCGGGTTCGATCCTCAGCACCATATGCAAACAAAGATGTTGTGTCCGCCGGAAACTAAAATAAATAAATAAATATTTAAAAAAAAAAAAGAATTTTCCTAGCCAGGCCCAGTGGTGCACACTTTTAATCTCAGTGGCTCGGGAGGCTGAGGCAGGAGGATCATGAGTTCAAAGCCAGCCTCAGCAATGGCAAGGAGCTAAGTAACGCAGTGAGACCCTGTCTCTAAATAAAATACAAAATAGGTAGGGCTGGGGATGTCGCTCAGTGGCCAAGTACCCCTGAGCTCAATTCCTGTTACAAAAAAAAAAAAGAAAAAGAAAGAAAAGAAAGAAAGGAAGGAAGGAAGGAAGAAAAGAAAAGAATTTTCCTAGTTGGGAACACACCTGTAATCCCAGCAGCTCGGGAGGCTGAGAAAGGAGGATCACGAGTTCCAAGCCAGCCTCAGCAACTTAGTGAGCCCTAAACAATTTAGCGAGACCCTGTCTCTAAACAAAGAATAAAAAGGGCCGGGATGTGGCTCAGTGGTTAAATGCCTCTGAGATCAATTTCTGGTGAAAAAAAATTTCTTTCCTTAACTAACTCATAACTCATAAGGGAGCCAGGTGGATGTTATCACCAGATCCAAAGGGTAGCCCAGAAAACCCACGTTCATAGGTCAGGAATACTGAAATCAAAGAGCAAATGGAGGCGAAACAGGTCTGCAAGGGGGGGATAAATGGGACAGAGTTTTCATCCACACGCAAGTGACAGGGCTGAGAAACAAGGAAAGAGAAGGAAGGTCCGGAATCCATAGCCTTAGCCTGGGCAGCTGTGGAGTAAGCAGCGCAGAGCTGCCCGCAGAGGCCCAGCAGTGTTTTCTGCAGAAGCGTCCCTCCCCAGTCTCACCTGACCCCGGTCCTCTGAGAATCAGAGTGATTCACGCACAGGATGCCAGGCCCTTTCTGGGTAAACTGGGAAAATTTCAACTCTCTTGCAAACAAGAGGCCCGAGGTCTAAACTCGGGTTTTTAAGAGGAAGGGCTCAACACATCAAAGATTTTTTTTTTTTTTCCCTTCAGATTTGGGCCTCTGTTGCATGACGGCTTCTGGAACATTCTAGAACATGAACGTTTCTGAAGTGAGTCTGTAAAAGAGAGCCAGTTTCTCTGGACAGCCTTGGGCAGTTATACCACCTCTCTGGTGTGCAACTTTCTGGTCCTGAATTGGGCCGATGCTGGGTGGGGGTCACATATCTAAGCATCTGGGTGGGGCTCTGTTAAGAGGAGCCCTGGGGCCCAGTGACCACCGGGAAGGCTCAGGGCTCCCCAGCAACCCCATGCTGTCCTTTGCTCCTGTACTGTTCCGGCTTTGCCCTCGCTGAGCCAGGTTCCCAGGTGTCAGCGCGGGGACTTTCTGGCCAGCCCCTCCTAGCAGGTGGGCGTCTGGGCCAGTGTGTGGGGCTCCTTAGAGGGCATTCCCAGGACAGTGGCAGCAATTCCGTGGCCACCTCACTCGCTCTCTGGTTTTGCAATCTGCTTTCTTCTCTCAGCCTCACTGCAACCCGGTGCGGGGGCAACCAGGGGCGGGGGCGGGGGCCAACCACAACACCGTGCCCCTCCTGCGTTTGGAGAAGCCAGTGAGAGGCGTGAGAACCGTGGCGCAGGGGCCACTCCCAGTTCTCTAGCCCATGCTGCCCTCTAGTGGCTGTGCCCCACTCCTGCCTGCGGCAGCCCAGGGTCAGACCCTCGCAGTTGGGTTTGCAGAGAAGCCTCAGGACCCCACATAGCGGGTCACGACCCCTTGTCAGGACTCCTACAGCGAACTGGTGCTTTATCAGCTCCTCTCCCTGTCTCTGAGTATCCATTTTTAGGTACACATATACATATATTGGGTATTTTTGTTGTTGTTTTGTTGCTAGTGGTGGAACGATGGAATCCAGGGTCTGGCGCATGCTAAATTTGGCTCTGCAATTGAGCGGCACTCTCAGGCGCAGCGCGTGCGCACGCATATATGTACTTTATATATTATCATCAATATTAATTATCATCACATTTGAATTTACAAATGAACAGGATTCACTGTGTTATTTCCACACATGCGCACATCATGCGATCCTGCATTGATCACATCTACTCACCTTCTCTGCCCTCTCTCCACTCCCCCAGACCCCTTCCCAGTCCCTTATGATCCCTCTTTCATTTTCCATCTTTTTTTTTAAAGAGAGAGAGAAGAGAGAGAGATGATTTTTTTTAATATTTATTTTTCAGTTTTTGGTGGACACAACATCTTTATTTTATGTGGTGCTGAGAATCGGACCCAGTGCCCTGCGCATGCCAAGTGAGCGCGTTACATCTTGAGCCACATCCCCAGCCCCTTTCCGTCTTTTTTAGCTGACATGAAATCCTCTAATTCCATACATTTTCCTGCAAATGACAAGATTTCGCTCTTCTTCATGGCTGAGTAATATTCTGTTGTGTCTATATACCGTATTTTCTTTATCCATTCATCTGTTGATGGGCACCTTGGCTGAAGCCATATCTTGGCTATTGTGAATAGCACCACAATAAACACTGGGATGCTAACATTGCCTACTTCATACATTGTTATTTTGTTGTCCCTGAAACTCTTGCCTGCCAGCACAGCCTCCTCCCCTCCCCCATAACAAAATTTGCTATCACTTTTTTTTTCTGGGGTACTAGGAATTGAACCCAGGTCACTTTACCACTTTGCCCCCTCACCATTCCTTTTCATTTTGAGAAAGGGTCTCACTAGTTTGCTGAGGCTGGCCTTGAACTTGCAATCCTCCGTCTCCCTCAGCCTCCTAAGTAGCTGGGATTACAGGCATGCTCCACTGAGCTGGCTTGTTCACACATTTTGGCCACAGTGAATAACACTGCCATGAACATGGGTATAGAAATGTCCCCTTGACACTAGACAATATTTTATCATTTTATTTTTGCAGTGGGAATTGAACCCAGGGGCATTTTACCACTGAGCTTTGTTCCCAGCCCTGTTATTATTTGAGTCAGGGTCTTGCTAAGTTGCTGAGGTTGGCCTCGAACTTGTGATCCTGCCGAGTCCCTGGGATTACAAGGACGTATCGTCACGCTCAGGTACACAGTGGATTTCATCTGTGCCCGTGAACTGCATTCAAAGGGAAGGGAAATTATTTTTGCCCAAGTGCTCTGTCTGTGCTTGGGACATGGCACAAGCCCTCCTAGGGTCAACAGAAGGAGGGAGAAAAGAGGACTGGGGGACAGGGGGAATGCAGATAAACACACAGCAGGACTCTCCCTAGAAGGGTCCTCTGATGAAGTCATTTACAAATGTGTAGCCTGGAAGCCAAGCCACCGCCCCCAGGGTTTCAAGAGGAATCCGCTGGGCTACATTTCACTAGGAAAACCCCAACCAAACTTGGCTACTAAGACAGCACCGCTGAGGGCAGGCCACTGGCCCCGTCCTCTCAGCTGCCCAGCTCGGACAAGGCTCCTCTGACCTGAGGATGCAGCAGCACTCAGCAGACATATCCAGGGCCCTGTGCCTCTGGGCCCACCCCAGACATGGACATGACCCCCAGGGCAGCCTCCGCCCTTCCCTCCCAGCCACAGCTGTGGTGCCCCACAAGGAATCCACCCACCCAATCGAGATCCCCAACTCCTGACAGCACACACCAGGCGCAAACCCCACTTCTGAAGTCCCCCCAGTCTCTTCAAGCTCTGGAGTCCCTCCTCACACCTGCTGACCCGGACACCCGAAGTCCCCCATGTCGTGTGGCCTAATAAACCCAGCTTTGTTGACGAAGAAGGTGTGCTCCTGGTGTTCCCAATGACAGGCACCACCAGCAGGACCCACGGGGCTGTTGACAAAGGAGCGTGGGCTGCATGACCCTGACTCGGAGCCAGGCACAAACCCCACCAGCCTGACGCTCCTTTCCTGCTCGGCAATCCGTGTCCCCAGCTGACAGAGGGGGTGTCGAGGCCCACACCCTGGAGCAGCAGAGGGAGGTGGAGGGCACCAGCCCCTTGATCTGGTGCTCTTTCCCACCAGGCACCCTGCTCTCTGGAGCCGGGCGCACCAGGCCACCCAGCGGTCACTGAGCTCGCAGGGAGGTGGGCCTGGGCAGGTGCCGGCCCTGAGAATGCAAACTGCTCCTCCTACAGGGTTGGTGGCTCTGAAGGGCTCCCTCCAGCAAAGGCTCCCCCGCCCCCCCGGGCACCCTGTAACCTGTCCACTGCGGCACTGAGGTGCCAGGCACGGGGAGGGATGGGGCTTCCTGGTCTACCAAGCTGAGCCCAGTTCTGGGGAAGGAGGTGCAGGCACTTCCTGGACACAAATGCCACACACATTTTTCCAGGGCCACTACCAAACCCAGCACCACCCCTCGGGTCGTGAATGGATCACAGGCGAGCTTCTGACAGGTGCACATTTATTTGCAAGGCGTAGGAGGGGAAGACACACTCACGCTGTGTGGACATCAGTGCAAGGACTCACTGCTTAGCACGAGGCCCGAATGGAAGTGAAAGAAAGAAAACAGGACATGGAGCTGGCGGAGGTAACAGGACAGGTCCTCGGTTACCGTGAAGATTGAGGTGGCTGTGAAGGCTGAGGCTGGGCCTCGCTGCTCTAAGCTTAACGCAGGAGACTGAAAGCCGGTCAGAGGGTCTGAGTGGCTCCACCCCAGGGCCCAGAACCCGGAGCTCTCACAGGTGAGCATGCGGTGGGCCGAGGACCCCGTGGAGAAAAGCTGGTTGTAATCTGTTCTACGGGAGCCTGGTGATGTCAGGAAGCAACAAGTGATTTTCCTTAAGAGGGAAGAACCTTCTAGATGTGGCCTTGCGGAGGCAGTGGATACAGGGAAGCCTGGGCTGCAGGGTTGGAGTGAGACGTGGGGGGCAACCAGGGGGCTGGAGGGACACCTGCCCCGAAACCATCCTGAGGGGGTATTTGTGTGTGTGTGATGTGCACAGCCCCAGTTAAGGCTGCAGGAAGGATGCTCAGCCCCCTCCCTGTCCCCCAGCACACAAAAAGGCACTTAAACCACGTCCTGATGACTGGCTGCAGCACAGGAGGAGGCAGAAGGCAGGTGAGGGGCTGCTGACCTCTCCCCTCTTGCCCCAACCCAGCCTCATTCTGGGGTGGGAAGTCCAAGGCTGTGTCACCAGCAGGTGACATTCTTGTACATTTATGGACCAAGGGGGGATTTGTCCTAAGACTTCGTCCCACCCCAAAGCAAGTTATTCAAAGAAAAAAAAAATTATCTCCACAAATCTGAAGAATATCGTTTCCTATCACCTGAACCTCGAAATTCTTAAAAAAGCACTTTTAAGTGACATTGGAGTTGTTCTTCACCCCGCTTGGCCCCGTGCTCCGGGCTGGCCTCAGCACCCTCTGCTACATACTTAAGTGTCAGTGACACAGGTGCCACCTGGGTCAGCACTCAACAGGGCCCAGAGGGGACTCTGGGTGTAAGAAGCCTTCGGGGGTAGGAGGAGGAGTTGAGAGCCTCGGGTCACTGTGCACCAGCACCCAGGTGGCTCAGCTCCCAGCATCCCCCACACGCTGGGCTGAGCTGCCTATTGGTCCTAGCGAGGCTCGGAAGGGAGGCTGGGAGACGAGGTCAGGAAGGGCCCCTCAGCAGCAGCCCGCGGCACTGCGCTTCACGTGGCACGGCTTGCAGAAGAGGTGGTCATTCAGTGGGTAGCAGCCTTGGTCCGTGGGCTCCACAGACAGGAGGATGCTGCAGTCCTGGGGAGACAAAGGCATACGTGGGTGTCCCTGGGGCTGGGAGCTGGCTGCATGGAGCCTGTCCAGGGGAGGAACTTGCTTGGGATGTGAAGAATAAACCAACTGGGGGTGGGCCTCCCCCAGGCTCCCCATATGCCCAGGCCCGGTGCCTAGCAAAGACCAGACACCATATGTGGGGCCTTCGAGCCACAGGGGCTGTGAGTGACAGCAGCAGAGTCATTGCAGGGAGAGCCAAGGACACTCAGAGAGGGACAACCTGGTGACCCCTTTGGAATTTGAGTTGTGCCAGGCAGGAACCCTGCTGATGGCCAGATCGCAGCCCGGACCAGCCGGGCACAGGCCTGTGTGATGTCTGCTGAACGAGCCCCTGAGACTAGTCCAGCTCCTCGTTTTGCAGGTGGGGAAACTGAGGTTGGGGGGGGGTCCGCCCCAGGTCGCATTAGCTGGTTCTAGAGCTGGGACCACACTGGGAATTGAGCTCAGGGTCTCACACAGGCTAGGCAAATACTGGACCTCTGAGCTAGAACCCCAGCCCAAACATTAATATCCCCAATTTCTCAAATCACAGAAGAATTTCAGAATGAAAAGGAGAGGAGGAATTTGGGGCCCAGACTTGATCAAGTCCGCCCTTTTGCCCCCAGTCCACACCTTTGGTGGGCCTCACCTGGGCACCTGCCAGAGTAACCCCGGGAACCATCCCCGTCCAGAGGCCTGGTCCAGGGCACAGCCAACTCCCTTTGGAAGCTGCGCGGATCCAGTCAAGGGGACTAGTCCCCAGATAGACAACTCTGGGCTGGCAGGTGGCCACCCTGACCCAGGGGAACCAGATGCACACCTGCCTCGCTCTGTGGCCAGCTGGGCAGGGCGCCCTCGCGGGGCTCCACCCGGAGGCTCTAGTGGAAACCGGCTGCTAAACCCCAGAATCTGTGTCATTCACAAAGGCTGCTGTTTGGTGCTGTGAGAGCATCAAGTGACAAACCTAAATGGGGACAATGAATATCATCTCCCCAGAGTGTCCTGGGGATTAAATAAGACGGTGTGTATGAAGGCATTTAATTATAAAACCCTACCCATGGGTGACAGTACTGTCACCCTTCCAACAACCATCATAAATACAGAGCCCAAGGCCAGCAGGGCTGTGGATGGTCCCGGAAACCCAGGTCCCTTCCTAGAGAAATGGCACCTCACTCCATTCCCGGCTGCTTGGGTCTGGAGCTTCACCTTCTGAAACATAACTGCTACAGACCTAATGCTGACTTACTTCAGTAGCCACGGTCAAGGTCACCAAGGACAAGCAGGGGGTTACTGCTAATCTAAATCACCACCGGAACCAATAAGGGCGATAACCGCACCTGCTTTTCCTCATTGGCCCTTACAGGTACACTATCAGTTGGACCTTGAACTACAACCAACAAAGACAACCTCAGTACAAGGCAGTTTTCTCCAGGTCCTTGGATGCCCTCAGTGAAAACAGGCTCTTGGGTCCATGTATCTTTTCTGTTTTTCTCCTGGGCTGGGGATGGACCCCAGGACTCACCCGTGCTAGCTGGGCAGGTTTCCTACCGCTGACTGAGCTGCATCCCCAGCTGTCTTGTCTTTTCTTTCTTTCTTTCTTTCTTTTTTGAGACAGGGTCTTGTTAAAAGTTGCTGAGACCAGCCTCAAACTTGCAATCCTCCTGCCTCAGCCTCCTGAGTTTGCATCACTGCCCCCAGCCCCCATGTACCTGTTTAAATGAATGTGAGCAAATAAATGCTAAGGACTACTCATTGACTGACTGAGGGATTTGCCTGGGACTCTCCGCTCCCTTTGTCACCAGTGGTAGAGAAGACAGAAACTTCAATGACATGGGGCTAGCAGCAGGAGGTGTGGGAAGGGATTCTTGGTGCTTCTCCAGCCAGACCAGTGAGAGGGTCTAGGCTCTTTAAAAAAAAAACAAACAAACAAAAAAAAAAACAAGGAATGATAACAGGATGGTGACACAGGACTTTGTAGCCTCCGCGGGGCCCTGACTCCGTGGGCATTTCTTTTCCATCTTTTGTGGCACTGGGGATTGAACTCCGAGCCCCACAAGGTAGCTCTGGATTGCGGAGCTGCACCCCGGGACCACACCCACCACTCACCATGGAGGTCCCCAGGTGGGTCTCTGCTCCAGACCCACCTGGGGACCTCCATGGCTGATTCCTCGGGCTTGCTGCTGCTGCTGCTGCGGGTTCCACAGGCCCTTCCCTCTTTCTGTTTCCTGACTCCATCTCTCAATACCTGGCAGCTCTGCTCACCTGCCAGCCTCTGTTTAGGCACCACTGCTCTGTGAGGCTGCCTCTCCTCCCACCACCCTGCTCAGCCTCCATCACTGCCTTCTCCCCAAACCCGCCGATAAGTGCTCTCTTCAGCACCCACACAGGACCCGGGTGGCCTTACTCTGCCCAGGACCCGCTCTCCCTGCCTAGGGTGGTAGCAAGCCATCCGCTTCGTAGGATTCTGCCTTCCAGTGCCAGGGGCTGTCAATGCTGCTGTCACTCCTGGCACCCAGACAGAGTGATTGGCTCCGAGGGGCATGCGTCACAGGCTGGGCCAATCAGGGGCCTTCTTGGGACTGTGTGGATGCCCTGCGTGGGGTTCGTTCTCGGCAAACACAGAAAAGGCAGAACCATGAGGCTGGGATTGTGGCTCAGCGGTAGAGCGCTCGCCTAGCACAGAAGATTCTCTCTCTTTAAAAAAAAAAAAAAGAAAAGAAAGAAAAGGCAGAACCGAGAGACAGAGAGACAGCCCTGATGCTAATCATCAAAGAGGTCACCACCATGAGCTGACAGGTTTGCTTTCTTGCGGTAAGCAGTGTGACTTTGTGTCTGTCCTGGACACCAGGAATGCTGATGGACAGCTGTCCTTCTAATTCTTCCCATTCTCCTTTGTCTCTGCCACTGCCCAGCAGAGAGCTCGGTCCCCAGCCTGACCTGCCCCCCC
>NW_026000082.1:42942596-42954485 GCF_001458135.2 Marmota marmota marmota
TGCCCAGCCAGGGCAGGTGGGCGTGGGCCTCCGAGGGTCCAGGCAGAGAGAGCGCGGTCAGGTCATCGCTGCACCACTCACCTCGCACCTGTAGCAGTTTTCGTGGAAGTTTCTTCCCATGCACTCAATTTTGAAGGCATCCTTCCCATCCTGGGGGATGATGGGATTCTCACAGATGCTGCACACGGGGGCAAATTTCCTAGAGGGAAGGGAACCCACACTCAGGAGGCGTTCATGCGGACAGCCACCAACATTTGCTGGCAGAAACGTGGCTGGGTCAAGTTCACCTCCCAGAGCTGTTCCACACCTTGGGTATTGACGGCTCCTAAGGCCCCAACCACAGCGACGCCCCCTTCCCAGGGGGTAATTAGCTTGGAAGCCCCGGAGGAAGGTCCCTCTCCTTTGACTTGCATTACAGGTCACTAATTTTTTTTTCTTTCCCTCCTTTTCGGACAGGCACATCTGCCTCTCCCCTCGGACAGGGAGCAACTCCCGGCAGGGAACGAGTCTCCCGGATATCCACCTCCCCACGGCTTCGTCCAGCTCCCAGGGGCGGCGCTGGGGACTAGGGCCCCGGAGCAGGGCTCTGAATCGAAGCTTCAGTGCTTACCAGGGAAGAGCCTGGGTACCCAGTGGCTGCGTGCCTCGGTTTCTGCATTTGGTAAAATAGACCCCTCGATCATACCCACCTGGGAGGACTACTTTGAGGATTCAATGGGCCGACTTAAGGGAAGTGCCGGGCAGTTAGGTGCACGGCCAGGTGTGTGGCCCATGGAAGCACTAGGCTCCTCTGGGCCGAGACTGCAGAGGGCTCTGCCTGGTCCCCAGCCCTCAGCAGCCTCCTCTGCTCTGCCGAGTCCCGCCCTGCCCCCCACAGCACCCAGTGCCCCGTCCCCTCCCGTACCTGTAGAAGTCATCGAGGCAGTACACCTGGTTCTGGCTGTCCAGCGCAAAGCTCTCGTCCCCGATGCACCGGGCGCAGCTCACACAGGTGAAGCAGGAGGGGTGGAAGGCCTGGCCCAGGGCCCTGATGATGTGGTCCCGGACCACCTCTCCACACTGGCCACACTTCTCCAGGGTGTCCTGGGACAGAGGGCCCCTGCCTCAGAGCCGTCCATGGGTCCACCCATCCACGGACCCCAGACTCTTCTGACCAGCCACCCACAGGGGACCAAAAGGCCAGCAGTGCAGGAGCAGCCCGTGATCAGCCCCGAAGCTACAACCCAGACTCCTCCACGATGCCCTGAGCATCGCTCCTCGGCTTATAGCCAGGCACACTGCTGCGGAGCTAGGACTGAAGTCTTGTTACTGCGCCATGTTCCAGGCCAGGGTCTGCCAGAGCTCGGGGGAGATGCTTCTCCTGAACCTCAGAACCAGGCAGAGGAATCCCCAGGGAGTTGGCATGCTTTATCCTACACATGATGGATCTGGAAATTCTTTCCCTTTTCCACTTAACTACCTGGAAGCTCAGAGGCCAATTCTATGTTCCACTTTAGGGAGAGGTCTTTCAACATCCATTATGGGCACTAACTTCTCCTCTGGTCTTATCTCACTTTCTACTTTGATTTTCCTTCTGTTTGGATTTCTTTCTTTATTTTATTTCTTTTAGCATTATAGGCATTCCTTTTTAGAAACTCTGTGTTAAGAATATTTAACTTGAGATCTGTCCTCTTAAATTGTTAAGTGCACAATATCACTGTGACTGGAGATATTTATAAATAATAATAATAATAATAATAATAATAATAACATTATTATTATTATTATTATTATTATTTTGAACTCAGGGGCACTCAACCACTGAGCCACATGCCCAGCCCTATTTTGTATTTTATTTAGAGACAGAGTCTCAGTGAGTTGCTTAGCACCTGCTCTTGCTCAGGCTGGCTTTGAACTTGCGATCCTCCTGCCTCAGCCTCCTGAGCTGCTGGGATTACAGGTGTGTGCCCCCACGACCAGCATGAATTATGTTGCAAGATGGAAACCAAGGTCTTGCTGTGATAGATAAGAGCTCTACTACTGAGCTACATCCCCAGCCCTTTTTATTTTTTGTTTTGAAACAGGGTCTTATTAGTTGCTGAGGCTGGCCTCAGGTTTTCAATTCTCCCAAGTTGCTTACAGGCAAGCGCTTACCATGTCTGCCCTCCTGTTCATTTTAACTGGATTCCACCTGGACAGGTGCACTGCAGAGAGCCTTTGCCCTTCCCCCTCTGTTGTGGTTTGGATGTGGTTTAAGTGTGATCTGCAAGGGTCCCTGTATTGGCAGATTGGTCCCCAGTGTGGTAGTGTCAGGGGTAAAGGGAACCTGTCAGAGGTGGAGCCCACTGGGAGGTGGTTAGGTCCTCGGGGTCCTGCCTTCGAAAGTACTTCTCATAGTTTCCATGAGAGTGAGTTGTTATAAAAGAGCAAGTTTGGCCCTTCCCCGGGCTCTGGCTTCCTGTCTTGCCATGTGACCTCTCCCTCTTGCACACCCTCCTGCCATTGGATGCCATCTACCATGAGGCCTTCACCATAGCCCAGCTGATGCAGGCTACATGCCCTTGAACCTTCAGATCTGTGAGTCAAATTAACCTCTTCTCTTTACAAAGTACTCAGTCTCAGGTATTTTGTTATAGCATCAGAAAATGAACGAAAGCACACTCCCAGGGGCAGCTGTAGCTCTTCTGTCCCCAGAACACTGCTCACGTTTTCTTCCTGGCTGCTTCCAGCCGTAAGCCCCCTCCCTCTCCTCAGGGCCTCACTTCTGCCTGGCTCCAAGCTGAAGGAGGAGGTACGGAACCCCCACAATGTCAACTGGATGCCAACAGAGGGATGGGGTGGGAAGAGCTGGGTTCCTTCCTCTTACAGCTAGGCCTCGCCGGCCATGGTGGTCACAGGGCTGTGACTGGATCATCCTGATTGTTTGGGATAGTCCCAACTCCAAGGAACCTAACCCCTGAGACCAGGGTTTTCAAGCTCCAGTGCGCGTGAGACACTTGTTAAAAACACACTCTGCCAGCGCTTCCACCCACGAGGACACGGCGGGGCCTACACACAGGTGATGTGGGTGGCAGCCACCCAGGTCCTGAGCTCGAGAACTGTGAGTGTCGAGGGCCAAAGAGACTCTGCAGATGCGGTTACGTTAGAGACCTAGGAACCACCAAGTGAGTGTCCCTGTGGGAGCGAGGCAGAGGGGGACTGACAGAAGGGGGCAATGTGACAGTCCCTGGGGCCCCATGCCACACTGCTGGCCTCTCAGCAGGAGAAGGAAGCCAGGAAGGCACAGAAACCAGGAAAGTCCAGGGATGGCTTCTCCCAGAGCCTCCCAGGCTCCCCACCTTGACTCTGGCCCAGGGAGACCCATTTGGAACCTCGACCCCCAGAGCTACGGGAGAATTACAGGTACTGCTTGGCGCCACCGAGTCTGTGGCGACTGGTTACACACACCCCAACAGCCCATGTGTTAGATGCTTGGTCCCCATTGTCACTGTTGGGCTAAGGGGCCTCGAGGGAGGTCCTTAGGGGATATGCACTTTCAGAGGATCGTGGAATCCTGGCCCCTTCCTCTTCTTTTATATATATGTAAGTTGTTGATAGACCTTTTATAATTATTATTATTTATTTATACCTGGTGCTGAGAATTGAACCCAGTGCCTCACACTTGCCAGGCAAGTGTGCTACTGCTGAGCCACAGTCCCAGCACCCTTTCCTCTTCTTTTACTTCCTGGCCATGAGGTGAGGGGTTTAGTTCCACCACATGCTCCCACCATGATGTGCTGTCTCACCACAGACCCAAAATAGCAGGGGCAACTGATCATGAGCTGGAAAACTGTGAGCTAAAAATAAACCTTTTCTCTTTATAAGCTGATCATCTCAGGTGCTTTGTTATAGTGATGGAAAGCTGACCATCACATTATAGCAGCTGCGGGAAACTAATTCATCATGGCTGAGCTCCATCTTTTTGAGTCTCAGCTTCCTCATCCGTGAAATGGGCCTACCCGGGAGTATTGTAGGGAATGAATATAACATCTCCCAAGCACCCAGCTTGGTGCCTGACAGCTGGAGGCTTGCCTCAGGGGTTACCTGGTAGCAGGATTCACAGAGGGGCCGCCCATCCTTCTGGTAGAAGCTCTGCCCGGCCAGCTGGCGGCGGCAGGTGCGGCAGGTGAAGCACTGTGCGTGGTACTGTTTCTTCATGGCCTCCACAGCCAGCTCTCGGGGGGACACAGTCTTGTGGCAGAAGGCACAGATGTCTGGGAGAGAGGAGGCACAGGCTATCACAAGGAATGCGGGTGGCCTTTGCAAAGCTAAGGTCAAGAACAGTAGGGCTGCGGGGTGGCTCAGCAGCAGAGCGCTTGCCTAGCCTGCGAGAGGCCCTGGGTTCCATCCCCAGCACTGCAAAAGAACTAAAAGACAAACGATGAACCGAGAAAAGTAGGTGCATCTCCTGCCTCAGACAGGACCCATCTCCCCGCGGGCCCAGGAGCGCGAGCTCTGCACCCAGCACTCCCATCCCCAGTGCCTGGGGCAGGGGTCTGGGTGGCAGGCACTTCCTGCGGTGCTCAAGGAGTAAGAGGCAGCCAGCATGGGTGGGAGGGCAGGTCAGGATGACTAAGTGGGCAATTCAGCAAAAATACCCCAGTTACAATCCTACCTACCCTTGGCCACAGCACTTCCTCTTCTAGGAATGTAGCTCAGAAACACGTGCGCATGGGCAAGTGACCTATCTGTGTGCAAGGTGACTCATCTCAGCAAGAAACCACCTAAGAATCCAGCCACAGGGGTGGTGGCACAGAGCTGCGACCCCAGGCACTCAGGAGGCTGAGGCAGGAGGATGACAAGTTTAAGGCCAGCCTCAACAACTTAAGGAGACCCTGTCTCAAAATAAAATAAATAAATAAAAGGGCTGGGGAGGTAGCTCAGTGGTAAACCACCCCTGGGTTCAATCCCTAGAACCAAAAAGAAAAGGAAAAGTAAGAAAAAAAAAATCAGCACTTTTGCTGTCATAGCAAAGGGTGTGGATGAATATTTAGAAGAATTTTAATTATGAAGAAAACAGGTCATGGCAATAGAAACTAGATGGATGCTCAACTATTAAGCCCATGGCTCCCAGGTGAGCCTGGGCAGGCAGGTGGGTTACTGTTCCCCTGCCTCTTGCCTAGCAGCCCATCTGGCCCCAAGGCCCTGGGGAGCAGCTGTGGCCATACCTGTGGAGGTGTCTCTCTCCGGGAAGCTGACAGGCTCTTCTGGGGGAGGTGGCAGCTCCTCGTCTCGGGGCCTGAGGTGACCTGGCCGAGGCTGGGCTGAAGAGCCCTCTGCCAGAGCCTGTGGGGACACAGGAGGAGGTCGTCCATCAGGGACTCCCTGGGCCCTCCCAGCTCTGCTCCTACGTGGGTGGTCCCAGCCACCCTTGGCCCCACTGTTCAGAGGAGGAAACTGAGGGTCTGGGAGGAATCAGCAGGGAGCCGTGGCCCCTGGAGCCGGGTCTCCCCACTCCTTGCCCTGGGCTCCCTCCACCAGGCAAAGCTACTTCCATTTCTATGGAATCTCCCAGAAACAGGTTCCCCCAGGACGCTGGGCTGAAGTGACCTCAGCCCTGCCCCAGGACACCTCCCATGTCTAATGGCCCCTGCGAAGGCAGGGGATTAAAGCAGTTTTCTATGCTATAAGGGATTTAGGTCACCAATCCTGACCACCCCCTTGGGGACTTTAAAGGGTCTTGAAGAGGCACTGACCTCAAGCAGAAGGGGCCAAACCACCTCCAGTCTCATAATTCTGGAAAGGCCTGGAAGACCCAGGTACCCCCGCCCCCCGCCCAGGGGACCCAAGCTTCAGTACCTGGGGTGGGGGTGGGGGTGGGGGCAGGTGCAGCTGCTCCAAGTCTGAAATGAGGGGTGTCCCCATTGGGGATGCCTCATCAGGAGGCGGCAGGCACGCAGGAGGGGGTGGCGGAGGCGGCGGGAGGAGGTCCAGGTCACTAAGTGTGTCCTCACCATCTGGGGTGGAAGGAGGGGGAGAGCATCCTGAAACAGCAAGGGGATAGGGGTTGGCCAGAGTGCCACAGGGGGACAGAGGAGGCGTCTGCTGATCCAGAAGGCAGAAGAGCAGGTGGCCAAAGGCTCAGGTCCAGGGGCACCCAGACCTGGGTTCCATCTGGCTTGGCCACTGACCTGCTGTGGGTCCTTAGGCAAATGACACGATCTCTCTGAGTCTTAAATTGCTCAGTTGGAGCATTTTAAGGGGCTGGTGTTGAGGACATGACAGTGGCAGCGAGTGGCACATGCCAGGGCCAGCAGACAGGGGCTGGGAGAGCCTCTGGAGACCTCTGGGGGACACAAGCCATCAGCCCCTCAGGCTGCAGATCTCAAAGCCCTCTGTGCAAACTGGCATCACCGTCACCTGGGAGCCGGTCAGAAGCGCAACTTCTCGGTCTGCGTCAGGCCTGCAGAGTCAGACACTCTGAGGGTGGGGCCACCACAAGGCGCTAAGAAACCCTCCAGGTGTCTCAGATGTGGCTCAAGAGGGAACCCCACCTTGACTACAGAAGATTCCAGTAACAATCATAGGGTGTTGAAAGCATTCAGGTGGAGAGTTGATGGGGACATTTTTTTGTTGTTGTTTTTATACTGGGGACTGAACCCAGTGGTGCTTACCACTGAACTACATCCCCATTCCTTTTTGTTAATTTTTTATTTTGAGACAGGTTCTTGCTAAATTGGTGAGTCTGGCCTCGAAATTGCCATCCTCCTGCCTCAGCCTCCTGAGTCACTGAGATTGCAGGTGTGCACTGGACCCAGCTGATGGGGAGCTTTCGGAGGAGCCCCGTGGTCATCATCTGAGCCCAGCGGCTACCTTGGAAGACACAGGGGTCTCGAGACTCCTGTGACACTATAGGAAGCTGTGGGTACCTCCATGAAATGTCCCCACCCAAAATAACCCCCCAAAACAACCCCTGAGCTGTAATTATAAAATAGAAGCTGACTTCCACGTATAATAAATTTGGGACACAGAGACGGAAGCTGAATGAGACCACAAGGCACAAAGGGACAAAGTCAGCAGGTGGGTTGGGACACTGTACAGGCCCAGTTCCTATTTCTGCAACAAGTCAACAGCCTGAGGAGGAAGGGGGACTTCCCTGGAATTGAGACTGCAGAGAAAAACGACCAACATGATAAATCTGTTCCATTGTCCAACGGAGCCGCTTACGTGTGGCTAAGGAGCTCTTGACCTCACTGAGCGGTGCTCCAAGCCTTAGTATCAACAAAAGAATGTGAAAAACAGAAACACACAAACAAAGAAGAATGCGACCTGGTGGTGCACGCCTGTGATCCCAGAGGCTCCGGAAGCTGAGGCAGGGGGATGGCAGGTTGGAGACCAGCCTCAGCAACTCAGAGACACTCTGTCTCAAACTTTTAACAACAACAACAAAAAGAACATGAAATATCTCATCAACGATTTTTTAATAAGTGATTTCATGCCGAAATAATATGTTAATGTTGGATTCCATAACCCATTATTAAAACGAACACGGCTTATTTCTTGTAGCTTTTTTCAGTGTGGATATATTAGAACATTTCAAATCACATACATGGGGCTGGCTGGCAATTGGGACTTGACTTCTGTTTTTTTAAAAAAAATATTTATTTGGGCTGGGGCTGTAGCTCCGTGGTAGAGCACTTGCCTTCCACGTGTGAGGCTCTGGGTCCGACCCTCTGCACTACATAAAAATGAATAAAGATATTGTGTCTATCTATAGCTAAAACATTTTTAAAAAATATTTATTTATTTTAGTTACTAAGTTTTTTTTAAATACTTTTTTAGTTGTTGGAGGCCTTTATTCATTTATTTACTTTTGTGCGGTCCTGAGGATCGAACCCAGGGCCTCGCATGTGCTAGGTGAGCGCTCTACCTCTGAGCCCCAGCCCCAGCCCCTGACCTGTTTTAGTTGGACAGCACTGACACAGACCTTATGTGGATCCTGAATGAAAGAATTAGTCACCTCATTTAATTCTCATTTTCTAGACAAGCAGAGGCTACATAGTCCACTGAATTATACAGCTCCAAAGAGAGATGAGAGTTGGGCGCGTGGTTCACGCCTGTAATTGCAGCGGCTCAGGAGGCTGAGGCAGGAGGATCATGAGTTCAAAGCCAGCCTCTGCAATTTAGTGAGGCCCTAAGCAATTTAGCGAGACCCTGTCTCTAAACAAAAATAAAAAGGGCTGGGGATGTGGTTCAGTGGTTAAGCACCCCTGGGTTCAATCCCTGATAACCCCCTTCAAAAAAAAAAAAAGACTACACATTACATAATCCATTCATCCTGCTACAGCAAAAAGGCATTTTCATGACCATCAGAGGAATTTAGTTATAAACAGAGTATTAGAGCATCCTAAGGCATTCCCTTAAATTGATTAGGTGGTGTCTGCATGGTGGCCATGTAGGAACAGGGCTACATTTAGAGACGCACCCTGCCAAATGCATGAAATGCCACAATTATGGGGGTGTCTTTTAAAATGTTCTGCAGAGGCGTGCTCAGCAGGCGAGAGGCCCTGGGTTTGATCCCCAGAGGAAGGTAAACAAGAAGATAAAATACTCCACAAAGAGGAAAAAGAAGAAGAGAACAGGAATAAACAAATGTGGCCAGATCTTGGTGACCACTGAACTGATGTGGGTACTCGGGGCTGCAGGTGCTGTCGACCCCCACTATCATGTACGTCTGAACACATGCACACGCACACACGCGGGCACACACGCGCACGCGCGCGCACACACACTCTAGCACAAAGTCATTTCTGTTATTAGCATAGCTGCTCCTGAGACCCAAGACTGATGGAGGCAGGAGACAGGGTGGGCCCCGGGGAGTGGACTCGATCCTGAGTCTGGTCAGTGGACACAGACCTCCACGTGCTCCCGAGGTGGAGTATGAGGGGCTCCCCAGCCCCTCCTTTCTCCTGTAGAGACGACCATGCTCTCTACCGTGTAATGCCACCAACAGAGGCCAGAAGGCGGCTGGGGGTCAGGAGGGAAGCTGTGCCACGAGAACCTTCTGCCCACGGCCAGGTTCAGGGCGAGCACTGTACGGAGGCCCAGTGAGAAAGGGACATGGGGGACACTCTGCCCATCTCCTGTCACTGGGCACAAGTTAGACCAGGGTCTTGTGAGCTCAGCCTCCACGAGATGCCCACGGAAAGCAATGGAAAATTCCAGAAGCCCAGGAGCCTGAAGACCTAGGCCTCGCTCCGTTCCTAGCCAATTCCCTGGACACCCAGGTCTTCAGGTTTCTCAGGGACAGGATAAAGAGATTAACACGGCTTCCCGGGGCTGAAGGCACTGTGCGGAGGGGAAGGGCGTGCGGCACACCTGGGAGCACCTGGGGGCTTGTCCAAACACAGACGGCTTCCCCACCCTGTTCCTGACTCAGCAGGGTTGGGGCAGGCTGCAGGAATTTGCATTTCTGGTAAGTTCCCTGGTGAAGCCAGGCCTGGTGCCAGGGCCACACGTTGAGAACCACTGTTCTAGCCCAGAAGTCACACCTCCCTGACCTCTTGGGACCAAACAACAGTTCCACATCCATTCATCCAATGTGGGACACCCAGGGTCAAGGAGTTCTCGGGTGGTGGGACAGGAGAAAAACTTCTAATACTCTACGGCACAGGGGACTAGGGTTGACAAGGATCCTGCATCCCCAAGTAGGTAGAAGAGAGGGTTCTGAACATTTCCAGCACAAAGAGACGGTACATGTGTGAGGGTATGGACATGTCACTGTCCTGACCACACTGTATGTCTGTTCACGTGTGACGCCGAACCCCATAAATATGTACAATTATTGTTCCAATTTTTTAAAAATATTGTGCCGGGCCTTGTAGTGCACACCTATAATCCCAGAGACCCTGGAGGCTGAGGAAGGAGGATTGTGAGTTCAAAGCCAGCCTCCGTAACTTAGCAAGGCCCTGAGCAACTCAGGAAGACCCTGTCTCAAAATAAAACGTAAAAAGGGCTGGGGATGTGGCTCAGGTACTGGGCTCGATCCCTGGTACCAAAAAAAAAAAAAAAAAGTTGTGAGGCTGGGGACCAAAGATCACTTGAGCTCAGGGGTTTGAGACCAACCTGGGCAGCACAATCAGACGCCCGCGTCAAAGTTCACAAAGTGTGGTCCCCAGACCAGAGCATCAGCTTGACCCAGGAAGGTACAAGAAATGCAAATCCGTCCTCAGGCAGCCCAGCTGGGTCAGAAGCACCCTGGGCGGGCCCAGCTGTGTTGGAACAAGCCCCGGGTGACAGGGATGATGGAGTGTGGGAATCGGGCTCTGGATGAGCTCATGAGTCAGGACTCAGAGCTCCGAGGCAGCAAAGAGAGGTGGCCTCTCCCAGGCCCTGCCTCGGGTTTCCAGGACACCAGCTGAGGAGGGTGGGCAGGAACGCGGGGCCCCAGGTGGCTAGGAAGGTGAGCCTGTCCAGGGGCCAAGGGCAGGAGGAGGGAGAGCAGGTTTTAAGAGAAGCCAAGAGGGGAAAAGCACCTCAGGTGTGCGTCTGCGGAACGTGCATCTAGTGGCGGGCGAGAGGGCAGCAGGAAGCAGCAGATGGCAGTCTGCTGCGGAGATGGCCTGGTCCCCAGCACCCCGAGGTGTGGGCATCCCAGACTCAGGACTGAGCTGCTCATCTGGAACTTTCCTTTGAGATTCCCCATGCTCTGCTTGAGGGCCCCAAGTTGGCAAATGGCCACCAGCCACACTGACCGGTGACCGTCAGGCCACTGCCTCCCAACAGTCTGCTTTTCTCGCACACTCCCGGGGTCTCCTGCCTGTAACTCCAACAACCCCCGACCGTGGCCAGGGCCATCTGGCACCTCAACTGTATTTCCCGAGCGCCTCACCCACTCAGAGGGGCTGCGGGATTTTTCTCCCATTGGATCACGTGTCCTGACGGTGAAGTCGGGTCAGTGTGGTCCTGGTCTCCAGAGGGAGCAGGCTGTGTCCATGGGATGTGTGGTCAAGAGGCACACAGGGAGCGTGTCACACGAACATCCCAGCACACTGTCCCTGAGCCCGTGTGTGGCACTTCTGACCACTGTCTGGTTCCTGAAACTGGAACTTGCTATCGGTCTTGCCCGCTGGTTTCCATGGTGATGGGTGAAGGGCTGTCCCAGTGCTGCTCTCGGGCAGCAGGACACCTGACCAGGCACCTGGGGGGCTCCAGGGAGTGGGCTGCCATCTTAGGCTGGCCTCCTCTGCAGCGCCCTGTAGGGCAGCAGCCATGCCCTGCCCGAGGCCCTGGAATCACCTTCCTCACTTCTATCCACCCAACAGCTGACAATTCCCATGAGAGTGACAGGGACAGAGGACTACAGCCTTCCTCCTGTCACTTTTTCTCCATTTTTTTTGGTACCAGGCATTGAACCCAGGGGTGCTTAACCATTCACCCCCACCCCCAGCCCTATTTTGTATTTTATTTGGAGACAGGGCCTCACTGAGTTGCTTAGTGCCTTGCTGTTGCTGAGGCTGGCTTTGGACTTGGGATCCTCCTGCCTCGGCCTCCTGAGCTGCTGGGATTACAGGCGTGCCCCACTGTGTCCTTTTTTACAGACTAGAACCCGAGGCGCAGAGAGGGTGAAGCAGCTTGTCAACATCACACAGTTGAGAAATGGCACCAGGATTCGTCCCAGACAGACGGGTTCCAGACTCTGCCTGCACGTGGTGGTCACTCAGTGAGTGACTCAGAGCCTCTCTTCCTCCCCACCTGGTGCTGCCTCTGCCCTGGTCCCCCTGAAGTCACCCTCTTACCTCCGTTGGAGAGCTGAGGTGGTACAGTTGGCACAGGGGCTGCAGCCCTGCCGGAGGGCACCCAGGGGCTGGGCTTCCCCACCGAGGCAGCCCCCGCGGGCTTCACGGAGGCAGGGGTCTCCCAGGGGTGGCC
>NW_026000082.1:42954696-42958993 GCF_001458135.2 Marmota marmota marmota
CCAGGGTGATGAACACGGACGAGGCCACCCTCTTCTCCGGCTGGGAGGCCATTGCTTCAGCTCCCGCTGGCGCTGGGGACAGAGTGCGGCTCAGGCTCTGGCCGGACACACACCCGTCAAAGAGAAGTCAGGGGCACGGAGTCTCCCTCCTGCCAACACAAGGGGACATCGCCCGCCATGCTGGTGTCCCACCCAGTCCAGCCACAGAGGGGGCAGGGCGGGAGTCCACCAGGTGACTTGGCCACAGGGTGGGACCCAAAGCCTGGACTGCCCCTCCCCCAAAGCCTGCACACCTGGGGAGCAAAGGGCAGCCCCGGGCGCTCCACAGTGGCTACGGCACCTGCCCATAGGGCCACCCCCCAAGTCACCTCCCTCACCTACCTGGACCCCAGTTCTCCTGGGAGAGCCTAATTCCTCAGAGGCTGTCAGGCCAGCTGCCCTGTGGGGGCAGAGAACAGGAACAGAATTTCAGACAGCAGGGCCGGGTTCCCAGAGACAGAGGGGGCAGAAGGACAAATCAAAGACACCTTTTACCAAGACCTGCTCTGTGCTCACGTTGCCCTGAGCACTTGATGCTTATGAATTCAGAAATCCTCAGAGAGGTAGGCACCATTATTACCCCATCTCACAAGTGAAGAAATTCAGAGAAGTCAAGTCACTCATCCAGGGTCACACAGCAGTAGAGACAGCATTTGAACCTCAAGCCCATCACTTGGCCACTCTGTTCTGCTCCACCCACAAGCCAGTGTCCTTTCCTCCCTGCCTTCTATCGCCCAAATCTCTTCCTGCCCCATCTCTAAAACCATGGCCTCTGTACGGGCCCCAGCAGTGTGGGGGGAAACAGGTGGGTGGTCTCCAGTCCCACCTCCTCTCCTGATCCTTCCAGAGTGCTCATCTGATTTTAACCGACCTCTCTAGGTCTTTCTCTCTCACCTGCCTTGGAGGGTTCACCATTGGCTTTTCCTCTCCGGCACCGCCCCCATCCCGGGGTGAATTTCCGCTTTCCTTTAGAGGCCAGATCCGGCCACATGTCCTCCACAAGGCCTCCCTAGAGTCCAGCCTCAGCCAGGGCAGCTGTCTGCTTTCTCAAGACCATGATGGCTCCCCACAGGACACACTGCCAGCTCCCCATCAATGTGTCTGACCCCCACGTGGTGCCGCCTGCCTTCCGCTGCCTGCACGGCACCGTGCCTGAGCGCAGCTGGTCTACAGCACAGACCTGGGAGGGGACAGCACCCGGCCTCAGGGGAAGGCGTCCTCCATCGCCCAGGCGGGTCCTGCAGACAGCAGCCTCTGGTGCCCAGGCTGAGGTGGAGCCACGGTGGGGAGAGTTGATGGCCCTCGCCCAGCGGTGCTGCCAGGGCTAAAAATGTGCCCTTTATCTCTCTAGCTCTGTCTGGGCCACCTCGGATGACCCTGAAGTCCAGCCTTGGTACATGGGGGGAGAGTAAACAGAACAGGAACCCTGAGAAGTGGGCTAGCAGGCAGGAGGGGCAGAGCCTGAGGGACGCTGATGGTGGACTGGAAGCCTGAGTGGCCCCTCACAGCCCTCCTCTGTATCAAGTGCACCATGGGCTCTCTGTGGCTGACGGAGAATAACAAGGGCAGCATCTGCTCCCAAGCTCCTGGTTTATGTTTGGCTAAAAATAAAGATGCTTAGTCTGATAAGGAAATATGTGTTTGCAGTCAGGTGTGGTGACTCCCAGTGACTCGGGAGGCTGAGGCAGGAGGACCACAAAGTTCAAAGCCAGTTGCTGAGGCTCTGAGCAACGTAGCAAGACCCTGTCTCAAAATAAAAAATAAAAAGGGCTGGGGATGTGGCTCAGTGGTTAAGCGCCCCGGGTTCAAAACTGGTTACCAAAATAAATGCATAAAATAATAATCTGCCCTGAATAAGGAATCCATATAATAGAAAAGAGCTTTGAAAGTTATTTAAAAGTGCCTCCCTTTTGTTTCTTGTTTTGAAGGTGATTTTGGAAGTATGTATGCTTATAGAGGCTGCCTTAGTCTTTGGTTTTATGCTTTGTTATGAATTTAAGAATCTATTTTTACCCAGGACTACAGCACATGCCTGCAATCCCAGTGACTCAGGAGGCTGAAGCAGGAGGATCACAAGTTGGAGGTCAGTCTCAGCAACGTAGTGAGACCCTGTTTGAAAATAAAAGTAAATTGTTCTTTATCCTGGTGGAGTGACTCTGAACCACGTACAGCCAGAGGAATGAGAAGTTGTGCTCCATTTATGTACTATACGCCAAAATGCATTCTACTATAAAATTAATTAATTAAAAAATAAAAATAAAAATGGGGTTGGGGTTGTAGCTCAGTAGAGAGCGCTTGCTGAGCATGTGTGAGGCACTGGGTTCGACTCTCAGCACCACATATAAATACATAAATTAAATAAAGGTCCATTAACAACTAAAAATAAATAAATAAAAATAAAAACTTCTAGGGGTGGAGCTCGGTGGTAGAATGTCCCTAGATTCAATCTGCAGTACTGAAAAAAAAATCTAGTTTCCTACTTGGTTGTCAGAGTGCACCTGAAATTTAGAGAATGAACACCCATGGCACCTACTGGGTGCCAACCTCTGTGCTAAGCGTGCTATGTGACTCAAACTCACCTGGTTCTCAAGGCAGTTGCAAGAAAGGTCCATTATGCCCCCAGTTCTCAGATGGGCCCCATGAAGCCCCAGTAGTTCAAGTGAATGTCACAGGGGGGCCAGAGCAGGCAGGAATTCTAACACAGCAGGGTCCAGCCTGGAAGTCCAGGGGTGTCCTAGGACCTGAGGTGGCCGCTAGCCCAAATTCACAGGCCTGTTCTCAACCCAGATGGCCCTATCCAGACTGGGTAGCTTGTGGTCAGCACACTCTAGACTGGTCCCCAGAGACTGCTTCGGACCAGCCTCCACCCCCCTCCCCAGCTCTGACCCCTCCTCCATTCCTCCGGGAAATCAGATCTGCTTGCTTTCTGGGAAAACGTCCAGGGCTGAGGCCAGATGTTCACAGCTGTGCACCCCCCAACTCTCCCAAAGGTCCCCTGCAGGGACTTCAGGTCCCCACAGGAAGGAGCTGAGTTGAGGACTTTAAAAGAGCTGTCAAATCCCATCCGAGAAAGGGGGCCTGGGCCTGCCCCTGGTGTCCTGTGCCCAGGTCACCCTGGAAGGGCTCAGGGAACCCTCGCCCCACCCTGCTTCCCCCCAAAGGGCGAATCAGAGCGTCAGTTGGGAACGCAGAGAAAGTGGGAACAAAGAGAAGGAAAGCCATTTCCTGTCAAGAGGAAGGAAGGAGGCTGAGACCAGCCAGCCACCGGGCGGCTGCAGGCTTGGGCCCAGGGGCGGGCAAGAGCTGACTGATGGGGGGGCCGCCCCGCCCCCGCTGGCCCCCTTCCTGCTCCTAATTCCCCTCCAAACCACCTCTGAGCTTTGTTCTTTAATACCTTAATAAAGCAGGCCATGTCGGATCCAGAGGGAACTTTGCTGAAGTGGGGAGATGCTCCCCATCCCGCTCCAAGGTCCTGCAGCTAGCGAAGGATTCCCTCCTCCTCCTCCTCCTCCTCCTCCTCCGCCGCCGCCGCCGCCTCCCCCACCCCCAGGAAGAGCACGGAGCTGCGTTGGCTGCGCCCCACCTCTTTCCCGACGGGTGACCCTGAGCAGTCACCCCACCTCTTTGGGCCTGGTTTTATTTAAAAAGTGAGAATCTGAGCCTGTCCTGAAGGGTGGCTGAGAGGACACGAGGAGAGTGAGCGCAGAGATCTGGGCACTTGATAGGTGCACCGAGAAAGACCGCGGGTCACCCGCCCTGGAGGAGGGAGGAGGCGCCCGAGGACAGCTTTCCCATTATTAGGAGCAGGAATCCGGGAGCTGCCCAGCCTCTTCCGGGGATTCTCAGATCTGGGCTGGAGGGGCCCCACGCCAAGATCGCCCCAGGCACACACCTTGGGGACCGTCCCGGCACTCGCCGTCCCAGCCTTCCCAGCCCGAGGGGCATCTGAGGCCTCGAGAGGGGCAGCCCTGGGCCGCTCCTCCCGCAGGGACCCCGTCTGGGGAAAGGCACCCCGAGCTCCGGGAGCTCCAGAAACCTGGACCCCTCCCTCAGGCGGGGAGCAGGGCGGCTGGCCGGGTCACCGTGGGGCGCCGCCGGGGACTTTAATTCGATCCATGTGCGGGACGCTGCCCTCTTTGTGCGGGAGCTTCCGCCCTGCGCGCCGGGTCCCTGGCGCCCCGCTCCGGGGCAGGGACACGACCCCCGCCGTCCCCGCCGCGCCCTCCCCCCCCTCGGAGGACACAGACGGAGACGGAAG
>NW_026000082.1:42960188-42971838 GCF_001458135.2 Marmota marmota marmota
ATGGGGGGGGGGGTGGTGGGAGGAGCAGCCTAGGCTCTGGGACCAGTGCAGAGGGGGTGGGCCGCTGGTCCCTGGAGGCCAGAGAACATGGCTGGGAAAAGGAATCCGAGTCTGATTCAGAGACAAACAGATTGTTCTCTTGATTAAAACCCACAGTGCTGGAGGCCAGGGGAGGGCCGGACCCAGTGCCATCTGGGGGTGTCCAGGCAGGTTCTGGCTCTCTCCTGCGCCCCTCAGCTGGGGCTACTACTGAGGGGCTCACATGATGGAATTCAGGAGGGTTTGCCTGGGTACCTGTTTCCGTCCTCCCTGAGCCCTCACCCCCAAGAGCCACCCCTGTCATCCCTTTCCCATTTGATCGTCACAACCTCTGCAACAACAAAGGCCGCAACCAACAGTAGCTGCCATTTACAGAGGTCCTGTGTGCCCAGGTACAGGGCTCTCATTTCAACCCCCCCAGCCCTGGGTGCTGAGGATTCCCACAGGACTGAGGCCCCAGAGGCTCAAGGCCAAGCAGAGCTGGATTCAAAACAGACCCATGGGTGCCCCTAGGCACGCTGCTCCGCGGGTTCTGGGGTGCGAGACACGCCACGCAGGGTGATGAGAGCTACCCACTGCAGATGAGGCCACCCGTGGCCTGTGGCTCCTTCCGGCCTGGCAAGGTGGCCACTCTGTAGCACTGTTAGGAGACCCAGCCTCCTCCGCTGAAGGAAGGAGGAGCCACTGAAGACAGGGATGGGAGGCGGCACCCAGGGTTTCAGACACTTCTGCTGCAGAACCCCTTCTTCAAGCGCTGGGTGACCCCGAGGCCTATTTCAGTCAGGTCACAGGGGAGGTGCCCGGGAGTGGGCACCTCCGTGGCATTCCCTAAAGCTACCTCACCTGCACTGCCAAATGGGACAATGAGGCCTTGAAGGGTTGACTTGGGGGCTTGCAGAAGGCCACAGTGACTCAGTCTAGGGTGTCCCCGTGTCCCCTCTAGACCACTGAGGGGAGTGTGGGACGCAGCTGCGCTGCTCACCAGCTGCCCAGCACCCCTGGCCACCTCCCTCAGGTGCTGCTCCAGATACGGGGGACCGCCCAAGCTGAGGCCCCAGGATCAGTGTCCCCGATAGGCAGGTGCCAGACTTCCTGCAATGGAAACCCAGGAAGTGCGCTGGGCAGAAAACACGCCCTTTGCCTGCCAGCTCCGAGAACCTTCTCCCTCCTCCCTCCTGGCCGGGTTCTGACCAGCCTTCTTCCAACCCAGATGCCCCGGCAGGCAAGGGCTTCAATCTTTCACTAGTGTTGAGACCCTGGGTGGCAGGAAGCGGGTGGGAGAGAGGCTGAGGGACAAGGTCCAGGGCAGCAGGGAGGTTTGCTACCATCCGGGCTGCGGGGTGTTCGGCCCCTGCCGTCCACAGTGGAGGGCTTTGACCATGGACACTGGCTAGGCACTTCCTGCATGGGGGAGATGAGTCAGGAGCCAGCGGAACCAATCCAGATGCCATCAATCCTGTCGCCACAGAACTTACAGGGAGGTGGGGAGATGGTGGCTATAAAGGAAGCCCATTAAACTGTGCATTGAAGGAAGGGACTGAGACAGAAAAATGGGCGGGATGAGGCGAGGGACTCTCTGAGGAGGTGGCACTTAACCTGGGGGGGGGGGACAGGGGCTTTGAGGTCCGACCTGGCTGAACAGCTCTGGTGCTGACTGTGACCTTGGACGTTCTGTCCCTCCCTGGGGAGGCATTTCCTACCTGTGGCCTGGGCTTCGCGGGGTGGGTGCAGGCTTCCCTTTACAGAAAGGTGGGGACGGGGAGGAAAGGGCACACACTGGTCTGGCCCACAGCGCTGAGGATTCCCGCCTCGCTCTAGCCTGTGCCTGGAGCTTTTGTTCACCGTTCCCCCCACCCAGGGCAGGACACCCCGGGAAGCCTCCACTCTGCCTCGGGCAGGCTTCTCTGCTGGTCAGAGGGAGCCGCCAGCCCAGGCTGTTGCGGGAAGTGCAGGGCTGAAGAGTGTGGCAGGGTGGGCCCCGGCTCCCAGCACCCTCTGGCCTCTGTCCTGCAGCCTGCCTGCTAGGCCTCAGGGCAGTCCTGAGCACCCCTGTGGGCAGGGCCCTGTGCTGGGCAGGACAGGACAGTGGGAGTTCCCACAGGGTGGCCCCAGCACCCATCAGTATCCGAGGGATTCCAGCTCTGCCGTTTTCTCTGAGCTCCCTTTCTCCCACAGCCCAGGGCCAGCAGCGCCTTGTGGCCTCTTTGTGAGGATTCTTTTTTTCCAGGCCTGGAGACGGAACCAGGGTGCTGGACCACTGAGCTCCATCCTTAGGCCTTTTTGTTTTTTTTATTTTGAGACAGGCCCTCACTAAGCTATTGAGGGTGGCCTCGAACTTGCAATCCTCCTGCCTCAGCCTCCCAAGTTGCAGGGACTATGTGTGAGTGCCACTGCGCCCGGCTCAAACTCTGCACTATCATCACTTTTTGGGGGGAGGTGGGGTGGGTACCAGGGATTGAATTCAGGGGCGCTCAACTTCTGAGCCCCATCCCCAGCCCTATTTTGTATTTTATTTAGAGACAGGGTCTCACTGAGTTGCTTACAGCCCCACCATTGTTGAGGCTGGCTTTGAACTCAGGATCCTCCTGCCTGGGCCTCCCTAGATGCTGAGATTACAGGTGTGTGCCATCGTGCCCAGCTCGTCACCACTTTTAAGACTCTACCGAAGGTTCCAGAGGGCTTGGGGGTTCTGTACATCCCACGGCTGCATCCCAAGGCCGCTGCCTTGCGATTTGCCTTTAGTGAACCCCAGTATCCTAACCCTGAGAACAAACAGGTGGAAACAAAGGGAGAAAGATGAAAGAAAAGAAAGGGCCATGGGTCAGCCCTGGCAGGGTCCCCTGAGGTCATCCCACGGTCAGGATCGAGGGCCCTGGGCTCCTCAGTGTATTTCAGGAGAGACCTTCCTGCAGCAGCCCAGGGCCCTCAGGGAAGTCTGACCGGCCGCGGACCCCAGCACCCAGGCTGGCGTGGGACTGACTTGTGGAGGGAGCCCCCACCCCACGGGATGGTCACCTTGATGGTTGTGAAGAGGACCAACGTGGGTCAAATCCCCCTGCCCAACTTGAAGGAGGGGATAAACTCGTGACTGAGGAAGCTGGCAGAGGGCGCCCGGCTCTCCTGGCAAGGTCACCAGCAGCAAACGGGGACGCAGCGCTGTTTCCCACTCGTCTCTGCTTGGAGGTCCCCCCTCTCAGTCCCTCTCTGGAGCCCTTGGCTTGCGGCCTCCTTCACCTTTCACTCAGAATAAAGTTCTCTCACTTGGCTTTTTGCATCTGACTCTGAGGTTTTTTTTCGTCTGGACACAAGAACGGAGGGTTGGAGCTGCAGTCCCCCATCTCCTGTGACCCACGACCTTGAGGAAGTCACTTACTCCTGCTCCGCCTCAAACTCGGCTTTGTCCTGGGGAGGCAGACCAGCATCCCCTCCCTGTGAGGCCAGGGAGAAGGCCGGGTCCTACGGCCAGGAGAACGCTCCTCCAGGGTGGCCAGGCTGAGGCAGGAGGAGGGCAAGTTCAAGACCAGCCTCGGCGGTTTAGTGAGACCCCGTCTTCAAATAAAAAATAAAAAGGGCAGGGGCGTGGCTCGTGGGGAGCGCCCCTGGTTCCCTTCCCGGTACAAAAAAGAAAAGGAATAAAAGCAATTCCTGTCGGGGAGTTGGCCCATGAGTGACAATCTGCCAGGGACTCCGCTGTCCCCCGGGGAGGAGCCTGGTGGAGGTGGGAGAGGGGGAGGTCTGGCCTCTTCCTCCCTGTCCCCTCTGACATGGCCCCTGCCTCTGCTCCCGCCCGGGCAGGGTCTCCTTCCTCAAAGTGCTCCCTGGCCCTTCCCCTCAGAAAGGTGTGCTGAAGCCGAGTTGTGTCCACTGTGGGCTCTAGAGGCCCTGGTCAGGGTCCAGGCTTAGTATCCTACCTCCTCATCTTCTCCAATATCTCAGCAAAGGGGGACCCGGGGCACAGAGTGACTCGCTCAAGGCCACGTCCACTAGTGAGTGAGCTTTGTTCAAGTCCAGGCCCCTTTCTTTACCTACTGGGCCAAGTTTGTAGGGAAGTGTGACAGCCGCAGGAGTCCCCACCCCAGGCCCCAGGCCTGTGTCCCCCTGCCTCACCCAGCAGGGCCCTGGCTTCCCCAGACCTGGCAGTGTCTGGGCCTTAATCCCCTCCGGGCTGGGGGCTGAGCCAGCTCTGGGAGGCTGGGATTCCCATGGCCTCTGTCCAGAGCCAATACAGGCTCCAGAGAGGGGTGACAGTGTTGGAGGGCCAGGAGGGTCCCTGAGGCTCAGGACTGGGAGGGCTTCCCTGATGTTGGCCTGTGGCCCAGAGCCCCTCTGCCGCAGAGAGCAAAGAATTCTGGTGTCAGCCGCATGGGAGGGCCCTAGAGACCCCCAGTTCTCAGTTATTTTCCTCGGCAGAGACCCTGTTCCCTCACCAATCCCAGCCTCCTCCTCCTGGAGCCCCATCCTATTGGGAACCTCTGCTCCCAGTAATACCCACCCCCACCCCCAATCCCTGAGACCCCTCCTTCCAAAAGTAGGATGGGCTGGCCCCTGGGGCTGCCCGTTGCCCTCTCACTTCTCTCTTACCCCAGGGTGACCTGACTGAGAAGCTAATGAAACCCAGGCTCAGGCTGTCCTGGCTCCTGTGAGGACTGGGGGTTGCTGGGAGCTACGGAGTGTTGTAGGCAGGGAGGGAGACCAAGTTCTGTTCGGGGAAGCATTTCCTTGAAATGTTCCTGGCAAACTACCCAGAGAGATATCAGGAGGACGGACTCAAATCTCTGAGTCTCCAATAATTAATTGTGTTTTCCTTTCTCATTCCAAATAAATATCCCTTTTCAGAAGAGTTTCGTATTATTTTTCCTAAAGGGGTCCTTAAAATGGATTTGCCCACCTCAGTGACAGCCACGCCAACCCTTCCCGGTCCCTTAGAGTACTCTGGAGTCCTAAGACCCCCGCGGACTTCAGTCCACCCCCTTGGCCTGTGAACCTATCATCTCACCTGGGTGATTCCAGTTGCTCCCAGACTGGTTGTCCTGTTTCCAAACTGTCTATTCCAAAAGCAGCTTTGAGAGGAATCCTTTGAAAGTGTGCATCAGATTTAGTCACTTCCGTGTATAAAACCCTCCCCTGGCTCCCAACATGGGGAAAAAATCCCGACACTGGCTTTGTCCCTGAGTGGTCTGTCCTCTGTGAGGCTTCTATAATGCTCCAGTGCTGCTCCTGCCCCAGGGCCTTTGCTCCTGCTGATCCCTCAGCCCTTGACAGTCTTCCCTCGGTTTCTTGCCTGGCTCGCTCCCACACTCCGCACAAATATCCTCCTCACCTCAAAGCGGCCCTCCAAGGAAGGCAGCTTCTGAACTGTCCCCAGGACCCTTCCTCCTGGGATTCACCATGTGGCAGTTCAGAGGATGATGGAAACCAGACTTACTTAGAATATGGCAAAGACACTGGGATGCACTGTCAGTATTGGGTTGTCCCTGGCTCTCTCTGAGGGAATCCAGCTGCCATGTTCTGGGACAAGGAGTTGCGGGAAGTCCCCAGCCTTGATGGCACTGCAGCCCCAGCTGACCCCTGAGTGCAACCGGCAAGAAACTCTGAGCCAGACGGTCCAGCTGAGCTGCACCCAGATTCACGAGCCAAAGAAAAAGCAAGACAATAAGTGTCCATTGTTTTAATGCTGATTTCTGGGGCTATTTGTTACACAGCATGCGTAACAGAGACAGCCTGGCGCCCGCCACGCGCCCTGACCCCTTACCCAGCTTGAGGCCTCTCCAGCAGTTCTAGTTACCACTTGCTATCACCTTGTTTCTGTCCTTCCCGGGGAACCTGCGTGAGGCCAGGGCTGTGCCCAGGAGGTCCACCCAGCGGTCCATCCATCACTTCAGCATTCTGGCCACACAGCGGCCCAGCAGCCCCTGACTGAAGGGGTAAGTGAAGGAACGCAGGACCCCCGGGGGCAGGGCATAGCTCAGAAGAGCCCCGGGGGTCTCAGGAGGGGCAGGCCAGCTCACCCAGTCTCAGCCCACAGCAGGCACCACCTACTCTAAGCAGGGACTGGGGACCCGGCCTGGCACCTCGTCTTTATCTCTGCCATCTGGGAGGGGGACCCAGGGCCTGGCGCCTGTTAGGCAGGTGCTCTGTCCTGAGTCCCAGCCCCCGTCTCTTCAGAAGGATGTCACCCCATTGAGAGCCAGAGCCCTGGGGTCCCTGGGGGAGAACCAGTCTCCCCTCAGGCTTCACCCAGACCCTGCGGTTCAGATTGCCCCAAGCCCTCGGGACCTAAGGCCATCTTTCCTTCATTTGGTGTGGAGATTTGCTGAACGCCTCACTGGAAAATCGGGACCCGCGGCTGGAATAGAATTCTTATCAAATTATTTTGTGAGAATTATTTTGTGTCTGACAAGGGTCTAAAAATTAGATGGCTTTGTTTGGAAAACAGTCTCTGTGCCCATAAAAGGGAAAAGACTTCTGGGTCCAGTCACCACCCCCCAAACCCTGTCCCCAATGGGTCCCAGTCTGTGCCAGGGCCTAAGAGACTGGGTCACCTTCCAGCAAAAACACCCAGCCCTGGTTGGAACCCAGAGTCCAGTCTGGCCCTGCACCCACCCAGCTGAGCCATTTCCGCCTACACGGGCCTGGGCCTGGTTTCCTGCCCAGAGGAAGGGGGCTCTGGGTTCTGTCCTGGAGGAGGGGCTTCCACAGGCACTACCCACCCTCCTGACCGGCCACACCCTGTCCTGGGGGAGGGTTGTGCCCTAGCTGTCCAAGGGTGGCCACTCATGGGGAACGGGTGGAAAGCTCCGTGTCCAGCCCTGGGTATAGCCTGTCCTGAATCCCAACACTGAGGTGCGGAGTGGAGAATTCAAGGCCACCCCCACCCACCTGCTCCCAAGCAGCAGCCTACAGGTGGCCACGGTGGTTTTGCAGAGAGGACTTTCCCCCTCGGAGCCTGGAGTCCTCTAGTACCTTCTCCAGGTTTCAGCTCTTCCCTGCCAAGCCCAGACGACCTCGACTCTCCCACCCGTGGAGGCTGATGGCAGTGGGGTTCCTCAGTACCCTGAGTTGGGGCCCTTGATCTCCAAGAAACCCAATCACCCTGTGGGCTGGATGTCCTGCCTGTCCAGGGGCCTCAGGCTACCCTGGACAAAAGGTAGCCAGAACTACATTCCAGAGCGGGCTGGCCCTGTTCGCTTCCTGAATCCCGCATCTCCAACCAAAAGAGGGAGCCAGGAACCCACAAAGCACTTGAGCCCTGGAGATGACTGCCTGCGTTCAAATCCTGAAGCTTACTCCCTCCTGTGTGCCCTTGAGCAAGTTCTTTAACCTCTCTGGGCCTTGGCTCCTAAATCTGTCAAAAGAGATAACAGCTATGGCCTCTTGGGGTTGAGGTCAAAACGAAAGGGGATAAGCCCCCACACCTGGTAGTGATTCTTCCCAGAGGCTCAGAGAGCGCCATACGAAGGCCGGCAGAGGAGCTGGGCCCAGGGCATTGGTCTCCCTGATCTTGGCCCAGAACAGGAATGAGATGGGAAGGATCCTTCCTCATGGTCTTATACAAGAGTCTTGGGAGTTAGGGCAGGCTGTATCCAGGGCACCCAAGAGCACAAGAGGCCTTAGGGGGCCCTCTCCAGCTGGTTCTCAGTGTGGGATGGGATATTGTCCACCTAAGACTGCAGGTGGGTGCCAGACTATGTGTCCAGCCTCCCACCTCCTCAGCCACCTCAATACGACACCCTCCACGCCACCCCTGAGCGCCCTTCCTCTGTCGGCAAGGAGCCCGGTTCCCCAGGAACTCGCAGAGCCTGAGCCAGCCCTGAGGAGCCTACCCCAGGACTCCAACAGAATTGCTGTGTGGCTCCTGAAAACCTCTTTCCCTTTCTGTGTCTTTGTGATTCTGAGCACTTTAAGAAAATCATATTTAGGGGCTGGGGTTGTGGCTCAGAGGTAGAGCGCTCACCTAGCACAGGCAAGGCCCTGGGTTCGATCCTCAGGACCACATAAAAATAAGTAAGTAAAGCAAAGCTATTGTGTTCATGTACAACTAAAAGAATTTTTTAAAAAAGAAAATCATCTTTATTGTTCATGGAGGCGTAAAGGGGTAAAGCAACCTGAGGATGCGGTTGGCCCCCATCCCCCAACCCTGCCCAAGAAGTCAGTCCTGCCCATCAGAGAAGGATTAACTCAGGCCTCCAGGGCCCCCATCCCCCAACCCTCCCCTTCCTCTAGGGGGTGGGGGCAAGGCCCAGGTGGGGGCCAGCCCTGTGGCTGTGTCTCCAGGCAGTGTCCCAAGGTCAGGCCTTGCTGGTCAGCCGGAGCAGGCCTGAGACAGGCTCCAAGTCCTCCCAGAGGCAGGTCAGGAGGGGGCGGTCTTCTGGGACCCCGGGGGTGTGGAGGGCAGGGGCTGGCTGGGAGCTGGTGCGGAAGGCCTCTGGGACGGAAAGCCCTGGGGAAGGCGGGGAGAGGATCAAGAGGCCACCCACTTCCCCTCCGCCTGGGGGCCTCAGACCCCCCACTCATCCCAGACCCTCCTCCCCTGGGGCCTCTGAGTGCAGGCTGCTGCGGGCAGTGGGCGTTCCTAGTGACCTAGGGGACGGCTCAGGCTGGCACGGACGGACGGGGCAGGAGAGATCTCAGCTCCCTCCGCCCTCCACCAAGAGAGGTCACCCTGGCTCTCTTTAAACTTGGGCCTCTGGAGGCGCCAGGGACTGTTTGGGGCAGGGCGCTCGGGCCTGGGGGACCCGGGGTGCATGGGGCCCACCTGGATCTGGCAAAGGTCAAGCAGGGCGCGGACGCCCACCAGGCACCAGAGCTCGCCCAGCAGGGAGACAAGGATGCCCAGGAGGTCCATCCAGCGGCCGACGGTCAGCAGCAGCACGAAGAGGCCGCCCATGCGCACCAGCACCGTCTGTACCTGGCTCTGCAGGCTGAAGCGCGGCTGCTCCTCTGCGGGAGGGGCGCACCTGTCACCGCCTGTCGCGCACCTGTCACCGCGTGCACCAGGCCCCACTCAGACGTCCCGCTGGAGCCACATGGGCCTCTCAGCTCTCGCCTCCCCTGGCTGCCCCCCCATCCATCCCTCTCTCTGAGCACCCACAGGGTGCTGGCACGCCGGCCAGGGCTCCCGTTCACCTGCTGGCCTCCCACTGGCCCAGGACAGAGCCCCGCAGTTGTGGGGTTGACCCGATTATCTTTCCCACACAGCCTCGTCTGATCCTTCAGCAAGCCCAGTCCTCCACGCACGTCCCCAACTCCCATGGCTCCTCCGGGTCCAAGCCACCTCCCAAGGCAGCCCCTCCCAGGGCTCCTGTTCTTTTTTTTCTTGGGGCTGAGGATGGAACTCAGGGTCTCCTGCATGTTAGGCAAGCGCTCTGCCACCGAGTTACACCCCCCAGTCCTTTGGCTTCTGTCCCTGCCCCTACGATCCAGTGTGTACTGACCTGCTAAAGTGACCTTCTAAACATGTCCAGGAGATGAAATCATCCCTCTGTTTACAACCTTCTCAGGACTTTCTTCGGCATTTGAAAATCCAAACCCAGACCTGGGCCTTACCAGATCCTGCCTGATTTGGCCTGAGCCCACTCCCAACCTCACCGTGTCTCTAACTTGATCCTGCTCACTACCCCAACCATCCTGGCTTCCTTTTAGTTCATGGAGTATGCCAGGCTTATTCCCACCCCAGGGCCTTTGCACTTGCAGTTCTCACTGCCTGAACACCTCCCTCCCCCTGCCTTTCCTAGACTATCTCTATTCTTCAGCCAGGGCTCTTCCCTAGAGACCAGATCAGACCATAGCACTCTCCCCTGCTGGGAACCCTGCAGCGGTCTCTCAGCAGATGGCCCAACCTGGCTGGCCAGGGCCTTCAGTTAGGCTCTTAAGCATCTAAGCACACCTGTAATCTCAACAGCTCAGGAGCCTGAGGCAGAAGGATTTCGAGTTCAAAGGCAGCCTCAGCAACTCAGTGAAAAATAAAATACAAAACAGGGCTGGAAATGTGGCTCAGTAGTTAAGTGCCCCCAGAGCTCAATCCTGGGAACCAACATAAAAGGAAACAGAGCAGGCTGGATGTGGTGGCACACACTTATAATCCAGCAACTCGGGAGGCTGAGGCAGGAGGATAGCAAGTTTGAGGCCAGTCTCAGCAACTTTTAGCAAAAAGAAAAAAAGCTGGCCAGACTCACCGCTTCCCAGTGCCCTTTGGGTGACAGCTGCACTGGACTTCTGTCCAAGGTTTGATGGTGCGGTGCAGTGCCCTCCCTCACTCTGGGCTTTGGCACATGTGACTCTCTGCCCATAGTCCCCCTCAGCCTCACCTCTCAGAGGGCCCTGCCCAGCTTTGGAGACCAAACCAGGCACGAGCTCCTCGGGGCTCCCCTGGCAGGCTGAAGGCTGAATCTGCCCTGAGTGGCCTGTGTGCCTTCTGCCCCTGGGTCGGTGCCCTGGGATGACAGTGGGCTGTGCCTACAATCGGAGGAACCCCGCCCCGGGCCCTCACCCTGCATGTGGATGACCAGCAGCGTGTAGCAGATGGTGAGTGGCGTCCAGAAGCGCACGGCCTCCGAGGTGCTCAGGAAGTCCTGGTTGATGAGGACCACGGCCGCCAGGTCGCCCACGGCAAAGGCCACGGCCAGGGCCCGGCCCAGCAGCCGGGGAAGGCCATGAGCCCCGGCCAGCAGGCCCAGGCAGACCCCGCAGTAGCGCTGGGCGCTGTGCAGCTCGTAGAGGCGGCAGACGTGGTGGTGGAGGCGCCGGGCGCCTGCGCTGAGCAGCGCGGCCAGCCCGAGGCTCAGCAGCAGGTTGAGGGTGCTGTGCGGGGCGCCCTCCTGCAGGACGCTCAGGGCGCAGGCTAGCCCGCAGCCCAGCGAGAACTGGCTCAGCAGGAACAGCTGCAGCCGCTCCGCGCTCCGGGAGCCCTGCTGGGGCGGACAGGAGGAGGGTGGCCGCGGGCGGCAAAGGCTCCACTCTGTGGGAGGCCAGAGCCCCCAGGGATCTTGAGACCATTCCCAAGGAGAGCCTGTTGGGACCCTTCCTCTCGCCCGCGTCCCAGCCTCCAAGAGCTGCTGTCACATCTGACGCTGGATGTTGGCCATGGATGAGCCGATGGGGGTCACAGCGACCCCCTGGCCGCGAGCGTCAAACGAGACGAAGCCTCAGAATACTTAGTGCAGGGCCTGGCACGCGGGAAGCTCAGGTCATGGAACTGTCCCCATGTGCTTGGGACTGGGATCTGGGCCGTCAAAACCCCAGGGAACCACCTGCAGCCTCTTCTCCATCTTAGGGAAACGGGGCCCAGCTTCCCTGTTCTAGGGGTGACACGAGGGCCTGCAGGGACCCCCAGCCTCACCTTGCCCAAAGAAAGCAGCGTGGACACAGCCCGGAGGGAGAACTCCAGTACCACCAGGGCGGCCACCCGGGACCCCACCACCGTCAGGAGCAGGGCCAGCCCGGCCAGGTGCAGGGTCTCCTTCCTCAAAGTGCTCCCTGGCCCTTCCCCTCAGAAAGGTGTGCTGAAGCCGAGTTGTGTCCACTGTGGGCTCTAGAGGCCCTGGTCAGGGTCCAGGCTTAGTATCCTACCTCCTCATCTTCTCCAATATCTCAGCAAAGGGGGACCCGGGGC
>NW_026000082.1:42971868-42985458 GCF_001458135.2 Marmota marmota marmota
GTGCAGGGTCTCCAGCCAGGCCCACTGGGCCTGCAGCCGCTCCTTTTCGGGCTGCCGCTTGGGGTCACTGTGGAGGAGAGTGGGCAGAGGAGCAAGACCACCCTCCTGGGCCTCAGGAAGGGTTTCGAGGCTCAGGGAGGAGGCCAGGGAGGAGGGTGGAGGGACTCCAGTGGGATGGGGCGTGGGCACTCACTTGGCACAGCCCACAAAAAAGTAGACTTTCAGGAGGCTGTTCAGGACGGAGATTCCGAAGGCCCCCACGAGGCCTGCAGGGGGGCGGGGAGGCAGCAGGTGTGGGCTGGGAGGGAGGGAGGGGACGGCTGGGGGGGGGCGGGCCAGGTGGCACGGAGGAGGGGCTCACCTTGCAGGAGGCTGTCCAGGAGGCTGGAGCCCCACTCCAGGGAGGGGAGGCTGGGGAGCCAGGAGCGGAGGGAGAACATGGCAGCCGGACCTGGCCCCAGCCTCCAGCCAGGTCTGCACAGGGACGGACCCAATAATGACGCCACCACCGGCCAAAGGTGTCAGTGGAGGGCAGGGGAGGAGCCGGGAGGGTCAAAGGCCCAGGGAGGGAGGAGAGCTGGGGCGTTAACCCTCCGGGCTGCTTGCAGGAGCGCAAGGCCCAGCCAGCTCCACAGCAGCCTGGGGTGGTGAAGGGGTGTCCCTGGGCTGGGCTCCAGTCTCTGTGCCTGATAAAGTCCGTGTCCACTTGCCTTACCCTCCCAGAGAGCTGGGCCATACCGTGCTTTCCTCAAGCCCCGGGGCCTCCGCCTGCCCTGCCTCTCCTCTCATCCTAGGGGTTGAAGTAGGGGCTCTCTCCCCCACAGCCTGAGGTCTGGGACCTCTCCCCTGCGGCCTGAGGTTAGGCTCTGCCCTCTTATCCTGAGGTTGGGGCCTCCCCCCTGCTGAGCTGGGCTCTGTGGCTTTCCCACGAGGGCTGGTAGCCCAGCTTCCTGAAGCCTCAGCTCTGGCTCTGCCCTTTCAGCGGGTGGCCTCCAATCTCTGGCAGCCTGAGCTGGGGGCCCTGCCCCAGCCCTCCCCCGCCTGAACCCTCCCCTGCCTGGGCCCCGGGGCTGCCCATCCTGATGTTCCCCCTGTGTCCACTAGGTGGCAGCCTTGCCTGGCCAGGCAGGGTGGGGCTGGCCACTGGAAACCCTTCTTGGGCTCCCTTCCCAGAGGGGAGCGGGTAGCCCTGGTGGGGACTCAGGGGTGGGGCAACTGAGGCCGCGGTGGAGGAAGTCCTTGAGGTAAACAAAGTAGAAAACTTTATTGTTTGGAGTGTGCAGTGGGGCTGCCTCCAGGGCCCACTCTTCACGCCCAGGGTGCGGCAGGGGAGGCTGCACCCACCAGGCCAGTCCTGCCGGCCAGGGAGCTGGTTCCCTTGGCAATACCAAGGTCAGTTCAGGCCTGTGGCAGGAGTGTGGCTGCCGCTGGAGGAAGGGCCAGGGCCTGCTGTTGGCCCTGTCCCTGGCTGTGCCCGCCACTCAGGGATGGCAGCCATCCCTTTCCTGGCCTCAGCCTCCTGGTCTGAACCACGGGCTCCCTGAACCTCCTTTCGGAACCATCCGAACATGTGCAATTGCGGGGTCTCAGCGAGACCGAGACCTCAGGTGAGGTCTAGGCTGAATCGCGTCCCTGTCCCCTGGCCCCATGCATACTCTGAGGTCCCACCCCCAGGACCTTGGGATGGGCCTGCAGTGCAGACAGGGATAATCATCCTCTAGTAAAGGTGAGGTCACTGGAGTGGGCCCGAAAGCAATGTGACCTGAGTCCTGGTAAGAGGACATTAGGACACAGTTACACCAGGGGACACCTTTGCGGGACCCAGGGAGATGGCAGTTGGCTGCTAGCCAGGGGGAGAGGTCAGGAGAACCCAGCCCTGGGCTGGGACGTGGTGCAGTGTGGAGAGGAAGGAGGACCAAGCTGCGGCCCTGTGATCTCAGACTTCAGGCCTCCAGGTGGGAGAAAACGATTTCCCACTTCAAGCCCCTGAGTCCGTGGCCCCTTCAGGGCAGCCCTAGTGAACAGCCCTGCGGCGTCCCCACACCAGTCTCAGCCGCAGAAGTGAAGGAGGGTTCGCTGGATTCACTGCTGTTGGGGACCCAGGGGCCGAGAGAGTTCGGTCCCTCGGCTCGGTGCTGCTCACCCAGGTCATTCAGCCAGGACTCAGAGAGAAGGACAGGGGCCACTCTGAGTGGATGCTCAGGGTGGGCTGGATTGGCCACTGTTGTCCACACGCTGCCCCCACCTGTGGCAGGGCCGGGCCTGTGGTCTACTCTGGGATGGCCGGTCTCATGGAGTAAGGACATCACTTCTGGCCAAGTGCCAAACTGTGCCAGGCTGTGGGGTGAGGGACGAGGCCTAGGTGCCCTGGTGTTGGGCCCCCCGCCGGGCCAGTTTCCGCAGCTCATCCCAGAAGAGCATGCTGAGGATGGTGTGGGGACCCAGGCGCAGATAGGCAGGGCCCAGGCCCTTGTAGAGCGCCAAGGGTCCCTCCTGTTGACAGATCTTCACCAGGCAATCCGCGAGGCCACCATAGAGCTGGCCCTGTGGATGGACATGGACGGGTCACTGTAAGGGCTGTGAGGCCCCAGCTGGCACAACTGGGAAACTGGCATGTCTGTGTGTCCAGGGCTTCTGCTGGTACATCAGAATGCACTGGTCCCCAGCGGGGCAGGCTGCAGAAAGGTGATGCTGTAGGTTGTGACATTAGGAAGGAGGCCTCTTCCTTCAGGCAGACACAGCCCGCTGCCAGGGCTCTCAGCCTGTCTAGAGGCACACGGGCACCCTGGTTTTGGGCACATCTGTGAGACTGGCAGTGACATGGGAAGACCATGATTCCAATCCCAAGTCTCCCACTTAGCAGCTGAGTGACTGCAGGCAAATCACTTGACCTCTCTGAGCCTCAATTTCCTCTTCAGGAAAAAGAATAATAGCTGGATGTTGAAGTGCTTGGCGGTGCCTGGGACACAGCTGCTCATCAAACAAGCCCAGGTGACATGCGTGTGTGCCACATGTGTCCCCCAGGCTCTGCTGTGCCTGTGTGTATTGGGGGGTTGATCCCAGCTCCCCACATCCTCCCCAGCCCCGTTCCCTGCTCACCCTGCCAGCTCCATCCACAGGCTGATTGTACAGCCGCGTGCTGACCACGTCGAAGGGGGTCATAACAGCAGCCACCGCTACGCTGCTGATCATGCCTCCAGCCAGGGCCACCAGCCAGCTGTCCTCTGGGAGCCACTGTGGGGACAGCACAGACATCTGACCCCAGCAGCCGCCCTCATCCACCCACATGGTGACCCCCAGCACACAAGGTAGAGGGGCTGGTCAGGGAGGAGGCCATGCCCCCCAACACCTGAGCTCCTTCACAGCCTCAGGGTCACACTGCCCTCAACTCCTGCTGGGCCCAAGGGTCAGGGTCACAACATGGATGGCAGAGCCAGGGCTCCCAGCTTCCTCAAGGGGCCCCATCTGTCACCACCCTGGACTTCTTGTGGGGAAGGAGGCGGGTGGCCCTCCCACTCCTGTCTGTGCCGGTAGGCACAGGAGTCCCCAGCCCTCACCTGCTGCTCCTGCACCCAGGCCTTGGCGGAGGCAAAGGTGGCCAGCTGGGCGGCCGAGCCCACCATCACTCGGGGCACAGCCCCCCCACCGCCCCGCCACAGCCCCAGCAGGCCCTGCTGCCGCCAGATGGTCTCCAAGGCACCCAGGACACTCTGCGGGGAGAGGGTGGGAGGTCCCTGGTCAGCTCCGCCCAGCCTCGAACAGGAACAGCCCAGGGAGTCCAGGGCCGGGGGCTCACCTGGTGCTGGTGCTGATGCCCCACTGCCATCGCAGCCACCGTCTGCGCCTGCAGCTGTGTCTTGACCTATGGGAGCAGGGGGCAGAGCCTGCAATGCCAGCTGGTCGTGGGAGGGGCCCTCTGCAGTGTGTCCCCGAAACCCAGATGTCTCTGGTTGCTACACCTGGCCTGTACATCCTGGGCTCCAGGGCGAGACTCCAGTCTGCCTGTGTCTGCATCTTGGTGGGACTCAGGGCAAGTCACTTAACCTTCTCTGGGACCAGGTTTTGTCACTCCTGGAGGACTGAGTGACATGGTGACTGCAGAGTGCCCAGACCAGGACAGGAGGCCTCACCCAGTGCCAGCTCTCATTCTTAACTCACACCAGGCCATGCAGAGGAAACGGGACCAAGCCAGGTTTGAACTGGCACATCTACTGCCACCCTCTGCCCCCTTCCTTGGTTCAGGAGCAGCAGTGTAGGGACCCCAGGGGAGCAAGGGTCAGGGCAAGGGACGGATTCCAGGCCTGGGCCAGATATTCCCAGGCAGCAGCCCCACCCAGCTTGCCCCACCCCAGTGGGGCCACAAAGCCCTGGTGAGTGCAAAGTCCCTGTGGGATCGAGTCCCAGGGTGGAGAGCAGGCACTCACCAGGTAGGCAGGGCTCCCCACGAAGGCTCCCAGTGCCCCAGCCACGGCGCCAGCGACCACGATGCCACCTGGCTGCTGGGTGAGGCCAGCTTGGCCTGCCAGGCCGTAGCAGTAGAAGCGGACACCGTTCATGAGGCCCTGGTAGAGGAGGCCGGCGGCCAGCCCCTTCTGCAGGCCCCTCAGCCCATCAGCCCGGGCCACAGCAGCCACAGAGGCCATGAGACCCCGGTAGGGCCGCGGGTAGGTGCCCCGGGCTTGCAGCTCCCCCTGCAGCTGCAGCCGCGTCTTCACCACCTCCAGGGGGTTGGTGAACACGCAGGCCAGGCAGCAGGCCGAGGCGCCCAGCACCAGGTCCACGGCCGGGGGCACCGTCTCCACGGCCTCTGGGCCAGCCGGCTGAGCCTGGGTCAGGGGCGAGGCGTGAGCCATAGGGTGGCGGTGTTTAGGCTGTCTGCACCCCTGCTGGACCACAGGGCTGGGGACCGAGGGGGTTCGGGGCCATGTCTAGAGGACAGTTCCCGGTATGTCCGGCAGCTCCGGTTCGCCCTTGGTCTATCTTGGAAATCCACCTGCTCAGCCTGCTCCGCGGACCAGGGTCTGTTGGAGCCCAGAACACGCCCCCTCCAGCTCCAACCAATCCCGGCCTGCTCTGGCTGGGGCGGGGCTGGACCCTGGGATCTGGGGGAAAGTTCACTTGGGACTGGAAGGAGAGTGGAGGCGGGGCAAAGCTGCCCACTAGCAGGGCACCTCCTCCGGCCCCATTGTCTTCCTGTCCCCCTCTAGGCTCTTCCTGCTCCAGCTCAGAGCCCCAGGCACGAGGCAGGTGTCCAGGGAGACTCCTGACATGGGGTGTGAGCGCCGCTTCGTAGCTGTCCTATCTCTATTCTGGGGTCTGTGTGACTTCCCCTTCCAGGCCTCGGTGTCCAAATCTGGCTCCTGTGACCTCGGGTCCCAACTTCAGCAAGAGCAAAGGGAAAGAGAGGAGTCTGGAGCCCTGCAGAGCTATTTCGCCTCTGTGTGTGTGTGTGTGTGTGTGTGTGTGTGGTGCCTGGCATGGACGCCTGACAGCGCGCTGTCCCTGAGCCATGCTGGCACCGCGCCTTCTCATTCAAGGGAAGCACTTCATAGCTTCTCTTTGGCATGTCCAAATTGCCAGCTATCACTACTCTTGAGCTTTGGGGCTACCATCAAGTAAATTAAGGGCTACTTGAACACAAAATGCCGCTATACCGCCTCAGGCCATCTGAAAACCAAGGCAACTACAAAGCCACTTGTGGGAAGCGAGTGTACAGCACAGGTATACGCGGGACAGAGGGAGGATCCTTCACCCTCCTCAGAATGGTGCACAGCATAAAACTGAAGAATATTTATCCCTTTGATATTTTCCTATTTGCTGGTACTGAGGATTGAACCCAGGGGTGTTCTAGCATTGACCATCATCCCCAGTCGTATTTTCAGTTTTGAAACAGGCTCTTGCTAGGCTGCTGAGGCTGGTCTTGAACTTGTGATCCTCCTCTCTCAGCGTCACTGCACCCAGCCTGTGTAATATTTTTCCATCTGTAGTCGATCTCGGGTATCTGAACTGGGAGGCGACACCTCAGATGGGGGGACTGCTTCACTGATGGCCTGCTCCAGAGGGGCCTTTGGAGGGTGAAGGTGGAACAGCTAGCGCTGCACTGCACTCAGTAAAAGGCGGCCCCACCCCCACGGCATCTGTGCCATCCCCCCACCCCTGCCCACCCCAAGACATCAGGGCCCCTGAGTGCTGATGGAGATAAAAAAAAAAAAAAAAAACCGAAGGGCATTGTTTGAGGAGTGACCTGTGGTTGCAGTCACTTGGCCAGGAGCACCTGCCCACTATCCCAGCCCCTCCTCCTGGTAGTCAGGCAGAGACTCCTTGAGCCGCACACTTCTGGATGGTGAGCACCCATGGGGGAAGCCGCGACTGATGGGTTCCGCGCAGGTGACAGGCAGGTTGCAGAATAGGAGGGTCTGGAGACGACCCTTGACGAGTCTTGGCAATATAACATGTCTATTTTATTTTAAAAAACAAAACCCACACCACCTGACCCCTTCCCGGACTCTGGACAAAGATGCTCAGGAAGCCCCAGGCCCCAGCCAAGCAGGGGACAGTTGGGAGATTCAGTGTGTGGTGGGTCCTGCTCTTCTCCCAGTCTCTCCCACCCTCCTCTTTGCTCCTGGCCAAAGGAGCCACCTGATCCCTGGGTTCTGTAGGCTCTGCTGAGGTGGGGGAGGTGGTCAGGGCCATGGCATGCAGGGCGCCTGGTGGCCTGGGCCGGGCTCTGTGAGGTGGGCAGCTGTGCGTGGGGTAGGTTAGTGAGAGGGAGCATGCGCAGACACCCGGTGCTCCAGCTTCCCCGCACAGACAGGAGAGTGTTCAAAAATGAACAAGGGTGGCTGGGCACTCAGGACCCGGGGGCCCTGAGCCTCTGCCCAGGCCCCTGACCTGGGGCGGGGAGCTCCCGCCTCCTGGTCCTTCCACTCCTCTGTAGATGGACATTCCTCTTGTCACCATCCTGAGGTCCTGACCTGGGAGGACAGCTTGTGTCTGCAGAGCCTGCCTGGTTCAGATCCTCTGTCCCCAGTAGCCTCTAGCCACTACCCATTGGGCAGGACACCCAAGTGTGTGGGCACATTCTGGATCCCTGGGAGCGGACAGATCCTGCCTCAAGCTGGGTGGTTCTGCCACCTGGGGCAGGAGTGGGCTAAGAACGTGCGTGGAGACCTGGCTCCGAAGCAGCACAATGACCTCGACCCTGAGCCTGCTGGTCAGCCTGCCTCCGCTTCCCTGACTTCCTGGGACACCACCCAGCTGCCTTAGCACCAGGGGTCCCGGGAGGCTCGGCCACGGCAGAGGCTATCACTTCGTTGCCAGGCGCTGTGGATGAGGCTCAGGGCATCCTCAAACTTCTGCTTGTTGGAGGCTTCCTGGATGGTCTTGTGTGGGAGGTCCACCTGGGTCGGGGCAAGACAGGACCACTGAGGGCTGCAGGCTCCATGCTCCCAGGGGCCACAGGACTCCGGGGCTCAGCCTTGGCCATGGACGCCTATCAGGCCTCCCCCACCAGTCCCTCCACACCTCTCCCAGGGAACCGCTTCCACGCTGCCAGATCCTCCTGCACTCTGGGGAGGGCCTGAGCTGATGGGGTGCTCCCTGACCACCTCGTCCTGGGAAGACCTCTCTCCTCGGTGGCCAGGGAGGTGGCCCTGTGCTCCCAGCAATGCTGCCTGGCGAACCTCTGTCCGAGCCCTTCTCTGACTCAGGCCAGCCTGTTTGGGCTCAGTGCAGGTGGGACAGTCCCCGGCTCCAGGCCAGTGAACTCCTCTCACTCTGGGGTGAGCTGCAGGGCAGGTGAGGGTCCTGCCCCTCCTGTGCCCAGCCTGTCACAGCTCCAGATCCACCGTGAGCACTGTGACTGGAGCCGGGTTAGGAAAGGCAGCTCCTGGACCCGCATTCAGCTTTCACCCCAGCCTCACTGGAAGCCAGGGCTCTGCCCCTCTGGCCCTAAGTGTCTGTCTCTGTCCCTGTCCCTGTCCCAGAGTGCTGGCACACTGCTGTCCTCAGGATCCTGGAGGGAAGGTCAGGTCCTGGGAGTGGCCGGGGCTTCTGGGCAGCTGGGTACCTGGTAGATGGCTCTCCACCCGGAGCTCAGTGCAGACAGGAGCCGGTCCAGTTCAGAAGTGCAGCTCAGGTAGATGACCCAGGGGGCGGGGGGCTGCGGGCCCTCCGGGGAGAACTCCTAGGGAGAGCGGGTGGGTGAGCACCTGGCCCCACCCCGGCAGGCCCCTCCCCGCCGCCCTCCCCACTTACCAGGACGCAGTACTCCTTGCCTGGCTCAGTGGAGACGGCGCTGATGTCGGCCAGGCTGGCAGTGCCCAGGGAGCGGAAGAAACTGGTTTGACAATCCTCATGGCACGTGAAGAGGCGGTCCTCGGCAACCACCAGGCAGCAGGGGATGCAGGGGCTGGGGGCGACTCCCTGGGGGATGACCTGAGGCATTGGCAGAGGTGGAGAGGCGGCTGCGTGTCCAGAGTGCCCAGCCCAGAGGCCCGGCTGGTTCTCTGCCCTCCCTGCAGGGTCCAGCAGGTTCTGCCCACCTCAGGAGTGTGGGCGGGGAGGAGGGTGGGACAGGTGGTCCAGTCCACAGGGGACTCTGAGCTCCAGGTCTGTTCCTGAGATGTCCCCTGGGTTCCCCAGCTGTGTCCTCCCGGGCTGCCCAGGGCTGCTGTTGCGTGTGGGGATGGGCCCCTGGGGTCCTGCGTGGTCAGGCAGGCGAGGTGGGGGAGACGCTCACCCCCTTGGACACGGCCTGGCAGAGGTGCTGCATCCAGCCAGCCATCTCGGCCTCGCTGTCGGCGCTCAGCTCCAGGCAGGGCCGGTCGGCAAGAATGACCTGGAAGGCGTGGGGCCGATCCGTGGTGTTGGATCTCCGGCAGCCACCGCACTGCTCCCCCCTGGGCCAGAGGAGGAGGGTGAACTGGGGCGAGGAGGCGGGCGGCAGGAGCGGGGCCCTGGGGACATGGGAAGGCTGCCCAGGCCCTCTGGTGCTGACAGCCCCACCCTTGCATCCCCAGAATTGCCAGTCCTTTCTGGACACCCACATGCGGCCAGGTGAGGGAGAGGCAGGTGAGTCAGCCGAGCTCCCCATGGCGAAGCGGCCCTGCTCGCCCTCCCTCCGCCTCTCCGGGGGCCTGTCCCCACCAGGCTGCAGCTTCCCCTGCAGACGCACCCTCTCCAGGCAGGCAGCACCGCTCGGTCTCTGCCCTGCCTCCTGTGGGTTGCCCTCAGCCTCAGAGTGCAAACCCCAGGGCACCAGTCAGAGCTGCTGGACGGGGCTGAGGGACAGACACCTCACAGGGGAAATGGGAAGGTCCCAGGCTTAGCCTTGACGCCCTCAGGCAGTGACACTCACCCCATGTTGACGGAGAGCAGGGGAATGACGTCGGTGCGGTCAGGGTACTGGTAGAGGATGCCATTGCTGCAGGGACACGCACAGTGGCGGTGAGCCTGGCCAAAGGGGGCGGGCTCCATGTCCCAGGGCCCCCAGACTAGCCATAATCCCAAAGGCAAAGGAAGCCAGGCCTGCTTTCCAGGAGGGAGGATGAAAGGAATCAGAGAGGGACAGCGGAGAGCACTGCCTCAGTGGACCTGGGCAGCGGCAGACCCTCCGTGGCTGGCCCTGGTCCCTAGCTGAGGCACGGGGCACTCCTGGGCCTAGCTCCCTCACTGGCTTTATAGAGAAGCCCTACAGCTCTGGACCGTGTCCACCCAGGGCCCTGTAGAGGGGAGGCACCTCCCTCAGACCTCTCTCCCCAGTGAACTGCTGCAGGGGTCCCTGCTGGGGACCTGACAGCCCGATGCCCTGGCCTGGGCCGGCAGCGCAGAGCCCAGGGCTCCCACCTGAGCACTACGAAGCAGGTCTTCCAGTGCTCCCTGCCCAGGTAGGAGGTGCCCGCCTTGTAGTGCAGCATGCCTTCTTTGGTGATGGCACCCTCAGGGGGTGAGCAGCGGCAGGGGACAGGGCCCAGAGACTCATCCGCAGGGTCCTCCCAGTGCACAAGCCCATAGAAGTGCACAGTCACAGTGGATGCCTGGGGTTGGGGGCAGAGGACAGAGTGAGCAAGGCCAGGCAGGTAGCTGGGCTCACCCATGGCACAGTATCAGGAGTACTCGCTGAGAGAGAGGCACAGGACGGGGAGGGGGAGGAAGTGACCAAGAGATGCCAAAGCATCACCTGCTTCACTTGTCTCGAGCACCAAGGCTGGCCACCACTGGCCCCTCATGGACTACCCCGAGCATCCTCTCCAGCCCCTCACCTCACACTTGGATTCCTGGGCCACAAACTTGGCAAGTGCCAGCTTCTCCATGGTGGCATCGGTCAGGATGCTGGGGTAGGGTGGTTCCCGGCAGCCCTTGATCATGGCTGACTTCAGAGAGGCCAAGAAGAACCTGCACAGGGAGTGGGTTGTCAGAGGCCTGGGGACAGGCTTTGTCCTGAGAGCTCCTGACCTGGAGGGGTCACAGAAATGTGGGGGAGGGGCCTGGCCCACGCAGCACTCAGGGCCTTTTGGGGCAATGATGTGGCTGGGTCTGTGCTCGTCCAACAGTGACCAGAAAAGGCCTGACTCTTTCCTAACAGCCCAGGGCCTTGGATCTTGGCAGAGGAGGAAGACCCGAGACGCTATCAGCAGGACTTGAATGAGGGACCTCGAGCTGGTGCCGTGACGTGACTTCATGCATGTGATTTCCATGTACTGGCGGGCAGGCCCCGGCCAGCAGGGCCCCATCTTCCTCCACGTCAGATGCTCACGCCAGTCCCTTTGCCCTCTGCAGGCCACAAGGCACTGAGAACACCTAGGCTGCCACATGAGTGGTGGGTCAGTGACCATCCACTGTCCTGCCTCTCTGACCAGACTGTGGGCTCTGGAGAGGACACACTTGTTTTCACTTTGATGTCTCCCACTTCCCACCCTCCACCCCATGCCACAGCCCCGCAACGGCAGGTGCTGGCTCTCCGTCCCGGGGGCGGGGCCGACACTCACTCAGCCAAGGCCACGTCAGCTGTGTCCAGCAGAAACTGCTTCCTGCGATTGGTGCACACCAGCCTCACCGTCTGCTGGTCAAGGCCAACCTGCCAGAAACCACACGGGCTTGGCTGCTGCCTGGCGGAGGAAGCAGTGCGGCCAGGCAGCCTGGCAAGGGCAGGGAGGGAGGGAGCACCCAGGGTGGCCACCAGTGAGGCCTTCAGACGGAGCCCCGCAGGAGCTGCGGGCAGCCAGGCCTCGCGCTTAGCTCTCGTCCCCAGCACGTGTACAGAAGCTTCTCTGAGAGTCAGGTTGGTGCCCATCCTTGGGACGGGCCCTGCTCCGGGCTCTCAGGGTGGGTGGCCCAGGAAGCCCTGCGCCTATGGTGGTCCACCAACTCGGAGCCTGAACTCACCGACACATAGTCAAGTTCATTGTAAGAAACGGCCTCTTCCACCAGGTATGGCTTCTCTGTGGCCCCTGAGAGAGGAGACCCCAATGCCTGTTACCCCCTCTGGCCTCTTGTCCCTCCAGGCCCCATTTTCTAAGGGCTGGCCCCTGGCAGAGAGGACCCCTCCTTGCCCTGCAACCTGAAGTGACGGAGCAAGAGAATGACATGGGTGCGAATGGCGGGGTCAGGCCCACCTCAGCCAGCCACACCCTCCTCAGAGGCCTTTCTACTCCTACATGCCACTGGAGGGGGCGACGGCTGGGGAACAGGGGTCTCAACCTCAACCCGCTCTCGATCTGGGGCGGCAGGCACCTTTCCGGAGCAGGTAGACGTAGCAGTCCGTGAGCAGCACGAACAGTAGCTGCAGGTTGCCCTCCATGTGCCCAGTGCTCATCCGGATCATCTGGGGGCCAGGCAGACAGAGGTCAGGGGCAGGCCTGGATTCTCGCCTTCTGGGCAGGCTCAGGCCATCTGCCTGGCCCTTGCTGGGTCTCGCTGGCTCCTGAGTCCCCTAGACTTACTTTGAAGAGCTGTTCTTCGTTTTCCCGAAACACGTGGATCATCAGCAGGAGCAAATGATTGTTGTCCACCCTGTGAGAGGGACAAGTATCGGGAGGACGAGGGTCAGGCTGGGTGGCGAGATCACGTCTTTTCCCACCTCCCACACGGGTCTGGGTCCTCCGGGAGCTGGGCTTAATTCACTGGGAGGTCAAGGACTGGCGGGGTCCCCTACCAGCCACAACTGTCCCTCACCTGAACTCAGAGGCGTGTGTCACCTCGGAAGGGCTGCCCTGGCCCTCATCTACCCCAGAGTCCTCAGCGCTGCTCAGGCACGGGCTGGGCTGGTCCCGCTTGAGCTGGCAAAGAGCCTCCTGTGTCCCAGGCTCAGGCTGGGGCTGAGGCTGGGGCTGAGGCTCAGGCACAGGCTCCTTGCTGACCAGGGGCACCTGGGTGTCCGGTTCCTGGGTCTCCAGCTCCTGATCCTCCCGTGGCGTGTCCTCTAGGGGCCCAGGAGTCTCTCCCTCTTTTCTTCCTCCCTCTTCTTCTTGGCCAGCAGCCGCAGGGCCACCAGGAACATGCAGCGGTTGGCCAGGCCCTGCAGCGTCATGGTTGCCACCACCTGATGTAACAGTGCTTGGACTCTCAACGGTAAAGCGGTAGAAGTCCATGGGGGCCGGAAGCCCCTCACTAAAGTCGCCAAATGGCAGCTTCTCCGGGGCATCCCCGGGAGAGCCGGTCCGAAAGGACTGGTCTGGGGGCTCGACATGGGAACACCAGGTGCTGGGGTCCAACTGCCCGTGGAGCTGGTCGATGACCTTGCTCAGGGGCTGTCCCAGGGAGTCCATGGAGGTGTCCTTCATCTCAGGGATCAGCAAGCCCATCTGGCCAAACTCCGAGTGCTCGCTGCTCTCCGCTGCGCTGCTGGGCCCCTCTCCCTCCTCCTGGAGGGTGGCCCCGGGGTCCTGGGCGTCCTGCCCCAGGCCTGGGCAGACCCGGCCAGCGCCATCGCCCTGTGTGCTGAACTTCTGTTGGCCGGAGGCGGGGTGCAGCGGACTTGCCTCCTCATCCGACCTGGTTTTCTTCTTCTTGCCAGTTTTCTTCTTCTTGGTGACCCTGGATCAGCAGTAATGGGGAGGGACTTATACCCGAGTGCTGGGGACCAAGGGAAACCAGCCTGGGTCAGAAGGGCCAGCCTGGGCACGCCCTCCAAGGTCAAGACCAGAGCCTCTTGGTCTGGGCAGTGTGGGGCCCTGAAGTAGTCCCTGGTGCTGGCAGAGGCAGGGGTAGGGCCATGGGCTGGGGACAGCACAAGGAGGCAGAGGTGGCAGTAGCCAGGGGGTCCCCTAAACAGATCCTACAAATTCCAGCTGATAAAATTAAGCTGGTCTTACCCGCCTAGGGAATGAAGCCAGGCTGTGGTCAGCCAGGCCAGCACTCCCCTGGGCTCAGGTCTTCTCTTAGGATGAGGACATGGGTCCCTGCTGACCCCACTACCCGCTAGGTGTCACCATGGATAAATCACCGAGAAATATACTCAGTTTCTAGGCATAAAGTCCTGCCCCACCCTGGTTCCATGTTAGTGGAATGGGCCTGGCCAAGCCACCCTGAGGCTGAGTGGCTAAGCTGCTTGCTTTTTTTTTTTTTTTTTTTTTTTTACTGGGGTTTGAA